>NC_041392.1:527501732-527510772 GCF_002162155.2 Triticum dicoccoides | reverse complement strand
GCCCTAAGGAAGAAGAGGAGGGCCGGCCAGGGCAGGCCGCGCGCCCCCTCCCCCCTAGTCCGAATAGGAGAAGGAAGGGGGGGGGGCGCCCCCTTTCCTCTTTCTCCCTTCCCCCTTCCTTTTTCAACAAGGCAAGAGGGGGGAGTCCTACTCCCGGTGGGAGTAGGACTCCTCCAGGCGCACCCCTTGGGCCGGCCGCACCCCCTCTCCCTCCTTTATATACGGGGCAAGGGGGCACCCATGACACACAAGTTGATCTTCGTGATCGTTCCTTAGCCGTGTGCGGTGCCCCCTTCCACCATATTCCACCTCGGTCATATCGTAGCGGTGCTTAGGCGAAGCCCTGCGTCGGTAGAACATCATCACCATCATCACGCCGTCGTGCTGACGAAACTCTCCCTCAACACTTTGCTGGATCGGAGCTCGAGGGACGTCACCGAGTTGAACGTGTGCAGAACTCGGAGGTGCCGTACGTTCGGTACTTGGATCGGTCGGATTGGGAAGATGTACGACTACTTCCTCTACGTTGTGTCAACGCTTCCGTTGCCGGTCTACGAGGGTACGTAGACAACACTCTCCCCTCTCGTTGCTATGCATCACCATGATCTTGCATGTGCGTAGGAATTTTTTTGAAATTACTACGTTCCCCAACAGATGTGGCATGGTTGCACGCTTTGAAAAGTGAGGTAGTTGGCTCCAAAGGAATTCAGAGTCCTTTGGGTAAGGCGATCGGGGAGTGAGAGGCATTTCCCCCCATCCCCCTCCCCTCCCGCGTCACTCCCGCGGGCGACCGGGACGACAACCCTAGCGCCGCCAGTGCTCCAGCCCTTCCCTCGGCTGGTGGTGTCTGGCGCAGGCAGTGGTCTTTGGCTGGTGGCGGCGGGGCGCGGCCAAGGGCGTCGGTGGTGGGGGCTCGCGCGTGCCTCGCGTCCACCGTTGTTCTTGAGGTGGCATGGTGGGCCACGTGGGGCGCGCTCGGGGCTGTCTTGGCGGCTCGATCTGGCCGCTCCAGATCTGGTTGTCCGTGCGTTGAGCGAGGCCCTCCTCCACGACTGGATCTAGGTTGGACCTCCCTTCTAGTGGCGGCTGGCTTTGGATGGAGCTCCTCGTTACTTTGGTTTGGTGTGGTGGTGGGTGCATAGGTGGTCGGCGTGGGCGCAACACGATGGTCGACGTCCCGCGGTGGTGTGCAGGTGGTAGTGGTAACCTCCCTTCTCCTGAGTGCAGGCTGGCGGCACGCGGGGTCGCTCATCGAGATAAATTTGTTCTAAGGTTCGTGCTCGGGCAGACCAGATTTGGGCTTGAAGCAAATCGGAGATGGTGCTCTGGGTAGTTGACGCAGGGCTTGGTCCAGTTGGTGCTCGGTGATGGTGGTCGTGTTAGCGCTGCGTCGGTGCACGGATCGGTGCCGGTGACCATGGACATGGTGTCGTGTGAGCTCGCCTGGTCAAGGGCTCGAGGCTGGCTCGTCGACAACCGTCAGCAATCTCGGTGTTGTGCCCCCCCCCCCCGATCCACCGGATATTGGCTGGGGACGCAGGTGTTGGTGCCTCCTACGGTGGAGGCGCCTACCCAGACTCGTGGACTGATGTCGGGCTAGGAGTAGATGGAGTCTCGTCGCTCTTCCTACCATGATTGAGTGCGTTGTGAGGTGGACGGGGCGGCGGTCCTCATGGTTGCTCTTCAGCGTGTATCATTGCGGTAGTGGTGACTCCTCTTCCGGGTTGTGTGGGCAACGGGAGGGATGCAACGGGCAACTCAGACATGCCCTTTCTCTCTCTTGATGGGGCGGCGTCCTGATCCAGATCTGGTATTCTGACATCATGGTGCCCCTCCTAGTGGCCTCATGGTGGCATGGATGAGTTGTCGAGCCAAAGCTCCATGCCTTGGCGTGGACGACGGTGACACCTGAGGGTGTCACGCTCTTCTTGAAGATGTCGTTGTGGTTCTTCTGTCAGTGTCCGAGCTTCGGGTGAAGACCTTTGTCCAGTGTGGACTCGGCAGCGGCGATGCCCTCTTTGGGACGTTGTCATGGAGCTTAGGTGTGCTAGGTCAAAGCATGAGGGTGTTTAGTTCTTCCGGTGCCTCGTTGTTGATAGCGTAGTCGCATGTGTTATGCGTGTGCCGGATATCTCAAGATCAGATTTGAAAGAGGGCTACCTCACTATTTTGTACCGTTTGGCCGATGTACTTCTTCGGTTGTTGCTTTATATATAAAGTGGCGAAAGCCTGTTTCGAGAGAGAGAGAGAGAGGTAGTGGGCAGCATGAAAGAAAAATGAAAACTTTTGATGTATAATTGATATGCATAGGTATTGACTAGCACAAATGCCTGTGCGTTGCAACGAAAGGAAAAAGTTAATGTGTAATTAAATTTGGTGAGAAACAGCTTTTGAACGGTGTTCGTTAAAGAAGGTACTACTCGCTTTAAAGGAAAAAAGGAGGGAGTATCTAAATCTAAATAAGTACATATAATGTGTTCAAAAGTGCCCTTAGCCCAATCCGTATTTAATCTCTCTATGCACTATTTTTCCTTCCATTAAAATCTAGGAGATTTCATCTCTCATCTTTCCTTGGAATTCAGATTTAACTCCCTCTCACAATGTCCAATTGATCATGACATGCAATTCTTGCTTTTAATATTTTAATTATGCATCTCATAAATCCCATAGCCCCTAATTAGACCAGTACCGGGGCATTCAGAGTTAATTCCTTGTGCGTCATATGCATGCTTACAAAAATTAGGTAGTGCACTATAGCTATTTAAAAATAGAGCATTGCTAATGTTGTACACCTACCAACATTGGCGCTGCAGATGGGTGCAATAACAGCTGGATCGGAAGAGCCACTGGGCTTAAGAGTAGAAGCAGCTCCGCCTTGTGCTTCCCTTATAAACTAAATCAATTTTTTTTACTTTAAATGCGTTCAAATTCAGGTGGAGAGTTCTCCCCCGGTGTCTGTCAAGAAAAAAAAACTTTCCAAGGTTTTTTTTTTGAGCATCAGTACAGACACAAGCGGTCATATACACGCGCATATACTCACCCTTATGAACGCACACACGCACACGCCTCATGCACCCCATCCAGCGAAAATAGGGTAAGCGGGGTTTTCCCGCTCTTTTTACCAATAATTATTTTATTTCTACATTTACTTTTCTATTTTATTAAAAAAATGCGGTTCATTTTCTTTGTCAATTTTTATTTTATTTTCCCCATTTCCTTTTACTTTTTCCTTTTATTAGTACATTATGCAAATTTTGTTTGAAATGGACAAATGGTTCTTTCTTATATGTGATAATCTTATAGACATGAATATGTGTTTGTAATATACATCTGTATTTTCTCTGAAATACCTAATCATTTTTTTGGTACTCATGAATATTTGCTTTGGAACGCACTAATGTTTTAGTAAATATTGGTATCCGAGTTTTGCGATTTCTACTGGAACATTTTGCCCTAGTACCTTGATCATTTTTCCTGAGATACATGAATAGTGAACAGACAAACAAGTGAATTTTTTTGTTGACCTATGAAAGTTCTTATGATTAAAACAAAATATAAGAAAACTCTTAATTCCTTAATATAGAAGATTCATATTTTTGAATGAAATAACATGTTTTAATGGGCCACACCTGCAGCTTGTTTCATTTTCTTCTGGGGGTGGTAAGCTCTGTCTCCCAGTGAATCATATTCCCAACGCGGGACGGGGGATAGAGACAAAACACGCACCCCCGCCCGCGGTAATGGACTCGCTTGTTCGTTTGTTCTACGTTTTTTGCTCCCCCCACCCCCACCAGTTTTGGGAAGTACCATGAACTGTTTTCTTTCATTTGGTTTTCTTCGTTTTTTCATTTCCCCCCTTTTCCTATTTGTTTTCATTTTGTGAAATATTTTTTAATTCGTGAACCGTTTTCAGATTCGTGAATATTTTTGAAATCCAAGAGCTTTCTACAAGTTCAAGAATTTTTTAAACATCCGGGAGCATTTTTAAATTTTAGAATAAATTTTCAAGTTAATGAACCTTTTTTGAAATTTGGATCATTTTTCAATTCAGGAATTATTTTCAAATATCCAGGAATACTTTTCAAATTTATGATTTTTTCGAAATTTCTGAACATTTTTTGAAATCTGGGAATATCCTTCAAGTTTGTTAACATTTTTGAAAGCTCAAAACATTTGTGGAATTTAATGAACATTTTTTGAAATTAATGATTTTATTTTTGAAATGTGCGAACATTTTTATATTTTCTAAACATTTATTGGATTTTTCATATTTCTTTTATATTCATGAATATTCTTTGAAATTTAGAACATTTTATAAAATATAGGAACATCTTTTCAAATTCATGAACATATTTTGATATTTGGAAGTTTTTTTTGATATCCAGGGACTATTTTCAAATTATGTGAACATTTTTCAAAATCATAAGCATCTTTCATACTGATAACTATTTTTTGGAATTTGCATTTTTTTAATTCCAGATCATTCTTTGAATTTTTATATTTTTTTGGAATCCATAAATAATATTTTTTGAAATTTGAATTTTTTTCAAATGTGTGAATTTTTTGGAATTTCTATTTTTTAGAATTCAGAAAAGTTAATTCCGTGAAGATTTTTCCAAATTCATAATTTTTTATTTTTTTAAACATTTTTGGAATTCTGAATATTTGGATTTATAAACGTTTTTCAATGTTAAAGATAAAATAATATGAAAAGAAACAAAAAAAGCGGTGTGGCCCGCCCTGCGCATGGGCCGGCCCAAAAAGGCACGGGACAAGTGGGTGCGCAATTGCACGCAGTCCGCCATGTACCGCGGGAAGTAGGAGCTCTCCTTCGCCCGTTGATAGCAAATTTGTACGAAATGAGTTAGGCTTATTCAGTGGTTCAAATTTCGAGCTCGATTTCATGCGTCTATGCGCCTAGCTTGGGATGCAGTTGGACCCCGGTATCTTTGAGTTTTGGAATCTACAGCGGGAAATAATATTCTATAACCAACCTTCGGGTCATGTTGATCAGCCTGCTTGGGCAGAGTCGTATAGCCCCTAAGGCCTAAACGCCTAAAACAACTCCGAAAATATAAATGAGTGCAACAGGTGAACATACGTGATCATTCTATATTACTTATTGCACTGTATGGTAAAAGTTGTGCCTATGCATCAAGTCATATTGCTTAGAGCACTCCTAATGGTTGTATTTTAGTATGGCTCCACAGGTAAAAATCTAATGTGACACCCTATTTAATGAGAATATATATAGCGACTATATCTTAATTTAGATATAGATCTTAGCATCGAGTACAAAATATCTCACAAGTTTTCACTCACAAAAGGCATTAAATAAGAATTGTTTTAGATACTCCCACCGTCGAGGCGCATTAGGAGCATAATGCACAAGGAAGTAGTACACCACTAATATATATGTGGCTGGTATATCTAAACATATACTCCCTCTCTACCAAAATACTCTATATAAGACATTGTTGCAGTTAAACTAAACTGCAAGAACATCTATAATTTTAGTACGCACGGAGTATTTTATGTTATTAGATATAAAAAGATATAGTGCATTAAGACTGCCCTCATATATTTCACTTTCACAAGCTACTAAACTATTACTCCATCCGTTTTTATTTACTCCGCATATTAGTTTTTGTCAAAGTCAAGCTTTATAAACTTTGACAAAGTTAATACATCAAAATATTAGCATATACAATAATAAATCAATACCATGAGATTCATTATTGAATGTACTTTCACATCATACAAATTTATTATGATAGATATTTATATTCTTTTCTATAAACTTGATCAAACTATACGAATTTGACTTCATCAACTCTAATATGCAGACTAAATAAAACAGAGAGAGTATTTTTTAATCAAAAGCAACCAAATTTAGATATACTCCCTCTGTCCCAGAATATAAGAACGTTACTAGCCATAGTGGGTATGTTACTAGTCTGTATTACTACCTCTATAGTGGGGGAGTAACAAATGTGTTGGGTCATACAACACTTCATTTACCACATGGGACATGTGGTTAGCAAACTCAAAAATTCATATACAACACTTCATTTATTAGCGTATAAACTCATCTTGTCTTGATATGTGTGATGTTGAGTGTAACTAAGGCTAGTCATAGTGGGAGTAACTTAGGTATTAACATAGCGCACCTCGAGAATTTTTTACTTATGTGGCAAATAGTTAATGAGAAGTAGTAACATAGCGCTTTTCAAGACAACATGAGTCTACAAGCTATTAAATGAGGTCACATATGACACTAGTACTATGTTATTTTGCACTATGAAGGTAGTAATTTAGACGAGTGTCATGCATATGACACTAGTCTAAATTACTCCCCACTATGACCAGCCTAACTATGTTACTCAATTCATCTCTCTCCTCATAAAATCATTGTCATATAAACAAATTTGCTAAGTTAAAACTTATGTAGCTGCTGAATTTACTCATGTGGGTAGTCTTACTACTCCGGCACTTTCGAGTGAGCGTGATTTCCAGTAACTTTTCAAGAAACAAATGCATCCCCTAAACTGAGGCTGTAGTAATTAAACTTTTCAACGCTCCCGCAAGAACCGCTGCTGCAGTTTCGCGCCTGAAACAACGCAATCCCGACGGTTGTGTTCTTGGACCAAACGCGCGGCGGTGCTCGAATTCGCGATGCGCGATCGCCACATCGCGCACTGGCCAGCACTCAGCTAAACGTTCCTCATCTCAAAAAAGAAAAAAAAGGCTAAACATTCCAAGTTTAGGTGAGCTTGCTCAGTCCCCAATGGATCCGGGCTTGCAGGGTGCGGACTGAGAGGGCAGGGACGAGTGTTGCGCGCCCGCTGCCTCCTATATAAGCCACTCCCTGTCCTCTCGCTGATGTACAGTACACACGCAAGACATCCCAAGCTCGATCGGCTACAATGGCCAACTCGAGGGCCTTCGCTCTGGCGTTCCTCCTCTGCGCCTTGTCCTGCCACGCCGCCGCCTCCTACGCGCCGGTGCCGGCCAAGGACGACTTCTTCGGATGCCTCGTGAAGGAGATACCGGCGCGCCTCCTCTACGCCAAGAGCTCGCCTGCCTTCCCCACCGTCCTGGCGCAGACCATCCGGAACTCGCGGTGGTCGTCGCCGCAGAACGTGAAGCCGCTCTACATCATCACCCCCACCAACGCCTCCCACATCCAGTCCGCGGTGGTGTGCGGCCGCCGGCACAGCATCCGCCTCCGCGTGCGGAGCGGCGGCCACGACTACGAGGGCCTGTCGTACCGGTCCGAGAAACCCGAGAGGTTCGCCGTCGTCGACCTCAACAAGATGCGGACAGTGTCGGTCGACGGCTACGCCCGCACGGCGTGGGTCGACTCCGGCGCGCAGCTCGGCGAGCTCTACTACGCCATCGCCAAGAACAGCCTCGTGCTCGCGTTCCCGGCCGGCGTCTGCCCGACCATCGGCGTCGGCGGTAACTTCGCAGGCGGCGGCTTCGGCATGCTGCTGCGCAAGTACGGCATCGCCGCCGAGAACGTCATCGACGTCAAGGTGGTCGACGCCAGCGGCAAGCTGCTTGACAAGAGCTCCATGAGCGCGGACCACTTCTGGGCCGTCAGGGGCGGCGGCGGAGAGAGCTTCGGCATCGTCGTGTCGTGGCAGGTGAAGCTCCTGCCGGTGCCTCCTACCGTGACCGTGTTCAAGATCCCCAAGACAGTGAATCAAGGCGCCATAGACCTCATCGACAAGTGGCAACTGGTCGCGCCGGCCCTTCCCGCCGACCTCATGATCCGCGTCCTCGCTATGGGGGACACCGCGACGTTCGAGGCCATGTACCTGGGCACCTGCAAAACCCTGACGCCGCTGATGAGCAGCAAATTCCCCGAGCTTGGCATGAACTCCTCGCACTGCAACGGGATGCCCTGGATCAAGACCATCCCCTTCATCCACCTTGGCCACCCTGGTCGACCTCCTCAACCGGAACAACAGCTTCAAACCCTTCGCCGAATACAAGTCGGACTACGTCTACCAGCCCGTCCCCAAGCCCGTGTGGGCGCAGATCCTATACGGCTGGCTCGTGAAGCCCGGCGCGGGGATGATGGTCATGGACCCCTACGGTGCCACCATCAGCGCCACCCCCGAAGCGGCGACGCCGTTCCCTCACCGCAAGGGCGTCCTCTTCAACATCCAGTACGTTAGCTACTGGTTCGCCGAAGCAGGCGGCGCCGCGGCGCTGCAGTGGAGCAAGGACATGTACAAGTTCATGGAGCCTTACGTGAGCAAGAACCCCAGGCAGGCATACGCCAACTACAGGGACATCGACCTCGGCAGGAACGAGGTGGTGAACGACATCTCAACCTACAGCAGTGGCAAGATCTGGGGTGAGAAATACTTCAAGGGTAACTTTCAAAGGCTCGCCATTACCAAGGGCAAGGTGGATCCCCAGGACTACTTCAGGAACGAGCAGAGCATCCCGCCGCTGGTGGGGAAGTACTGATTGAGGCTCTTGCATGGACATTTGTAGTGCGTGGTTGGCGTTTCAAATACCCAATCAGTAGAATAAGGATCGCGCATATGCTAATTAGTTGGAAGAGTTGCCTACCTTTAGGTGTTGGTTCTAATGGCGAAAATTAGCAAAGAATATAGGTGAAAGACATTTGTTTTTGAGTCTGTCTAGGGCACATCTAGATTCGCTAGCGAGCTTTGCTACATCTACAGGCCATTTCGCACGGAAAGGAAGTTACGGACTGACATGGCCCAGTTAAAATCAAAAGGTGGGGTCAGCTAAAATCAAGGTGGGATGAATTTGTGATGGAGAGGAGGACACATCTCCCTGTAAAATCAGTCCGTGGCACTCTTTCCGTAAGTGTAGAATTTTCGTTCGCTAGCTATTGCACATCTAAGTGACTCAATCAAATTAGGAAAAAAGAAAGAAAAAGATAAAAAAATGCTTGCACAAATCTTAGCATAAAATCAATGACATATGACCTAGATGTGCAATACTTAGAGCACATCTAGATATGCTTTAGCAAAACTGTTTGTTTTTTGACAAT
>NC_041392.1:527465507-527501202 GCF_002162155.2 Triticum dicoccoides | reverse complement strand
TGCTGACGCAGCGGGTTACAGAATTACAAGGGCATGAGAGATCGTGCAGAGAGGTAGGAACGCCACGAGAAAGCGTCCTCCATGTCACTCACAAACAGAGATCGGTGTGACCAAAGGTCTAGGTCTGAGATGATGAGTTTAAGGGTTATTACAGAATGTTGGTCGATGGACCTAAACAACATATCATTGTGAGCAGCCCAGATCTTCCAAAGCGTGGTAAGTAGCACCAAAGGGCACGACTTTGTGGGCAGGTAGGTCCGAAGATCGGCATCCTAAAGCTCAGATACATCACTTGTCGATGGAGAGTAATGCCCACCCGCTGCCAGACTCGAGCATCTAGAGGGAATAAGATGAACAACAATGTTGATGGCACCGAGGGGAGAGATTGTTGGTGATGATGTACTTGTGAGCCAGGTTGGCCCTAGTGTTGAGCCCAATTTGAAGAATAACCAGGCAAACACTTTTAGCTTCCTTGGTACGTGAGCCTGCCAAAATGAGAGGAGCGATTAGGACAAGTTCGGGCCTGCTCATGAGTACGTCGTATGCTTGCTTGGTGGAGAAGTTATGGCCCCCAACAAGGAACCCTTCGGTCTTCAGACGTAGTCGGCAAGAAATCCTGCAAAACAGCCAAAAGTGAAACAAGTTCTTGCTCGGCAATAAGTATAAGACAATTTCTGAGGTTAGAATCCAAACCGAAACGCATAATATTGGCCACTCGAACTAGTTGTACCAGAGAGTGGGAGAAGATGTGTGGGTAAGTGGTGGCGAGTGGTGAAGAAGTCAACCAAGTGTCGAGCCAAAAGTAAGTGTTTGAGGCAAAGTTTGTAAGAACAAAAGTAATATTTTGCAGGGTTGGCATTTGGTGTGAGATGGCTCTACATAGAAAGGTGGTGTGGGAAGAGGGAGACAGGAGGGCGTTAGGGTGTTGCAGACTTAGCCAGTCTAGCTAGGGAGAAAGAAGTAGATAGGGTTTTAACATCAAACTTCATAAGTAGACAGTTATTTTGAACATGCTAGTTTTTCATACCTAAACCACCAAATTTTTTGGACAAGCAAACATTGTTCCAAGCGATTAGGCACTGAGCTCCAGATCAAATTCCTCTCCAACCCAAAAGAAGGCTCTATGCAGGGCATCAATAATTTTTAAAAGCTTTTTGGGAATTTGAAACATAGACATATAGTAAGTGAGTAACGAGTCAAGGTACAACCGAGATGAGGATAAGTCGATCACCCTTATTAAGTACTTTTGCACGCCACCTAGATAAAAATTTCTTACATCGCTGAACTATGGGCAGTAATGAAGGTGTTGGAAGGAGGTTATAGTGGTGAGAGAGGTAGGCCTAGGTAGGTTTGCGGGAAGGAAGCGATAACAACCCATGGTGTTGGAGATGGCAGTAGCCACATATGGGTCAGTATGGAGAGTGGCCAACGTAATTTTTTGATAAGTTAATTGTATGGCTCATGGCAAGAGAAAAAATGTTTAGAATGACTTTGAGGGAGGATGTGGCTGCAATTGTCATTGGCATAATGTAGCATGGTGGGAGGGAGATGAGAGAAGATGGGGTGGTGAAGGTTTAGAAGATCTTGAGATTGTAGGATGAGCTGTTGAAGATGATCATTGATTATTAAGAAAAGGTAGGGAGATAATGAGTCACTCTGTCTAAGGCCATTCCGGCAGGTAATCCAGTTTTTAGGTGTGCCTTTCAGGAGGATCATTGTTTTCCTAGTACACAAAATGTTAGAGACTCGGCCACGGAAGGTAGCAGAGAAGCCTCTAGCTTTGAGAATTTTGTCAAGCGCAACCCAAGAGACAAAATCAAAGGCTTTACGAAAGTCTAGCTTAAAGACCATAGTTGGTTTTTGCTGGAGTGGCAAGTGCTAATAGGTCAGCCGCGAATATGAAGTTTTCAACGATGTTTTGGCCTGAAATGACGCTTGCTTGGTCCCATGAACCAACTAAGTGTTGGGATCTACGGTAGGGTGTGTCGACTACAAATTAAAAATTCCTACCCACAAAACATCCATGAACATGCTGACAGAGATGGATCACAGATCGTTACCACTAGACGCGCAGTGCCGTGCAGCGGAAGTAGAGTTGGGGCAGCGCATTTGCGGGGTTCGTCTCCTCCTCGTACAATCTCCCTCGAAAAGCCGGTCATCGGATCCCACGTACTGGTTCATCGGACCGGCACAAGTGCACCGCCTCTAACGATATCTGTGTGTGCAGGAGAAACACCGTGCGATGAACTGCTAGGTCCATGTTGGGGAACGCATTAATTTTAAATTTTTTCCTATGCACACGCAATATCTATCATGGTGATGCATAGCAACGAGAGGGGAAGAGTGTTGTCCACGTACCCTCGTAGACCGTAAGCGGAAGCGTTATGACAATGCGGTTGATGTAGTCATACGTCTTCACGATCCGACCGATCCTAGTACCAAAAGTACGTCACCTCCGCGATCTGCACATGTTCGGCTCGGTGACGTCCCACGAACTCTCGATTCAGCTGAGTGTCGAGGGAGAGCTTTGTCAGCATGACAACGTGATCACGGTGATGATGAAGCTACCGGCGCAGGGCTTTGCCTAAGCACTACGACGATATGACCGAGGTGGATTATGGTGGAGGGGGCACCACACATGGCTAAGAGATCAATGATCAACTTGTGTGTTCTAGGGTTCCCCCTTCCCCGTATATAAAGGAGCAAGGGGGGAGGCTGGCCGGCCCTTGGGGCGCGCCAGGAGAGGATGAGTCCTCCTCCTAGTAGGATTAGGACTCCCCTTTTCCTAGTCCTACTAGGAGGGGGAAAGGAAGGAGGAGAGGGAGAAGGAAAGGGGGGCGCCGCCCCCTTCCCTAGTCCAATTCGGACTAGAAGGGGAGGGGCGCGTGGCCTGCCCTGGCTGGCCCTCTCTCTCTCCACTAAGGCCATGTGTCCCATTAGTTCCCCCCCCCCCGGGGGGGGGGGGTTAACCCTCCGACACTCCGATTTTCTCCGAAATCACCCGGAACACTTCCGGTGTCCGAATATAGCCATCCAATATATTGATCATTATGTATCGACCATTTCGAGACTCCTCATCATGTCCGTGATCATACCCGGGACTCCGAACTACCTTCGGTACATCAAAACACATAAACTCATAATACCGATCGTCACCGAACGTTAAGCGTGCGGACCCTACGGGTTCGAGAACTATGTAGACATGACCGAGACACATCTCTGGTCAATAACCAATAGCAGAACCTGGATGCTCATATTGGTTCCTACATATTCTATGAAGATCTTCATCGGTCAAACTGCACAACAACATACGTTGTTCCCTTTGTCATCGGTATGTTACTTGCCCGAGATTCGATCATCGGTATATCAATACCTTGTTCAATCTCATTACCGGCAAGTCTCTTTACTCGTTCCGTAATGCATCATCCTGTAACTAACTCATTAGTCACATTGCTTGCAAGGCTTATAGTGATGTGCATTACCGAGAGGGCCCAGAGATACCTCTCCAATACTCGGAGTGACAAATCCTAATCTCGATCTATGCCAACTGAACAAACACCATCGGAGACACCTGTAGAGCATCTTTATAGTCACCCTGTTACATTGTGATGTTTGATAGCACACTAAGTGTTCCTCCGGTATTCGGGAGTTGCATGATCTCATAGTCATAGGAACATGTATAAGTTATGGAGAAAGCAATAGCAACAAACTAAATGATCATCGTGCTAAGCTAACGGATGGGTCAAGTCAATCACATCATTCTCTAATGATGTGATCCCATTAATCAAATGACAACTCATGTCTATGGTTAGGAAATATAACCATCATTGATTCAACGAGCTAGTCAAGTAGAGGCATACTAGTGACATTATGTTTGTCTATGTATTCACACATGTACTAAGTTTCTGGTTAATAAAATTCTAGCATGAATAATAAACATTTATCATGATATAAGGAAATATAAATAACAACTTTATTATTGCCTCTAGGGCATATTTCCTTCAGTCTCCCACTTGCACCAGAGTCAATAATCCAGATTACATTGTAATGATTCTAACACCCATGGAGTCTTGGTGTCGATCATGTTTTGCTCATGAGAGAGGCTTAGTCAACGGGTCTAGAACATTCAGATCCATATGTATCTTGCGAATCTCTATGTCTCCCTACTTGACTTGATCGTGGATGGAATTGAAGCGTCTCTTGATGTGCTTGGTTCTCTTGTGAAATCTGGATTTCTTTGCCAAGGCAATTGCACCAGTGTTGCCACAAAAGATTTTCATTGGACCCGATGCACTAGGTATGCCACCTAGATCGGATATGAACTCCTTCATCCAGACTCCTTCATTTACTACTTCCGAAGCAGCTATGTACTCTGCTTCACACGTAGATCCCGCCACGACGCTCTGTTTGGAACTACACCAACTGACAACTCCACCATTTAATAAAAACATGTATCCGGTTTGTGACTTAGAGTTATCCAGATCAGTGTCAAAGCTTGCATCGACGTAACCGTTTATGATGAGCTCTTTGTCACCTCCATATACGAGAAACATAACCTTAGTCCTTTTCACGTATTTCAGGATGTTCTTGACCGCTGTCCAGTGATCCACTCCTGGATTACTTTGTTACCTCCCTGCTAAACTAATAGCAAGGCACACATCAGGCCTGGTACACAGCATTGCATACATGATAGAACCTATGGCTGAAGCATAGGGAATGACTTTCATTTTCTCTCTATCTTCTGCAGTGGTCGAGCATTGAGTCTGACTCAACTTCACACCTTGTAACACAAGCAAGAACCCTTTCTTTGCCTGATCCAGTTTGAACTTCTTCAAAACTTTATTAAGGTATGTGCTTTGTGAAAGTCCAATTAAGCGTCTTGATCTATCTCTATAGAAGTTGATGCCCAATATATAAGCAGCTTCACCGAGGTCTTTCATTGAAAAATTCTTATTCAAGTATACTTTTATGCTATTTAGAAATTCAGTATCATTTCTGATCAACAATATATCATCTACATATAATATCAGAAATGCTACAAAGCTCCCACTCACTTTCTTGTAAATACATGCTTCTCCAAAAGTCCATATAAAACCATATGCTTTGATCACACTATCAAAGCGTATATTCCAACTCCGAGAGGCTTGCACCAGTCCATAAATGGATCGCCGGAGCTTGCACACTTTGTTAGCACCTTTTGGATCGACAAAACCTTCTGGTTGCATCATATACAACTCTTCTTTAAGATATCCATTAAGGAATGCAGTTTTGACATCCATTTGCCAAATTTCATAATCATAAAATGCGGCAATTACTAACATGATTCAGACGGACTTAAGCATCGCTACTAGTGAGAAGGTCTCATCGTAGTCAACTCCTTGAACTTGTTGAAAACCTTTTGCAACAAGTAGATCTTTGTAGACAGTAACATTACCGTCAGTGTTAGTCTTCTTCTTGAAGATCCATTTATTCTCTATGGACTGCCGATCATTGGGCAAGTCAACCAAAGTCCACACTTTGTTCTCATACATGGACCCCATCTCAGATTTCATGGCCTCAAGCCATTTTGCGGAATCTGGGCTTATCATCGCTTCCTCATAGTTCGTAGGTTCGTCATGGTCAAGTAACCTGACCTCTAGAACAGGATTACCGTACCACTCTGGTGCGGATCTCACTCTGGTTGACCTACGAGGTTCGGTAGTAGCTTGATCAGAAGTTTCATGATCATCATCATTAGCTTCCTCACTTGTGTAGGAATCACTAGAACCAATTTCAGTGATGAACTAATTTCCAATAAGGGAGCAGGTACAATTATCTCATCAAGTTCTACTTTCCTCCCACTCACTTCTTTCGAGAGAAACTGCTTCTCTAGAAAGGATCCATTCTTAGCAACGAATATCTTGCCTTCGGATCTGTGATAGAAGGTGTACCCAACAGTCTCCTTTGGGTATCCTATGAAGACACATTTCTCCAATTTGGGTTCGAGCTTATCAGGTTGAAGCTTCTTCACATAAGCATCGCATCCCCAAACTTTAAGAAATGACAACTTGGGTTTCTTGCCAAACCACAGTTCATAAGCTGTCGTCTCAACAGATTTAGATGGTGCCCTATTGAACGTGAATGCATCCGTCTCTAAAGCATAACCCCAAAACGACAGCGGTAAATCAGTAAGAGATATCATAGATCGCACCATATATAGTAAAGTATGATTACAACGTTCGGACACACCATTACGCTATGGTGTTCCGGGTGGCATGAGTTGCGAAACTATTCCGCATTGTTTCAAGTGAAGACCAAACTCGTAACTCAAATATTCTCCTCCATGATCAAATCGTAGAAACTTTATTTTCTTGTTATGATGATTTTCCACTTCACTCTGAAATTCTTTGAACTTTTCAAATGTTTCAGACTTATGTTTCATTAAGTAGATATACCCATATCTGCTCAAATCATCTGTGAAGGTGAGAAAATAACGATATCCGCCGCGAGCCTCAATGCTCATTGGACCACATACATTAGTATGTATGATTTCCAATAACTCTGTTGCTCGCTCCATTGTTCCGGAGAACGGAGTTTTAGTCATCTTGCCCATGAGGCATGGTTCGCAAGTACCAAGTGATTCATAATCAAGTGATTCCAGAAGTCCATTAGAATGTAGTTTCTTCATGCGCTTTACACCAATATGACCCAAACAGCAGTGCCACAAATAAGTTGCACTATAATTATCAACTCTGCATCTTTTGGCTTCAATACTATGAACATGTGTATCACTACTATCAAGACTTAGTAAAAATAGACCACTCATCAAGGGTGCATGACCATAAAAGATATTACTCATATAAATAGAACAACCATTATTCTCTGATTTAAATGAATAACCATCTCGCTTCAAACAAGATCCAGATATAATGTTCATGCTCAATGCTGGCACCAAATAACAATTATTTAGGTCTAAAACTAATCTCGAAGGTAGATGTAGAGGTAGCGTGTCGATGGTGATCACATCGACTTTGGAACCATTTCCCATGGGCATCGTCACCTTGTCCTTAGCCAATCTTCGCTTAATCCGTAGCCCCTGTTTCGAGTTGCAAATATTAGCAACATAACTAGTATCAAATAACCAGGCGCTACTATGAGCATTAGTAAGGTACACATCAATAACATGTATATCAAATATACCTTTCACTTTGCCATCCTTCTTCTCCGCCAAATACTTGGGGCAGTTCCGCTTGCAGTGACCAGTCCCTTTGCAGTAGAAGCACTCAGTCTCAGGCTTAGGTCCAGACTTGGGTTTCTTCACTTGAGCATCAACTGGCTTGCTGTTCTTCTTGAAGTTCCCCTTCTTCCCTTTACCATTTTTCTTGAAACTGGTGGTCTTGTTGACCATCAACACTTGATGCTCCTTCTTGATTTCTACCTCCGTAGCCTTTAGCATTGCGAAGAGCTCAGGAATCGCCTTATCCATCCCTTGCATATTATAGTTCATCACGAAGCTCTTGTAGCTTGGTGGCAGTGATTGAAGAACTCTGTCAATGACACTATCATCAGGAAGATTAACTCCTAGCTGAGTCAAGTGGTTGTGGTACCCACACATTCTGAGTATATGTTCACTGTCAGAACTATTCTCCTCCATTTTGCAGCTGTAGAACTTATTGGCGACTTCATATCTCTCAATCCGGGCATTTGCTTGAAATATTAACTTCAACTCCTGGAACATCTCATATGCTCCATGACGTTCAAAACATCGTTGAAGTCCCGGTTCTAAGCCGTAAAGCATGGCACACTGAACTTCGTTGAAGTCCCGGTTCTAAGCCGTAAAGCATGGCACACTGAACTATCAAGTAGTCATCAGCTTTGCTCTGCCAGGTGTTCACAATATCTGGCGTTGCTCCTGCAGCGGGTTTGTCACCTAACGGTGCTTCCAGGACGTAATTCTTCTGTGCAACAATGAGGATAATCCTCAAGTTACGGACCCAGTCCGTGTAGTTGCTACCATCATCTTTCAACTTAGCTTTCTCTAGGAACGCATTAAAATTCAACGAAACAACAGCACGGGCCATCTATCTACAACAACATAGACATGCAAAATACTATCATGTACTAAGTTCATGATGAATTAAAGTTCAATTAATCAAATTACTTAAGAACTCCCACTTAGATAGACATCTCTCTAATCATCTAACTGACCACGTGATCCATATCAACTAAACCATGTCCGAACATCACGTGAGATGGAGTAGTTTTCAATGGTGAATATCACTATGTTGATCATATCTACTATATGATTCACGCTCGACCTTTTGGTCTCAGTGTTCCGAGGCCATATATGCATATGCTAGGCTCGTCAAGTTTAACCAAAGTATTCTGCGTGTGCAAAACTGGCTTGCACCCATTGTATGTGAACATAGAGCTTATCACACCCGATCATCACGTGGTGTCTCGGCATGATGAACTGTAGCAACGGTGCATACTCAGGGAGAACACTTATACCTTGAAATTTAGTGAGAGATCATCTTATAATGCTACCGCCGAACTAAGAAAAATAAGATGCATCAAGGATAAACATCACATGCAATCAATATAAGTGATATGATATGGCCATCATCATCTTGTGCCTTTGATCTCCATCTCCAAAGCACCATCATGATCACCATTGTCACCAGCTTGACACCTTGATCTCCATCGAAGCATCGTTGTCATCTCGCCGACTATTGCTTCTACGACATCGCTACCGCTTAGTGATAAAGTAAAGCAATTACATGGCGATTGCATTTCATATAATAAAGCGACAACCATATGGCTCCTGCCAGTTGCCGACAACTGTGTTACAAAACATGATCATCTCATACAATAAACTTTAGCACCATGTCTTGACCATTTCACATCACAACATGCCCTGCAAAAACAAGTTAGACGTCCTCTACTTTGTTATTGCAAGTTTTGCGTGGCTGCTACAGGCTGAGCAAGAACCGTTCTTACCTACGCATCAAAAACCACAACGAGGTATAGTGATTGCTTTTTGATCTTCAGAAAGAACCCTGTTCATTGAATCCGATTCAACTAAAATTGGAGAAACTGACACCCACCATCCACCTATGTGTGAAGCACGTCGGTAGAACCAGTCTCGTGTAAGCGTACGCGTAATGTCGGTCTGGGCCGTTTCATCCAACAATACTATTGAATCAAGAATCAACTAATGACGACAAGAAATATGTATATACCCACGCCCACAACTCCTTTGTGTTCTACTCGTGCATATAACATCTACGCATAGACCTGGCTCGGATGCCACTGTTGGGGAACGCAGTAATTTCAAAAAAATTCCTACACACACGCCAGATCTATCATGGTGATGCACAGCAACGAGAGGGGAAGAGTGTTTTCCATGTACCCTCGTAGACCGTAAGCAGAAGCGTTATGACAACGCGATTGATGTAGTTGTATGTCTTCACGATCCGACCGATCCTAGTACCGAAAGTATGGCACCTCCGTGATCTGCACACGTTCGGCTCGATGACATCCCACGAACTCTCGATCCAGCTGAGTGTCGAGGGAGAGCTTCGTCAGCACGACGGCGTGTTGACGGTGATGATGAAGCTACCGGTGCAGGGCTTTGCCTAAGCACTACGACGATATGGCCGAGGTGGATTATGGTGGAGGGGGGCACCGCACACGGCTAAGAGATCAATGATTAACTTGTGTGTTCTAGGGTGCCCCCTGCCCCCGTATATAAAGGAGCAAGGGGGAGGCCGGCCGGCCCTTGGGGCGTGCCAGGAGAGGAGAACTCCTCCTCCTAGTAGGAGTAGGACTCCCCTTTTCCTAGTCCTACTAGGAAGGGGAAAGGAAGGAGGAGAGGGAGAAGGAAAGGGGGCCGCCCCCCTCCCTAATCCAATTCGTACTAGAGGGGGAGGGCGCGCGTGGCCTGCCTTGGCCGGCCCTCTCTCTCCACTAAGGCCCATGTGGCCCATTAGTTCCCCGGGGGGGAGGGGGTGGTTTCTGGTAACCCTCCGGCACTCTGGTTTTCTTCGAAATCAACCGAAACACTTCCGATGTCCGAATATAGCTGTCCAATATATTGATCTTTATGTCTCGACCATTTCGAGACTCCTCGTCATGTTCGTGATCATATCCGGGACTCCGAACTACCTTTGGTACATCAAAACACATAAACTCATAATATACCGATCGTCACCGAACGTTAAGCGTGCGGACCCTACGGGTTCGAGAACTGTGTCGACATGACCAAGACTCATCTCCGGTCAATAACCAATAGTGGAACCTCGATTCTCATATTGGTTCCTACATATTCTATGAAGATCTTCATCGGTCAAACTGCACAACAACATACGTTGTTCCCTTTGTCATCGGTATGTTACTTGCCTGAGATTCGATCATCGGTATCTCAATAACTAGTTCAATCCCGTTACCGGCAAGTCTCTTTACTCGTTCCGTAATGCATCATCCCGTAACTAACTCATTAGTCACATTTCTTGCAAGGCTTATAGTGATGTGCATTACCAAGAGGGCCCAGGGATACCTCTCCGATACTCGGAGTGACAAATCCTAATCTCGATCTATGCCAACTCAACAAACACCATCAGAGACACCTGTAGAGCATCTTTATAGTCACCCAGTTATGTTGTGACGTTTGATAGCACACTAAGTGTTCCTCCGGTATTCGGGAGTTGCATGATCTCATAGTCATAGGAACATGTATAAGTTATGGAGAAAGCAATAGCAACAAACTAAACGATCATCATGCTAAGCTAACGGATGGGTCAAGTTAGTCACATCATTCTCTAATGATGTGATCCCGTTAATCAAATGACAACTCATGTCTATGGTTAGGAAACATAACCATCATTGATTCAACGAGCTAGTCAAGTAGAGGCATACTAGTGACATCCTGTTTGTCTATGTATTCACACATGTACTAAGTTTCCGGTTAATACAATTCTAGCATGAATAATAAACATTTATCATGATATAAGGAAATATAAATAACAACTTTATTATTGCCTCTAGGGCATATTTCCTTCAGTCCGATCACACAGTCGGCGGCGAGTGGATGTGGCTAGTTGCAACACATGCAAAGCCCTAGTTTCAGTGCCGAAGTGATCAACCAAATAAGTGTGCTGCACACCACTATATATAGGCATCCGTCGTGGGCTCAACTCTTGGGCCTCGCATGGATCCTAAAGCCCAAAGTATGTTCGGCCTAGATCCGAGTCCGACTAGGATCACATCTGACTCGTGGAGTTAGATCGGGCCTCATAGGTTCCTTCGCTTAAGTATGCGACCGTGATGACGCACACGTATAGGGGATCAATCATAGTCCTTTCGATAAGTAAGAGTGTCAACCCAACGAGGATCAGAAGGAAATGACAAGTGGTTTTCAGCAAGGTAATCTCTGCAGGCACTGAAATTATAAATAACAAGTAGTTTGATAGCAAAATAATTTGTAACTAGCAAGTAACTGTAACGGTGAATAAGGTGTAGCAAGGTATCCCAATCCTTTTGTGTCAAAGGACAGGCCAAAACAGTATCTTATAATAAGCAAAGCGTTCTTGAGGATACACGGGAATTTCATCTAGCCACTTTCATCATGTTGGTTTGATTCATGTTCGACTTTGATAATTTGATATGTGGGTGGACCGGTGCTTAGGTGTTGTTCTTACTTGAACAAACCTCCTACTTATGATTAACCCCCTCGCAAGCATCCACAACTACGAGAAAAGTATTAAGATAAAATCTAACCATATCATTAAACTTTTGGATCCAAATCGGTCCCTTACGAAGTAGTGCATAAACTAGGGTTTAAGCTTCTGTCACTCTAGCAACCCATCATCTAATAACTACTCCACAATGCATTCCCTTGGGCCCAAATATGGTAAAGTGCCATGTAGTCGACGTTCACATGACACCACTAAGGGAATCACAACATACATATCATCAAAATATCGAACACATATCCAGTTCACATGATTACTTGCAACAAAAGATTTCTCCCGTGACCTCAAGAACAAAAGTAACTTCTCACAAATGATAATCATGATCATGATCAGAGGGGTATTAAATAACATAATGGATTTTAACATAATCTTCCACCAAATAAACCATATAGTAATCAACTACAAGATGTAATCAACACTACTAGTCACCCACAAGCGCCAATCTAATGTTCCGGTACAAAGATTGAACGCAGGAGCTGAACTAGGGTTTGAGAGGGGATGGTGTTGTTGAAGATGTTGATAGATATTGCCCTCCAAAGATGGGAGATTTGTTGGTGATGATGATGACGATGATTTCCCCTTACGGGAGGGAAGTTCCCCTGGCGAAATTGCTCCGCCGGAGGGAAAAAGTGCTCCTGCCCAAGTTCCACCTCAAGACGGCGGCGCTTCATCCCGAAAGTCCTCTCCTTATTTTTTTTCTAGGTCAAAATGACTTATATACCATAAGAGGCCCCCGTGGAGGTGGGCCGAAGAGGGCACAACCCACCAGGGCGCGCCTGGGGGGCTTGGCGCGCTCAGGTGGGTTGCACCCACCTGGTGGGCCTTCTCCAGTAGTTATTTGCTCCATTATTTTTTATATATTGCAAAATAATTCTCTATAAATTTTCTGCTCATTTGGAGATGTGCAGAATAGGTAACTATGACATAGCTTTTCCAGGTCCAGAAACCAGCTGCCGGCATTCTCCCTCTTTGTGTAAACCTTGCACATTATGAGAGAAAAGGCATTGATACGATCTCCAATGTATCTATAATTTTTGATTGTTCCATGCTGTTATATTATCATTCTTGGATGTTTTACAATCACTTTATAGCAGTTTTATATCATTTTTTGGGACTGACCTATTGACATAGTGCCCAGCGCCAGTTGCTGTTTTCCTCTTGTTTTTTACTTCGCAGAAAATCAATACCAAACGGAGTCCAAACGCTGCGAAACTTTTTGGAGAATTTTTCTGGGCCAAAAGACACAAGATGGGTCAAAGAACTACCATAGGGGTGCCCTAAGGGGGACATAACCCACCTGGGCGCGCCTGGGGGCTAGGTGCGCCCTGGTGGGTTGTGCCCACCTCGGTGGCCTCCCGCACCGCCTCTTTGCTCTATAAATACCCCAATATTCCAAAAACCCTAGGCGAGTCAACGAAACACAATTCCAGCTGCCGCAAGTTCCAGAAACCATAGATCCAATCTAGACACCATCACAGAGGGGTTCATCATCCTCATTGGTGCCTCTCCGATGATACATGACTAGTTCATTATAGACCTACAGGTTGATACATCCATTTTTGCATCACACTTTTATATTGATATTTATTGCATTATGGGTTGTTATTACACATTATATCACAATACTTATGCCTTCTCTCTCTTATTTTATAAGGTTTATATGAAGAGGGAGAATGTCAGCAGCTGGAATTCTGGACTGGAAAAGGAGCAAATATTAGAGTCCTATTTTGCACAACTCCCAAAGTCCTGAAACTTCACGGAGAATATTTTTGGAATATATATAAAATATTGGGTGAAGAAAGTACCAGAGGGGAGCCACCTGCCATCCACAAGGGTGGTGGGCGCCCACCCCCCATCCTTGTGGGCCACCTGGCAGGCCCTCAATACCCATCTTCTGCTATATGGTGTGTTTTGACCTGGAAAAAATCAGAAGAAAACTTTTGGGATGAAGCGCCGCCGTCTCGAGGCAGAACTTGGGCAGAACCAATCTAGGGCTCCGACGAAGCTATTCTATCGGGGAAACTTCCCTTCGGGAGGGGGAAATCGAAGCCACCGTCATCACCAACGATCCTCTCATCAAGAGGGGTCAATCTCCATCAACATCTTCACCAGCACCATTTCCTCTCAAACCCTAGTGCATCTCTTGTATCTGATATTTGTCTCAATACCTTAGATTGGTACCTGTGGGTTGCTAGTAGTGTTGATTACTCCTTGTAGTTGATGCTAGTTAGTTTATTTGGTGGAAGATCATTTGTTCAGATCCTTAATGATAATTAATACTCCTCTGATTATGAACATGAATATGCTTTGTGAGTAGTTATGTTTGTTCCCGAGGACATGGGAGAAGTCTTGTTATAAGTAATCATGTGAATTTGGTATTCGTTCGATATTTTGATGAGATGTATGTTGTTGCATTTCCTCTAGTGGTGTTATGTGAATGTCGATTACATGACACTTCACCATTATTTGGGCCTAGGGGAAGACATTGGGAAGTAATCAGTATATGATGGGTTGCTAGAGTGACAGAAGCTTAAACCCTAGTTTATGCGTTGCTTCGTAAGGGGCTGATTTGGATCCATATGTTTCACACTATGGTTAGGTTTACCTTAATTCTTCTTTCGTAGTTGCGGATGCTTGCGAGAGGGGTTAATTATAAGTGGGAGGCTTGTCCAAGGAAGGGCAGCACCCAAGCACCGGTCCACCCACATATAAAATTATCAAAGTAACGAACGCGAATCATATGAGCATGATGAAAACTAACTTGACAACAATTCCCATGTGTCCTCAGGAGCACTTTTCTTTATATAAGAGTTCGTCTAGGCTTGTTCTTTGCTACAAAAAGGATTGGGCCACCTTGCTGCATCTTATTTACTTTTGTTACTTGTTACCCATTACGAATTATCTTATCACACAACTATCTGTTACCGATAATTTCAGTGCTTGCAGACAATACCTTGATGAAAACCACTTCTCATTTCCTTCTGCTCCTTGTTGGGTTCGACACTCTTACTTATCGAAAGGACTACGATAGATCCCCTATACTTGTGGGTCATCACGGGTCCGTAGTTAGTATCTAGATGGCTTCCTCTCTCTCTCTCTCTCTCTCTCTTGATTCTCAATACAATGGTCTCTTGGAGATCTATTTGATGTAACTCTTTTTGCGGTGTGTTTGTTGGGATCCGATGAACTTTGAATTTATGATCAGATATATGTTTTTATCCATGAAAGTTATTTGAGTCTTTTGATCTCTCATATGCATGATTAGTTATAGCCTCGTATTTCTTCTTAGAATCTTTGGTTTAGTTAGGTCAACTAGATCAATTTTTTCTTGCCATGGGAAGATGTGCTTTGTGATGGGTTCGATCTTACGGTGCTCAATCCCAGTGACAGAAGGGGAAATGACATGTATGTATCGTTTCTATTAAGGATAAAAATATAGGGTCTATTCCTACATGAATAGATCTTGTCTACATCATGTCATCGTTCTTATTGCATTACTCCGTTTCTCCATGAACTTAATACACTAGATGCATGCTGGATAGCGCTCGATGTGTGGTGTAATAGTAGTAGATGCAGGCAGGTGTCGGTCTACTAATCTTGGACGTGATGCCTATATAATGATCATTGCATGGATATCGTCATAGTTATTTGAAGTTCTATCAATTACCCAACAGTAATTTGTTTACTCGTCGTATGATATTTTTCTCGAGAGAAGCCACCAGTGAAATCTACGCCCCCGGGTCTCTTCTTTATCATATTTGCCTTTGAGATATATTTTTATTCGCTTTTATTTTTAGATGTATTAATCCAAAAACCCAAAAATACCTTGCTGCAATTTTTAGCTATTTATTTTATCTCACGTTCCCGCGAGATCTATTTATTTAATCTACTACAATTTTATCTATTTGTTTTACCCGGGAGGGATTGACAACCCCTCTTTTACGCCGGGTTGCAAGTATTTGTTCATTGTGTGCAGGTACCATTCACGTAGTGTTGCATGGTTCTCCTACTGGTTCGATAACCTTGGTCTCATCACTGAGGGAAATATCTACCATAGCTGTGCTGCATCATCCCTTCCTCTTTGGGGAAATACCGACGTAGTTCAAGCTGCACCAAAAGGAACAACATGTCACACTTCTGGTAGCTTTGCCACACGATATATATTGCCGGGCTCGAGGCGAGTTTGTCATCCTTGTGCTAGCCGGACCTCTTTCTCGTTGCAGTGATGCCGATCACTAACCGGATTATCTCATAATCCTTATTGCGTGGCCATGCTTATCTTGGTCGGATCACACGAGGGGCCCAGAGTATATCTCTCCTGATCGGAGGGGCAAATTCCATCTTGCTTGACCATGTCTCACAGCATGGGTCTGGACAAGCCCGAAACTTACCTTTGTAACTACCCAATAACGGAGTAGCATTTGGTCGGCCCAGAGCAGGCCTGTCACCATCGTGAGTACATGCGCCGGCTCATGTCTTAGGACATAGAACGTATGTTGTACTAGAGACTCACAAATGACATATCGCTGCGTCTCATAGCCGGGTCTGTCCGACTCAGACCTTATCTCGACTTGGATCCGACTATGTAGAATTCGACCAGATCCTTCTGAGTCCATATTATACGGTTAGCATCCAATGCTCCATGGATAGTGAGACCAAGCCATCCACCGTGTCATATGCTAGTCTAGTTGGCTGCACGTCCATAAAGCCCTTTTCACTAGGGACCGTTTAGGACAATACAATGCATAGTCTCACAAACAAGTCACATACTTGTTAATACACATCATTGATAATGTCCAAGGACTATCTTTATTCATAAACACATAGGAAATATCATCATACATGATTTCCTCTAGGGCATATCTCCAACACTAAGTAATCAAGGGTTTTAGGAGGTTGGCAAGAAGTTTGACAATCACTTTAACGGGGCAGACCTGGAGGGAAATCGATCTGAAAGCATTTAGGGATGTGGCAACTTCTCTTTGGGGTTGGAGGGCAATGTGAGTTCGGTTGATACATTATGTGTTTGCTTCTCCTTTATCAAATTGGTCAAATAGCCGAAAGATATCATTGTTGATGAGGTGTCCAAACTTCGTGTAGAAAAAGGGGGCCAAATCCATCTGGCCTGAAGCTGGCTTGTGGGTTCATTTGGAAGAAGGCTTCTTTGATTTCCGATTCTGAGAAAGTTGCATCTACATACGGATGAAACAAATGCGAGCATTGTAGGGTAGATAGAGTGGAGAGAGAAGTTCCAAATGGTATGAGCAGGGACCCCAATTAAGGACTGGAAAAACTCTCTAACAATAGTTCGTTTTCTGGGCATGGCTATTGTGTAGTTTACATGAAGGTGAGAGAGAGCCAAACTTTTTTTGAAGCCTTTGGTAGGCGGAAACATGGATATATTTGCATTTTCACCACCGTGAATGGCCCTCGATACTTAGCTCTCCAGTGCCAATAGTCAATTTTTTCAGGGATAGCAAGTTTTAGCATAGAGATAATATTTTTTCGCGGGGATATTGGCGGCGGAGAATGTTCGTTTTTCCTCAAAGAGATCAAGCAAATGAATGTTTTTTTTGCATCGTTTCCCCTGGTTTGTGTCGAGGCCCTCCATTTGACCCTGAGCTTAAGCTTGCATCATGTTTTCTTTAGCGATGTTACAAGGGAGGCAGCGGAGTTAATGATAGTACATGGGCCCGAGGCTCAACAACGTCGAAGAATATCCTGACATGTTGCCAAGTTGGCCCAACCACCCTCAAATTTAAAGAAATTGGAGGGGGGAGATCGGTATAAATATGAATGAGTAGAGGGACATGGTCAGAGGTAAAGCCAGTGAGAGATGTAAGATAAGTATTAGGAAAGGTATCGTTCCAGGCCAGGTTGGAAAAAGCTCTACCAATCTTTTCCAGAGTTGGGGTGGGTCTGTTGTTTATCAAGTAATGGTAGTTTGAGAAGTGTCGAATCGTTTAGAGTTTGATTGAAGGCAGAGGCTTCATTTTGTTGATGGGCAGGATTGTTTTTGTCGGAAGAGAATCTAAGGAGGTTAAAGTCTCCAAGATTAGCCAGGGGTGGTTTCGGCATGGTTAGTGTTACATAGTTCATCAAGGAAAGCTTGCTTTTTCACATGGCACGAGGGAGTGTACACATTGGTGATTGCGATAATTTGGTCATGTGCTAGGGTTTTTAGAGTTAGGGTGTGCTACTTGTGAGTTGTGTTGGGATTTTCCCCGAAGAGGAAGGGTGAAGCAATATAGTAGCAGATAGTATTTCCCTCCGTAGAGAACCAAGGTTATCGAACCAATAGGAGACTAACGCAGACAACCTTTAGCAGTACCTACATACACAAGAGGAAATACTTGCACCCAACGCGGGTAAGAGGGTTGTCAATCCCCATATACTCATTAATTGCAAGGATTAAACCTGGTAGCAGTAGATAGACAAATTGCAAAGTAAAAAATTGCAACAAGGTATTTTTGTCTTTTGTAATATGATTAAAATAGACCTGGTGGCCATAGTTTTCACTACAGGCTTCTCTCTCATAAAAGTAGCATACATTGGGTAGACAAATTACCGTTGGCCAATTAATAGAAAAGCGCATAGTTATGGCGATATTCATGGCATGATCATGTACATAGGCATTACGTCTGTGACACTTGGACCGACTCCTGCCTGCATCTACTACTATTACTCCACACATCGACCACTATCCAGCATGCATCTAGAGTATTAAGTTCATAAAGAACGGAGTAACGCCTTAAGCAAGGTGACATGATGTAGACAAAATAAAACCAAGAAATATGATTAAAACCTGTTGTTTTCTCCTTAGTAGCAACAATACAATACGTGTCTCGCTACCCCTTCTTTCACTAGGTGAGGACCCTGCAAGATTGAACCTACTACTATGCACCACTTCCACTAAGGATCAATGAATCAACTTGGCCAAAGAAAACCCATAGATCGGAAAGCTTTACATAGCTATAACAATCATACATAGTAAAGTTTAGAAAAGACTCAATTACTTCCAATGAATATTCCAATCATAAATTCACAATTCATCAGATCTCAACAAACACACCGCAAAAGAAGATTACATTGGGTAGAACTACGAGGAGAACACTATATTGAAGGTCAAAGAGAGAGAAAGAAGAAGGCATCTAACTAATCACTATGGACCCATAGGTCTGAGGTAAACTACACGCACATCATCAGAGGTGGAGCAAGGTTGATGTAGAAGCCCTCCATGATTGATTCCCCCTCCGACAGAGTACCGAAAAAGGCCTCCAGATGGGATCGCGGAAGAACAGAAGCTTGAGGCGGTGGAAAAATTGTTTCAGGTGGCTCTCTATTGGTTTTGAGATTTATGAGAATTTATAGAAGTGAAATTAGGTCAAACAGATGTATGTGGGGCCCACAAGATGAGGTGTCGCCCCCTTGCAGGCGCGTCGTGTGAGCTTGTGGCTCTCCCATACATATTTTGGCCTCCTCCCAAAGCTTCATGGGTCCCTTCTGGTCTAGAAAAAATAACCATAAAATTTCATTGTGTTTGGACTTTGTTTGGTACTCTTTCTATCGCAAAACAGTAAAATAGGAAAAAACAGGAACTGGCACTGGGCACCGAGTTAATAGGTTAGTTCCCAAATGATATAAAATTTCATATATATCATATAAGATTGGTAATATAATAGCATAAAATATAAAAAAATATAGATACGTTGGAGACGTATCAGGGTGGTGGAAAAGGTGTTCTTAACATGTGAGATGTGTTGAAAAAAGGATGAGATGGCACCCGAGACAATGTCGGCAGATCCGACTGCGGGTAGCATAGCGATTTGGTATTGTGATCGAGGGAGAAAGGAGCGTATTTTGATGTCCATAATTGTTTCAAGTTTTGATTCTTGCAAAATAATGATGTGAGGTTTGATTAAGAGTAGCTCAGGTAACACGTCCAAACATTTTGTATCATATCCTAAACCACAAACATTCCATAAGCATATAGAGAGTACAATCTTACTCATAACAAACCAAGGTTACAACATATTTTACTAGAGGCAGATAGGGCATGAAGAGAGATAGATAGGGGTCAACGGTGGGGCGAGCACAAAAACAAGACCAACAGTGGTGTTGGAAATATGTCCTAGAGGCAATAATAAAGATCTTATTATCATATTTCCTTGTTCATGATAAATGTTTATTATCCAAGCTATAATTGTATTGACCAGAAACTTAAATACATGTGTGGATACATAAATGAATACCGTGTCCCTAGTGAGCCTCTACTAGACTAGCTCATTGATCAAATATGGTTAAGGTTTTCTAACCATAGACATGAGTTGTCATTTGATAATGGGATCATATCATTAGGAGAATGATGTGATGGACAGACCCAACCATAAGCTTAGCATCAAATCATATCACTTAGTTTATTTGCTACATGTTTCTTCATGTCAAGTATCTGTTTCTTAGACCATGAGATCATGCCACTCCCGAATACCCAAAGAATACTATGTGGGTTATCAAACATCACTTCATAACTGGGTGATCAGAAATGTGCTCTACAGGTATCTCAGAAAGTGTTTGTTGGGTTGCATGGATCGAGACTAGGATTTGTCGCTCCATGGGACGGTGAGATATCTCTAGGCCCTCTCGGTAGTACAACATCATAAATAGCTTGCAAGAATGTGAATGATGAGTTTAGTCATGGGGATATTGTATTACAGAATGAGTAGAGAGACTTGCCGGTAACGAGATTGAACTAGGTACAGCGATACCGATGATCGAATCTCAGGCAAGTAACTGATACGTCTCCAATGTATCTATAATTTTTGATTGTTCCATGCTATTATATTATCTGTGTTGGATGTTTTATATGCATTAATATGCTATTTTATATGATTTTTGGGACTAACCTATTAACCTAGAGCCCAGTGCCAGTTTT
This sequence comes from Triticum dicoccoides, assembly GCF_002162155.2. Taxonomy (NCBI): domain Eukaryota; kingdom Viridiplantae; phylum Streptophyta; class Magnoliopsida; order Poales; family Poaceae; genus Triticum; species Triticum dicoccoides. The sequence goes on along the minus strand of NC_041392.1, from coordinate 527,480,538 downwards.
TTTGTTTTTTTCCTTGTTTTAGAGTTTCGCAGAAAAGGAATACCAAACGGAATAAAACTTTTGCGATGATTTTTCTTGGACCATAAGGAACCCAAGAGACTTGGAGTGCAAGCCAGAGGAGCCTCGAGGCGGCCACAAGGGTGGAGGGCGTGCCCAGGGGGGTGGGGCGCACCCCCGACCTTGTGGGCCCCTTGTAGCTCTTCTGACTTAATTCTTCCGCCTATATATACTCTTATACCCCAAAAACATCTAAGGGAGCCACAAAACCACTTTGCCACCGCCAAAACCTTCTGTACCCGTGAGATCCCATCTTGGGGCGCCTTTTCTGGCATCCTCCCGGAGGGGGAATCGATCACGGAGGGCTTCTACATCAACACCATTGCCTCTCCGATGAAGCGTGAGTAGTTTACTTCATACCTGTGGCACCATAACTAGTAGTTAGGTGACTTCTTATCTCTCTTTTATTCTCAATACAAAGTTCTCCTCGATGTACTTGGAGATCTATTCGATGTAATACTGTTTCGCGGTGTGTTTGCCGAGATCTGATGAATTGTGGATTTATGATCATCTTCTCTATGAATATTATTTAAATCTCCTCTGAATTCGTATATGCATGATTTGATATCTTTGCATGTCTCTTCTAACTATCAATTTGGTTTGGCCAACTAGATTGGTCTTTCTTGCAATGGGATAAGTGCTTAGCTTTGGGTTCAATCTTGCGGTGCTCGATCTTAGTGACAGAAGGGGAACCAACATGTATTGTATTGTTGCCATCGAGGATAAAAGGATGGGGTTTTCATCATATTGCTTGAGTTAATCCCGCTACATCATGTCATCTTGCTTAATGCCTTACTCTGTTCTTATGAACTTAATACTCTAGATGCACGCAGGAGTCGGTCGATGTGTGGAGTAATAGTAGTAGATGCAGAATCATTTCGGTCTACTTGACACAGACGTGATGCCTATATTCATGATCATTGCCTTAGGTATCGTCATAAATTTGCGCTTTTCTATCAATTGCTCGGCAGTAATTTGTTCACCCACCGTAATAACTTCTATATTGAGAGAAGCCTCTAGTGATACCTATGCCCCCAGGTCTATTTTACATCATATTAATTTCCCGTCAACTTGCCAATTTATGTCGCCGTTCCCTTACTTTGCAATCTTTTACTTTCCGTTCCATAAACCAAAAATACCAAAAAAAATTACTTTACCGTTTATCCATCTCTATCAGATCTCACTTTGTGAATAACCGTGAAGGGATTGACAACCCCGTTGTCGTGTTGGTTGCAAGTTGGTGTTTGTTTGTGCAGGTATTCGATGGCTTGTTGCGTAGTCTCCTACTGGATTGATACCTTGGTTCTCAAAACTAAGGGAAATACTTAGGCTACTTTGTTGCATCACCCTTTCCTCTTCAAGGGAAAAATCAACGCAAGCTCAAGAGGTAGCAAGAAGGATTTCTAGCACCGTTGCCGGGGAGATCTACGCCAAGCCAAGACATAGCAAGTACCCATCATAAACTCTCATCCCTCACATTACATTATTTGTCATTCACCTCTCATTTTCCTCTCCCCTACTTCTAAAATGATTTTTGGAAATATTTGCCTTTTCTTCGCCCTTCTTCTGTTCGTCTTTTCGTTTGCCTTGATGTCTTATTTGGCTCGTTTGCTCGTTTGGTTGGAATAATTGTGTATTTATTGCAAATCAGAGAACCTAAGATATATGGATCCTCATCCTCTTACCAATCTTTTTAAGAGATCCAATTATGATAAACCAATTGCTAGTGAGTTTTGTGCACTAGATTATCTTTATGAAGTTTTGCTTAAAATTCGTGAATCTAAAAATTGTGATGAAGTACTTTATGAAGTGATTCACGATAGATCTTTGAATAAAAATTATGATTGCAATGATGTTATTATAAATTCTATTAATGTCAATTGTGCTAATAATATGCAAAACCCTAAGCTTGGGGATGCTAGTTTTGCTATGTCCACTACTTGTTGCAATGATCATGATTGGGGTGATTCTTCTTATGATCTTGAAAATTTATTTAAACCCCATGATGAATATGAGTTTGGTAATAATGTTTGCAATAATATTGAAAGTTGGTTTGGAAGAGTGTCAACTTTAGATCCCACATATTTGGATTAGGTTCAATCTTATGAAGTTTTTGATAAAAGTGGGTTCGGAGAGGTCATGACTTTATTTTATGATAATCCCACTATTTTGGAAGAGTGTCAACTTTGCATACATGTGGTTCATAAAGAGAATATTTTATGTGATAGATATATTTTTGAATTTGCTTATGATACTACATGTAATTATTATGAGAGGGGAAAATATGGTTGTAGAAATTTTCATGTTACTAAATTACCTCTCTTCATGTTGAGATTGCTATTGTCTCTTTCTTCTTCCTTGCATATGCTAATTTTTGCTTGCCTTGATAATTTGTTTGCTTATAAAATTCCTATGCATAGGAAGTATGTTAGACTTAGATGTGTTTTTCACATGCTATATGATGCTCTCTTTGTGCTTCAATTCTTGTCTTTCATGTGAGCATCATTGAAATTATCAATGCCTAGCTTAATGGCTTAAGAGAAAAGCGATTGTTGGTAGACAACCCAATATTTTTCCTTGTTGTTTTGAAATAAATATTTCATCTAGCCTCTGGTTAGACGTGGTTTTATGTTTTAACTAGTGTTTGTGCCAAGTAATACCTTTGGGATAGCTTATGGTAATAGTTGATTTGATCCTGCTGAAAAACAGAAACTTCTGCGCCTAGGAGATTAGTTTTAATTTTTTACATAAGCACGATAAAATACTGATTATTTTTGCAAAGGATTAATAAACAAATTTTCTAGGACTTCCTAATCTCTCAGGATTTTTTGAGTTTCATAAGTATTCGAAATATCCATATTTCAATAGACCATTCTGTTTTTGACAGATTCTATTTTTCGCGTGTTGTTTGCTTATTTTGATGCATCTATGGCTAGTATCAGGGGGTATGAACCATGGAAAAGTTGGAATACAGTAGATATTACACGAATGTAAATAAAGAATGAGTTCACAACAGTACCAGAAGTGGTGATTTATTTTCTTATACTAACGGAGCTTACGAGATTTTCTGTTGAAGTTTTGTGTTGTGAAGTTTTCATGTTTTGGGGAAGGATTTGATGGACTATGGAACAAGGAGTGGAAAGAGCCTAAGCTTGGGGATGCCTAAGGCACCACAAGGTAATATTCAAGGAGGCCAACGAGCCTAAGCTTGGGGATGCCCTATGAAGGAGGCATCCCCTCTTTGGTCTTCGTCTATCGGTAACTTTACTTGAGGCTATATTTTTATTCACCGCATGATATGTGTTTTGCTTGGAGCGTCTTGTATGATTTGAGTCTTTGCTTTTTAGTTTGCCACAATCATACTTGCTGTACACCTTTTGGGAGAGACACGCATGAATCGTGATTTATTAGAATGCTCTATATGCTTCACTTATATCTTTTGAGCTAGGCAAATTTGCTCTAGTGCTTCACTTATATCTTTGTAGAGCACGGCGGTGGCTTTATTTTATAGAAATTGATGAGCTCTCGTACCTCACTTATATTATTTTAGAGTCTTTAGAACAGCATGGTAATTTGCTTTGGTTATAAAATTAGTCCTAATATGATAGGCATCCAAGAGGGATATACTAAAAACTTTCATATAAAGTGCATTGAATACTATGAGAAGTTTGATTCCTTATGATTGTTTTGAGATATGAAGATGGTTATATTAGAGTCATGCTAGTAAGTAGTTGTGAATTTTAGAAATACTTTTGTTAAAGTTTGTGAGTCCCGTAGCATGCACGTATGGTGAACCGTTATGTGATGAAGTCGGAGCATGATTTATTTTTTGATTGTCTTCCTTATGAGTGGTGGTCGGGGACGAGCGATGGTCTTTTCCTATCAATCTATCCCCCTAGGAGCATGTGTGTAGTACTTTGTTTCGATGACTAATGGATTTTTCAATAAGTATGTGAGTTCTTTATGACTAATGTTGAGTCCATGGATTATATGCACTCTCACCTTTCCGCCATTGCTAGCCTCTCTAGTACCACGCAACTTTCGCCGGTACCATAAACCCAACACATATCCTTCCTCAAAACAGCCACCATACCTACCTATTATGGCATTTCCATAGCCATTCCGAGATATATTGCCATGCAACTTTCCACCGTTCTGTTTATTATGATATGCTCCATCATTGTCATATTGCTTTGCATGATCATGTAGTTGACATCGTATTTGTGGCAAAGCAACTGTTCATCATTTTTTATACATGTCGCTCTTGATTCATTGCACATCCCGGTACACCGCCGGAGGCATTCATATAGAGTCACATTTTGTTCTAAGTATCGAGTTGTAATTCTTGAGTTGTAAGTAAACAAAAGTGTGATGATCTTCATTATTAGAGCATTGTCCCATGTGAGGAAAGGATGATGGAGACTATGATTCCCCCACAAGTCGGGATGAGACTTCAGACGAAAAAAGAGGCCAAACAATGAGAGAAGGCCCAAAAAAAGAGAGAGAAAAAGAGAGAAGGGACAATATTACTATCCTGGTTGCCACACTTGTGCATCAAAGTAGCACCATGATCTTCATGATAGAGAGTCTCTTATGGTATCACTTTCATATACTAGTGGAAATTTTTCATTATAGAACTTGTCTTGTATATTCCAATGACGGGCTTCATCAAATTGCCCTAGGTCTTCGTGAGCAAGCAAGTTGGATGCACACCCACTTAGTTTACTTTTTGAGCTTTCATAAACTTATAGCTCTAGTGCATCCGTTGCATGGCAATCCCTACTCACTCACATTGATATCTATTAATGGGCATCTCCATAGCCCGTTGATACGCCTAGTTGATGTAAGACTATCTCCTTCCTTTTGTCTTCTCCACAACCACCGTCTATTCCACCTATAGTGTTATGCCCATGGCTCATGCTCATGTATTGCGTGAAAGTTGAAAAAGTTTGAGAACATCAAAAGTATGAAACAATTGCTTGGCTTGTCATCGGGGTTGTGCATGATTTAAATATTTTGTGTGATGAAGATGGAGCATAGCCAGACTATATGTTTGTAGGGATAAGCTTTATTTGGCCATGTTATTTTGAGAAGACATAATTATTTTGTTAGTATGCTTGAAGTATTATTGTTCTAATGTCAATATTAAACTTTTGTTTTGAATCTTACGGATCTGAACATTCATGCCATAATAAAGAGAATTACATGGATAAATATGTTAGGTAGCATTCCACATCAATTTTTTGTTTTTTCATTTACCTACTCAAGGACGAGCAGGAAATAAGCTTGGGGATGCTTGATACGTCTCCAACGTATCTATAATTTTTGATTGTTCCATGCTATTATATTATCTGTTTTGGATGCTTTATATGCATTAATATGCTATTTTATATGATTTTTGGGACTAACCTATTAACCTAGAACCCAGTGCCAGTTTCTGTTTTTTTCCTTGTTTTAGAGTTTCGCAGAAAAGGAATACCAAATGGAGTCCAAACGGAATAAAACTTTTGCGATGATTTTTCTTGGACCAGAAGACACCCAGGAGACTTGGAGTGCAAGCCAGAGGAGCCTCGAGGCGGCCACAAGGGTGGAGGGCGCGCCTAGGGGGTGGGGTGCGCCCCCGACCTTGTGGGTCCCTCTTAGCTCTCCTGACCTAATTCTTCCTCCTATATATACTCTTATACCCCAAAATCATCCGGGGGAGCCACAAAACCACTTTTCCACCGCCGCAACCTTCTGTACCCGCGAGAGCCTTTTCCAGCATCCCACCGGAGGGGGAATCAATCACGGAGGGCTTCTACATCAACACCATTGCTTCTCCGATGAAGCGTGAGTAGTTTACTTCGGACCTACGTCTCCATAGATAGTAGCTAGATGGATTCTTCACTCTCTTTGATTCTCAATACAAAGTTCTCCTTGATGTTTTTGGAGATCTATTCGATGTAATACTCTTTTGCGGTGTGTTTGCCGAGATCCGATGAATCATGGATTTATGATCAACTTATCTATGAATATTATTTGAATCTCCTCTCAATTCTTATATGAATGATTTGATATCTTTGCAAGTCTCTTTGAACTATCAATTTGGTTTGACCAAATGGATTGGTTTTTCTTGCAATGAGAGAAGTGCTTAGCTTTGGGTTCAATCTTGCGGTGCTCGATCCTAGTGATAGAAGGGGAACCGACACGTATTGTATTGTTTCCATCGAGGATAAAAAGATGGGGTTTTCATCATATTGCTTGAGTTAATCCCTCTAGATCATGTCATCTTGCTTAATGCGTTACTCTATTCTTATGAACTTAATACTCTAGATGCTGGCAGGAGTTGGTCAATGTGTGGAGTAATAGTAGTAGATGCAGAATCGTTTCGGTCTACTTGACCCGGACGTGATGCCTATATTCATGATCATTGCCTTAGATATCATCATAACTTTGCACTTTTCTATCAATTGCTCGACAGTAATTTGTTCACCCACCGTAATAACTTTTATCTTTAGAGAAGCCTCTAGTGAAACCTATGGCCCCCGGGTCTATTTTACATCATATTAGTTTCCCGCCAACTTGCCAATTTCTGTCACCGTTCCCTTTGCAATCTTTTACTTTCCATTCCATAAACCATAAATATTACTTTACCTTTTATCCATCTCTATCAGATCTCACTTTGCGAATAACCGTGAAGGGATTGACAACCCCTTTGTCGCGTTGGTTGCAAGTTGGTGTTTGTTTGTGCAGGTATTCGGTGGCTTGTTCCGTAGTCTCCTACTGGATTGATACCTTGGTTCTCAAAACTGAGGGAAATACTTATGCTACTTTGCTGCATCACCCTTTCCTCTTCAAGGGTAAAACCAATGCAAGCTTAAGAGGTAGCAGTAACATACCTCCGGAGAAATGGAACTGCATATGGGATTAACTGAATCGTTGATATCTGATGGAAATATGCCCTAGAGGCAATAATAAAATGTTTATTATTATATTTCCTAAATCATGATAAATGTTTACCATTCATGCTAGAATTGTATTCACCGGAAACTTAAATACATGTGTGGATACATAAGCAAATATCGTGTCCCTAGTTAGACTCTACTAGACTAGCTCGTTGATCGAAGATGGTTAAGGTTTCCTAACCATAGACATGTGTTGTCATTTGATAATGGGATCACATCATTAGGAGAATGATCTAATGGACAAGACCCATCCGTTAGCTTAGCATAATGATCGTTCAGTTTATTACTATTGCTTTCTTCATATCAAATACATATTCATTTGACTATGAGATTATGCAACTCCTGGATACCGGAGGAATACCTTGTGTGCTATCAAACATCACAACGTAATTGGGTGTTCATAAAGATGATCTACATGTATCTCTGAAGGTGTTTGTTAAGTTGTCATAGATCGCGATTAGGATTTTTCAATCCGAGTATCGGAGAGGTATCTCTCGACCCTCTCGGTAATACACATCATAAGCTTGCAAACAAATGACTAAGAAGTTAGTCACGAGGTGATGTATTACGGAATGAGTAAAGAGACTTACCGGTAATGAGATTGAACTAGGTATGAAGATATCGACGATCGAATCTCGGGCAAGTAACATGCCGATGGAAAAAGGGAATTACGTATGTTGTCATAACCGTTCGGCTGATAAAGATCTTCGTAGAATATGTAGGATCCAATATGGGCATCTAGGTTCCACTATTGGTTATTGACCGGAGAGGTGACTCGGTCATGTCTACATAGTTCTCGAACCCGTAGGGTCCGCACGCTTATTAATGTACGTTGACAGTATAGTGTTATATGAGTTATATGTTTTTGTGACCGAATGTTGTTCGGAGTCCCAGATGAGATCACAGACATGACATGGAGTCCCAAATGGTCGAGAGGTGAAGATTGATATATCGGATGATGGTATTTGGACGCCGGAAGTGTTTCGGGACGTACCAGGAAGGAATCGGGTCACCGGAAGGGGTTTCGGGCACCCCCGGCAAGATATGGGCCCCATGGGCCAAAGAAGGGGACAGACCAGCCCACAAGGGGGATGGTGCACCTCCTCCCTTGTTTGGTCAGCCCCAGGGAAGGAAAAGGAGGAGGGCTATCCCCTCCCGGTTTTCCCTCTCATGGGAGAAAGGAAAGAGGGAGGCGCCACCCTCCCCTGCCTTTCCCCGCACTCCAAATAAGGAAAGGGGCGCGGCTTGGGAGGGTATCCTACTTGGGAGCCTCCTTTGGCTCCTCCTCCCTCCCTCCCACCTATATATATGTGGGGAGGGGGCACTACACAAGGACACAACATTGTCTTAGCCGTGTGTGGCGCCCCCGTCCACCGTTTACTCCCTCGGTCATATTTTCGTAGTGCTTAGGTGAAGCCCTGCGAAGATCACTTCACCATCACCATCACCATGCCGTCATGCTGTCGGAACTCATCTACTACCTCTGCGTCTTGCTGGATCAAGAAGGTAGAGGACGTCACCGAGCTGAACATGTGCAGAACGCGGAGGTACCGTGTGTTCGGTACTTGATCGGTTGGAGCGCGAAGAAGTTCGACTACATCAACCATGTTGTTTAACACTTCCGCTTACGGTCTACGAGGGTACGCAGAAACACTCTCCCCCTCGTTGCTATGCATCTCCATGGATAGATCATTGCGTGGGCGTAGAATTTTTTGTTTTCCATGCAACGATTCCCAATAGTGGTATCAAATCCAGGTTGTGGGCGGTGATAGTCATACTGCGTACCACCAACGTCTTATTTTGATTCGGCGGTATTGTGGGATGAAGCGGCCCAGACCAACCTTACATGTCCACGCACATGAGACCGGTTCCACCGACTGACATGCAACTAATTTTGCATAAAGGTGGCTGGCGAGTGTCTGTTTCTCCTACTTTAGTTGAATCAAATTTGACTACAGCCGGTCCTTGAAGAAGGTTAAAATAGTAAACTTGATGAAACACCGTTTTGGTTTTTGCGTAGGTAAGAACGGTTCTTGCTAGAAGCCCCCGTAGCAGCCACATAAAACTTGCAACAACAAAGTAGATGACTGGTTTCGTAGGGCATGTTGTGATGTGATATGGTCAAGACATGATGTGATAAACGTTATTGTATGAGATGATCATGTTTTGTAAGTTATCAGTGATACGTCTCCAACATATCTATAATTTTTTTATTGTTCCATGATGTTATATTATCAATCTTGGATGATTTATAATCATTTTATAGTTATTTTATATCATTTTTGGTACTAACCTATTGACATAGTGCCAAGTGCTAGTTGCTGTTTTTTGCATGTTTTTTTACATCATAGATAATCAATACCAAACGGAGTCCAAACTCAGCGAATTTTTTTGTGGAATTATTATGGACCAGAAGACATCCAATGGGATGGAGAAGCACTTGGGGGTACCCTGAGAGGGGCACAACCCACGAAGGCGCGCCTGGGCCCCCAGGCGCACCTAGGTAGGTTGTGCCCTCCTCGGTGGCCTCCTGCACCGCCTCTTTGCTCTATAAATACCCCAATATTCCAAAAACCCTAGGGGAGTCGACGAAAATAAATTCCAGCCATCACAGAGTCCAGAACCACCAGATCCAATCTAGACACCATCATGGAGGGGTTCACCACTTCCATTGGTGCCTCTCCGATGATGCGTGAGTAGTTCTTTGTAGACCTTCGGGTCCGTAGTTAGTGGCTAGATGGCTTCCTATCTCTCGTTTTATTCTCAATACAATGGTCTCTTGGAGATCCATATGATGTAACTCTTTTGCGATGTGTTTGTTGGGATCCAATGAACTTTGAGTTTATGATCAGATCTATCTCTTTTTATCCATGAAAGTTATTTGAGTTTCTTTGATCTCTTAAATGCATGATTGCTTATAGCCTCGTATTTCTTCTCCAATATTTGGGTTTCGTTTGGCCAACTTGATCTATTTATCTTGTAATGGGAAGAGGTGCTTTGTATTGGGTTCGATCTTACGGTGCTTGATCCCAGTGACAGAAGGGGAACCGACGGGTATGTATCATTGCTACCAAGGATAAAATGATGGGGTCTATTTGTACATAAATATATCTTGTCTACATCATGTCATCGTTATTATTGCATTACTCTGTTTCTCCATGAACTTAATACTCTAGATGCATGCTGGATAGCAGTCGTGTGGAGTAATAGTAGTAGATGCAGGCAGGAGTCGGTCTACTAATCTTGGACGTGATGCCTATATAATGATCATTGCCTGGATATCGTCATGATTATTTGAAGTTCTATCAATTGCCCAATAGTAATTCATTTACCCACCTTTGCTATTTTTCTCGAGAGAAGCCACTAGTGAAACCTACGACCCCCAGGTCTCTTTCTCATATTATTTGCCTTTGCGATCTATTTTATTTGCCTTTTATTTTCAGATCTATTAAACCCAAAAATACAAAAATACCTTTCTGCAATTTATTCTTATTTATTTTATTTGGCGTTCGATCTATCAATCTACTACAATTTATTCACATATGTTTGCCAATTACTGGCGTCGTTACCCGAAAGGGATTGACAACCCCTTTAATATGTCGGGTTGCGAGTATTTATTATTTGTGTGCAGGTGCCGTTTACGTGTTGTTGCTTGGTTCTCCTACTGGTTTGATAACCTTGGTTTCATCACTGAGGGAAATACCTACCATTTTTGTGCTGCATCATCCCTTCCTCTTTGGGGAAATACCGACGTAGCTTCAAGCCGCTATCAAAAGGAAGTTCTGGCGCCGTTGCCGGGGATGATCATCTACATATACCAGGTTCCTAATCACAAATCCCATCTCCTCACAATTTACATTATTTGTCATTTGCCTCTCGTTTTCCTCTCCCCCACTTCACAAAAAATTGCCGTTTTTATTGGCCCTCTTTTTCGTTCGTCGTTTTCTCGTCAGATATCAAGTTTGCTTGTGTTGCCATGTGTCTTCTATTTGCTTGCTTCTTCGCTTACTAAAAATCAATTGATTTGTGTCCTCATCCACTTTCTAATCTTTTCAAGAGATCCAATTATGATGAACCCATTACTATTGAATTGAGTTTAGTAGATTATCTTTATGTAGTTTTGCTTGAGATTCATGAATCTGAAAATTGTGATGAAGTGTTAAAAGAAGGAATTTATAAAGTGATTCATGATAGCTCCTTAAATGAAAAACATGATTGGAATGATTTTACTATAAATTCTATTAATGTCAATTGTGTTAATACTATGCCAAACCCAAAGCTTGGGGATGCTAATATTGCCATGTCCACTACTTATTGCAATGATCATGATTGGGGTGATAATGATTCTTGTGATCTTGATAGTTTATTTAAGCCTCATGATGAATATGTTCACGATAGTATTGAAAGTTGGTTCGGAAGAGTGTCAACTCTAGGTAAAAATGATCCCACATATTTGGAGAGTGTTCAATCTTGTGATTTTTTTATAAAAGTCGGTTTGGAGAGGTCATGACTTTAGTTGATGTTCATCCCACTATCTTGGAAGATAATAAAACTTGTATGCATGAGGATCATGAAGAGTAAATTTTATGTGATAGCTATATTATTGAATTTGAGTATGATCTTAAATGCAATTATTATTAGAGAGGAAAATATGGTCATAGAAATTTTCATGTTACTAAATTACCTCTCTTCATGTTGAGATTGTCAATGCTTTATTCCTTTTCCTTGCATATGCTAGTTTTTGCTTCTTTTGATAATTTGTTTCCTTATAAAATTCCTATGCATAGGAAGTATGTTAGACTTAAAAGTGATTTTCACATGCTTCATGATGCTCTCTTAGTGTTTCAATTATTATCTTTCGTGTGAGCATCGTTGAAATATTATGCCTAGCTAAGGGCGTAAATGATAGCGCTTGTTGGGAGGCAACCCAATGAATAAAATTTATTTTTGTCTTTTATTTATTTTCTTGAGTGTTAGCACAATTATGCTACTATTATGATTGTGTTTCTTGTGTTTTAATTAGTGTTTGTGCCAAGTAAAGCCTTTAGGATCTTCTTGGGTGATAGTTGTTTGATCTTGTTGAAAAACAGAAACTTTTGCGCTCATGAAAACAATTCTCATTTCTAACCATAGAGCGATAAAATACCAATTCGTTTCGCAGAAGATTAATATCCAAATTTCCCAGGCCTTCCTAATTTTTTAGAGTATTTGGACTTACACAAGTATTCGAAATATCCACATTTCTACAGATTGTTCTGTTTTTGATAGATTCTGTTTTCTTTTGCGTTGTGTGTTTGTTTTGATGATTCTATGGTTTTCTTTGATGAGTTTTTGCCATAGAAAAGTTGGAATACAGTAGATATAATGCAATAATAAAATATGAATTGGTTTTCTACAGTACTTATAGTAGTGATTTGCTTTCTTATACTAACGGATCTCACGAAGGTTTTGTTGAGTTTTGTGTGATTGAAGTTTTCAAGTTTTGGGTTATATTACAATGGAAGAAGGAATAAGGAGTAGGAAGAGCCTAAGATTGGGGATGCCCAGGCATCCCAAGCTATTATCCAAAGAGAGCAAGCAACTAAGCTTGGGGATGCCCCTGAGTGGCATCCCCTCTTTCTTCTAACGAAAATCGGTATTTTACTCGAAGCTATACTTTTATTCGTCACATACTATGTGTTTTGCTTGGAGCGTCTTGTATGATATGAGTCTTTGCTTGTTTTATTTTGTGTTTTTAGTCTTGATCCCTTGCTGGACACATCTATTTGAGACAGCCAAAATTATGCCATGACTTGTTAGAATTGCTCTCTATGCTTCACTTCAATTTTTATGAGCTATGGATTTTCTCTAGTGCTTCACTTATATATTTTTGAGCATGGTGTGCTTTAGTATTTTTGAAGAAATGCTCTCTTGCTTCACTTAGATTTATTTGAGAGTTAGTAAAATTTTGAAGAAATTCTCTCTTGCTTCACTTAAATTAATTTGAGAGAAAGAAATATTATGCTCATGATCTTCACTTATATTTGTTAGAGCTTGTCAAAAGAAACACATGAAAATTAGTCCCAAAGTGATAGATATCCAAGAAGGATATAATAAAAACTTTCATGAAGATAATTGGACAAAATAAACTTGTTTCTTAGTAATAGTTTTGAGATATGATGATGTGATATGTGAGTCATCTTGATGAGTAATTATGATTTAGTAAGAATATTGGTGTTAAGGTTTGTGATTCCCTATGCAAGCACGAAAGTCAATAGTTATGAAATGAGATTGTATCCTACTTGTGGTGCATTATTCGGTGTTAATTATGCTTAATGCTCTCTTATGAGATTATTCGTTTCTTGGTTGGTCGCTTCCCAATCTTTTGCTGGCCTTCATTTTGCACTAAGTATGATCACTACTTGTGCATCCAAAATCCTTTAAACCAGTTTTGCCACATGAGTCCACTATATCTACCTATATGCGGTATTCTTTTGCCGTTCTAAGCAAATTTGTATGTGCCATCTATAATATTCAAAATAAATTTCTCTTTTGTGTGCTCGTACTGCTCGCGAGGCAGTGAGGAGTGGCTAATATTTTCCATGCTAGATGTGTTATTCTCACGATGAGTGTTTATTCACTTGTCATTGCACGAGAGTAAGGCAAAGGTATTAGGGATGCCCATTCCCGAAATGAAAAATGAATTTCCTTTATGTTATCAAATAATAAATTCCTTGGATAGTGTTGGTATGGAAGGCACCCGTGGATACGGTTAGCCATGGAAAGTGAAAGTATGGTGGAAAAAGGAATAAACTTTAATTTCTGTTTGGGAACTGCCGATGATATATCTAGCATGGAAAGTGTAGCGAACTCTAAGTCTTTTTTGTTGGTGGGAAAAGTATGCTTCTCAAAATATTTTTATCTCTCAATTTTTGCTTTGAGCTCTGAAACCTCTACAAATCCTTACTTCCCTCTGCGAAGGGCTTTTCTTTTACTTTATGGATTTTTTTATTCTTGAATTTTAGTCTCCATCTTCTCTTATAAAAGCACCAACTAGGAGGCACTATGATCGTACTTGAGCATTGGGTGTAGTTAATATGCGAGTGTGTTTCATGAATGGATCAATGGTTGAGCATGGTGGGCTAGGGATAGCTTATTTTAGCGTTGATGTTTTGAAAGACATGGTTGCTTCTTCATATGCTTGAGTATTTATGTTATCATGTCAAAACTAGACTATTGCTTTGAACAATATAATAGTCCAAATGTCCATGCTATAAAGAAAAGAATATGATATGACATGTTAGGCAGCATTCCACATCAAAAATTCAGTTCTTATCATTTACCTACTCGAGGACGAGCAGGAATTAAGCCTGGGGATGCTGATACGTCTCCAACGTATCTATAATTTTTGATTGTTCCATGCTGTTATATTATCAATCTTGGAAGTTTTATAATCATTTTATAGTTATTTTATATCATTTTTGGTACTAACCTATTAACATAGTGCGAAGTGCCAGTTGCTGTTTTTTTGCATGTTTTCACTACAAAAAAAGACACATCCGTGACATTTTGGGCCGAACGAATTTTTTTTCTGTCATACATATGACACTTCTATGACGATAATTGTGACAAAACCCGGTATCATCATAGATGTGGTGGGCTCCTACTTCTATGACAAAAAATCATGACAGAAAATGGGCTTTTCGTCCTGGGCGGGCCGGAGACGCACCTGCGTGACATTCTTTGGGCCATCCATGACGAAAAAACCGTGGTAGAAGCAAGGGCGAGGAAAATTTCGGGGAGTTCCCGGTTACGGTGGGAGGTCGGGGCCAAGCGATGCGCGTTTCTATCGTACACGTATGCGCGTGTGTGCGAGGCATTGGCTCTAACTGAACCCGAGCGAGGTGTTGGGCTCTAACTGAACCCGAGCGATTGCACTGCAGGCTACGCATTACTGAACCCGAGCAATCGATCGATGGCTGTTAACTGAACCTGATCGAGCGATTCCTTCGCTACTGCTGCTAACTGAAGCCGATCGATGCCGCCTCTGG
>NC_041392.1:527449177-527465311 GCF_002162155.2 Triticum dicoccoides | reverse complement strand
CGTGGAGGGCTGGATGAACAGGACCACCCTGTGGAGGGCAGGATGAACAGTAGACGGTGGAGGGCAGGATGAACAGTAGCCCGTGGAGGGGTGGTTGAATAGGAGCCCGTGGAGAGGGCTGGTTGAACAGTAGCCGGTGGAGGCTGGATGAACAGGAGCCCGTGGATGAACAGTCGCAGGTGGAGGCTGGAGGAGGTCGATGGTGGATGAACAGTAGCTCGTGGAGGCTGGAGGGGGTCGACGGTGGAGATGAACAGTGTCCCGTGGAGTCCCGTTTTGCGGTACGCCACACCCCTCCCGATGAACATGACCCCTGTTTCAACCGTAGCGCTCCAACACAAGCCTGTTTCCTCCGTTTTGTGGTACGCCACACCCCTCCCGATGAATAGGACCCCCGTTTCGACCGTAGGAGGTCCGTTTCGTCCGTTTGGCGGTACGCCACACCCCTCCTGATGAGCAGGACCCCCGTTTCGATCATAGGAGGTCCGTTTCCTCCATTTTGCGGTACGCTAGACCCCTCCCGGTGAACAGGATCCCGTTTCGAACGTGGCCGGTCGAACACATGGCCGTTTCCTCTGTTGTGCGGTACGCCAGGCCTTGTTTCCATCGCCTGTTCCATCCAAGCCCTCCCGATGAACACGGCGCATTCCGTTGCCTCCCCATGAACACGACGCATTCCGTTGCCTCCCCATGAACACGATGCATTCCGTTGCCTCCCCATGAACATGACGACGACGCTATTTCTCCGTTCCGACCCAGCCATGTACAAGAGCCCTGGCCATATGTATGCGCGAGTAGGCTTTCGAGACCCCGCCCATATGTACACATACGTGGCTGTATTTTCTTTCTTTCACCCTAGCCACTGTACGTACGTGTACATGCTACGTGCGCGCCTCTACTACGACACGTGCATGCCTCTACATCGACCAGTATATATGTACGTACACGTTCGTGACCAGAATGACAACGCTACATACGCTTCGACCAGGTGGGTCCCGACTGTCAGGCACTTCCTTGCGTGCGAAGATGTAGCTGGTGGGTTCCAGCAGTCAGGGGGGCGAAATACGGTAGCCCGTCCGGTGGGTCCCCGCTGTCAGGTGGAGGAATAATTATTTTGCACGTAATAAGGATGCACTTCCTTGCTGCGGCCGTGGACCCAGCTGTCAGCGTCTCCATGTACAGTCCACGTCCGATGGAAGCCGTTCCTTGACTATGTTGACCACGCCGCGCCGAGAGCACCAGGGCGGTGGACGATGGCGAGGCCTAGGAAGGGGACGACGCGGAGCCGGGGAGGACGCAGCAGTGGATGCCCACACGTAGAGGAGTACGAGGGCACTGGTTCGCTGCGGTGTGAGGCTGCCGTCGCCGCAGAGTAACAGGGGGTGTGGGTGAGTAGAGGGATGGTCTGGCCAGCGGTGGGAGTAGTAGGGGGCGGTGAGGCCTCCACCGCATCGCAGCCGGCAACGGGAGGCAGGAGTACGAGGCACGACCGGCGCTGGTTTGGGCGACTGGAGCAAGAAGACCAGAGGTTGAAGAAGCACTACGGCCGTTGGATGGACATCGTACGGTCACTGGAGCTAGAATCGTGCATATTGACCAAGTTGACAAAGCCCTCCGTCCCCATCAACTTAGTAGGCCCACAAGTCAGCCTGCCACTATATTGGGTCCCAGCTAACAGGGGGAGTATTCATTTTTTGTGCGTAATAAGGAGGCACTTCCTTGCGTGCAAAGTTATAGCTGGTGGGTCCGAGCTGTCAGCGGTGGTAACGTTTTTTCGTGAAATACAAAGGCCCTTTCGGTGGGTCCCTGATGTCAGGTGGAGGAATCATTATTTTGCGCGTAATAAGGAGGCATTTCCTTGCGTGCGGCCGTGGACCCAGCTGTCGGCCTCTCCACGTACAATCCACTTCAGATGCATGTTAGTCATTGACCACATTGACCTGGCCACGCCGAGAGCAGTAGGGCGGTGGACGATGGCAAGGCCTAGGAAGGGAAAGACACGGAGGCAGGGAAGACTCGGTAGTTGTTTCCCACGCGGAGGGGAGTACGACTGTACGAGGGTTTACTGGTTCGCCTGCCGTCGTCGGAGAATAACAGCAGATGTGGGTGAGTAGAGGGATGGCTAGGCCAGTGATGGGAGTACGATGGGGCGGTGAGGCCTGCGCGGCAGCACAGCCGGCCGCGGGGAGGAGGGAGCAGGCAGTCCCGCTAGCGCTTGTTTGAGCGGCTGGAGCAGGAAGAGCAGAGATTGAAGAAGCACGACGGCCGTTGGATGGACATCCAACAGTTACTGCTTGTGCGTCAACCTTTTTTTAGGAAAGCCTCAAATCTGTGGAAAACAACATACAACCCATCTGCCATTATTTCTAATAATTTTCAGCCCATTTGCTAATTCTTAAGGTTTTTTTGGAGCCCATATTCTTTTTGTTAGCATTACAACCCAAATTATGGCCACGGTTAAAAAATTATACGAAATTTTGCATATTTTGGTGCGGTTCGAACTGTTTTTAATCCCGAAATTTTGACTCACATTCAAACTGATTTTAAAAATAAATGTATATCAATATAAAATCCAACAAATTCTCCATGAATAAAAATTAATGTAATTTAAAATCTTGAAATAAAAAAAAGATATTTGAAACTAATTGCCGGTTTGATGTATTTTACAAATGTACAACCCATTTCTCATTACTGATGGGCCATTTTCTCGGCCAGCCGAATGAAAGCTCTCCTCGTCTTGAAAGATTTGTATCCCAACAGGCCTGACAAAGCGACTTACTTGGAAAATCACAAAAAATCTGGGCTGTGGCCGTGGACCCAGCTGTCAGCCTCTCCACGTACAGTACTCTTCCGATGGAAGTTGTTCATTGACCACGTTGACCACGCCGCGCGGAGATCACCATGGTGGTGGACGACGGCGAGGCCTAGGAAGGGGATGACGCGGAGCCAGGGAAGACGCGGTAGTGGAAGCCCGCGCGGAGAGGAGTACGAGGGTTCACTAGTTTGGCTGCGGTGTGAGGCTGTCGTCGCCGCATGGCCTAGCCAGCGGTGGGAATAGTAGGGGGAGGTGAGGCCTCCGCGGCAACATAGCCGGCCACGGGAGGCAGGAGCATGCGGCACGACCGGCGCTGCTTTGGGCGGCTAGAGCAAGAAGACCAGAGGTTGAAGAAGCACTACGACCGTTGGATGGACATCGTACTGTCACTGGAGCTAGAATCATTCATATTAACTATGTTGACAAAGCCCTCCGTCCCCGTCAACTTTGTTAGCCCACAAGTCATCCTCCCACTATGGTGGGTCCCAGCTAGCAGGGGGTATTCATTTTTTTGTGCATAATAAGGAGGCACTTCCTTGCGTGCGAAGATATAGCTGGTGGGTCCGACATGTCAGTGGGGGAACATTTTTTTCGCAAAATACAGAGCCGGTGGGTCCCAGCTATCAGGTGGAGGAATCATTATTTTGCGCGTACAGTCCATGGCCGATGGATGTCGTTCGTTGACCAAGTTGACCAGGCCGCACCGAGAGCACCATGGTGGTGGATGATGGCGAGGCCTAGGAAGGGAACGGCACGGAGCCGGGGAAGACTCGGCAATGGTTGCCCACGCGGTGGGGAGTATGAGGGTTTACTGGTCCGGCTGCCATCACCGGAAAATAACAGGAGGTGTGGGTGAGTAGAGGAATGGCCTGGCCAGCAATGAAGTAGGGTGGGGCGGTGCGGCCTGTGCGGCAGCACAGCCGGCCACGGGAGGCGGGAGCAGGCAGTCCCACCGGAGCTGGTTTGGGCGGCTGGACCAAGAAGATCAGATATTGAAGAAGCAACACGGCCGTTGGATTAACATCCAACGGTCACTGCTGCTAGAATCGTTTGTGGACTAAGTTGACAAAGCCAAAGTACACGTCAACCTAGTAGACCCACAAGTCAGCCTCCAAATCTGTCCCAAACAGCATACAGCCCGAAATTTCTAGCCAGATTCAAATTAATTTTAAATCTAAATATACCTTAATTTAAATTCAATGAAATTTTACCCGCACAAAAACAATGAAATTTAAAATATCAAAATCCGAAAGAAAATAGTATTTTGGAACTAATTGTCTGTTTGCTATATCTTTTCATTTTACAGCCCATTTATTATTACTTATAGCCCATTTCTTATTACTTATAGCCCATTTTCTGGGCAAAATGCATCCCTCCTCGTCTTGAAAGATTTCCGGCCCAGCAGGGCGTAGAAAAGCAAGTAGGCCTACGTTGGTTATTCTGCAAAAAACAAAATAGCTGGCTAGCAATTTTCAGAAAGGAAAAAAACAAACTGGGCTGGTCATGTGCTAAACATATGAAATAAAAGCCTGGGCTAGACGGGCCCTGGGCCTCGTACAACCCAGTTGATACCCTTCTCCGTCCCGAAAAACAAAATTACTGCGCGTGCTGCTGGGTCCCTACTGTCATCCTCACCATGTACAGTCATCTCCTTATTCCTCTCGGTTGTTGACCATATTGACAACACCGGAGGGCGGCGCCGCGGCGAGCGAACCAAGGCGGAGGACGATGGTGAGGCCTTGGACGGGAATGAACAGGAGCCAGGGCAGATCATAGCCAGCCGTGGGAGGCGGGAGGAGGTGGTCCCTGATGAAGCTATGTACCTAGGGTAGGGTCATGGATCTGTCCAACATACCCTCCCCAAGGACATCTCTACAAAGAATCAGAAGCAGTCGAAGAGAAACCATCATCCACTCGACCATGAAGATGTGCTCACTCGACCACCTTGAAGACACTCAACCACCAAAAGATGAGAAACCCTCCACTCTACAACGGTCAGGACTTAAACCATAGCTTTATGGGCATTTACAACACTTTACTGCAGACGTTACCAGTAACGCCCCTCCTTTATGAGCATTGAACCTTGTGTAACGGAGGGGAGTTGGGGTCCTGGCGCACTCTATATAAGCCACCCCCTCCTCTGGGACAAGGGTTCACACTTTCTGTAATTCACACACATATATTCAGTCGACCGCCTCTGGGCTCCAAGACGTAGGGCCGTTACTTCCTCCGAGAAGGGCCTGAACTCGTAAATTCGTGTGTACAACTCCTCCATAGCTAGGATCTTTCCTCTACATTCCTACCCCCTATTCTACTATCATTCTTAGAACCACGACAGTTGGTGCCCACCGCGGGGCAGGTGTCTTAGCGACTTGTTGGAGAAGTTGCAATTTTTTCGATCCCCTTCATCATGGTTCCAGGCGGAGGTTTGGCTGAGGGCCGTGAGATCCGTCTCGGCGCGCTCGTGTTTGTCGCCGACAACTCCGCTTGGCTTCAGGAGGCAGCACTCGACGCCGACGCACTCCCCAGCCGCGGGGCGACGCACTTTCGCGCGTGCATCCGCGGCGTCCTCCTGCGGCAACCGTCGACCCAGTACCAGTCGACTCCAGTAGCTTTCCCCCTCCCTGCGACCCGCCGGAGCAAACACACTGGTCGGCCGAGGCTTCAGCGGTGGGTGAAGCATGCGGTGGCCCACCAGTCGGCCACCCCTCAAGTCGCGGTGATCGAGCCCGACGAAACTCTCTACGTCCTGTTTGATCTATCGACTGGCTCCGTAGAGACCGCATCCGAGTGTGACAGCAGCGACCCGGCGGCGAAAGTTTCGATGGTCAACGGACCACACAGCCCTCCTGGCTTCAACCGCGAAGACGGAGGCGACGGGAACGGCGATCCGTCGCGCGTTCACGAGGAGTACCTCCCCAAACCCCTTTCCTCGCAGCAGAGGGAGGAACTTCGCCGCCGAAACATGGATGCATTGCATACTCCTATAGTTGGAGAAACCCCTAAGGCCCAGGCCTTGGAGTAGGCGCGCTTGGCCAACCTGGCTGAGCGCACTCAACTGGAGAACCTCCAGCGCGCACTCGACGATCGCGCTCGACAACGTGCTCCTGAGTCCAGTCGACGCCATCTTTTTCCACCTCCGACTCAGGTATACCGAACACCGATCCAAAATCTAGCAGCTGCTGCCCGGATAGCAGAGTCGATCCAACCTTCCCAATCAGAAGCTGACCGAGGTCTGGTGTAGATCAGAGCCTTGCTCCGGGCAGCGGGAGAGAAGAATATGGTCGTGTCTCAGTCGCGGAATAGGATCCATAGCAGATCTGTGGTCGCAGACACAGTTCAGTCGACTCATAGCCCGAGATCGCCCCCGAGGCGTGAGGGACATGGAGATCGGCGTGATCGGTATAGAAACCGAGAGCAGTATGATCGCCATGCCGATCACGATGATCGCCATCGAGTGCCCACGCCTCCTCCAAGGAGTGGGTCATACATGCCTCGGTCACATGAAGACAGACGCCCTCACAGTGTCAGAAGAGGTATTCCAGTCGACCCCAGGGAGCCAGGTTTTGATGCAAGATCTATTCTCGTGCAGGGCTTGGTCGACAGAAACAGAGCTCACCGAGAGGGCCATGACAGAGATCCACAAACCAGCAACTGGGTGCATGTCTCTGGTCCAGAGTGCTTCAACAGAGCTATCAGAGCTGCGGTGATTCCCCCCAACTTCAGGTTGGCGTCTGGAGTTAGTAAGTTCACTGGAGATTCCAAGCCTGACACTTGGCTTGAAGACTACCGAGTGGCTGTCCAGATTGGTGGGGGCAATGATGAAGTGGCCATGAAACACCTTCCTCTGATGTTGGAGGGCTCGGCTAGAGCATGGCTGAATCAGTTAGCGCCTGGCAGCATCTATACTTGGGAAGATCTCGCCCGAGTGTTTGTCAGAACATTCGAGGGCACTTGCAAACGGCCGGCAGGTTTGACAGAATTACAGTGTTGTGTTCAGAAACCGAATGAAACTTTGAGGGATTATATCCAAAGATGGATCACCCTACACCACACGGTAGAAGATGTGTCAGATCATCAGGCAATTTGTGCCTTTAAGGAAGGCGTCAGGTATCGGGAGTTGAATATGAAATTCAGCCGGACAGGAAACATGACTCTGGCTCGGATGATGGAAATTGCCACCAAGTATGCCAATGATGAAGAGGAAGAGCGACTCCGGAGTGGCAAGCACAAAGCAGTCGCCCGCGAAGCCGGAGGAGGAAACTCCGGTCGGAAACAGAAGCGCAAGGCCGAGCCAGCTGCTCTGGGTGAAATCTTGGCTGTGGTTCAAGGAAAGTTCAAGGGGAAGCCCAAAGGGCCGTGGAACCCCAAGAAAGTAAAAGATCAAGATGGAAATGACGTGTTGGATCTGCCGTGCCATATCTACACCAAAAAAAGATGAAGAAGGTAATTTCATTTACCCGAAACACACCACTCGGCAGTGTCGGCTCCTAATCTAGCAGTTCCGAGAGAAACAACCCAAGGAAAAGGAGAAGGAGGTAGACAAGGCTGAGGATGAGGGAGAGGATGATGATGGTTATCCCCACGTGAATTCCACTCTGATGATTTTTGCTGACGTTGAGAGCAAAAGTCGATTGAAGGTCATCAACAGGGAAGTGAACATGGTGGCTCCGGTGACACCCAGTTTCTTGAAGTGGTCGCAGACTGCCATTACATTTGACCAGTCTGATCATCCAGCGCACATCGCCACCCCTGGGAGGCAAGCATTGGTGGCCGACCCGGTGGTCGAAGGCACTCGACTGACAAAGGTCCCGATGGACGATGGCAGTGGCCTGAACATACTGTATACAGAAACGTTGAAAGGAATGGGCATTCCGATGTCCAGACTCAGCGAAAGCCATATGAGTTTCCATGCGGTCATTCCAAGAAAGAAGGCTACATCCCTCAGTCAGATTGCACTCGACGTGGTTTTCAGTGATTCCAAAAATCACCGCAAAGAAAAGTTGACGTTTGAAGTTGTGGATTTCCAGAGTGCTTATCATGCAATTCTAGGCAGACCAGCTTATGCACGATTTATGGCTCGACCATGTTACGTGTACCTCAAACTAAAGATGCCTGGTCCTAGAGGTGTGATCACTATCTCTGGTAACCGGAAGAAGGCAGAAGAATGCTTCCAGAAGGGCTCAAAGATCGCCGATGCCCAGATGGCCGTGGTAGAATTGCAAGAATATCAGAAAAATGCAGATCCGAGTGACTTGCTCCGAGCCAAGAAGCCAGCCACAGATTCAGCATTCCAGTCGTCTGGTGAAACAAAGTCGATTCACATTCACTCGACGGATCCCAATGCATCTCCGACTCACATTTCAACCACACTCGACTCCAAATAGGAAGAAGCGCTCATCCAGTTCCTCCGTGAGAACTGGGACATCTTTGCATGGAAGCCTTCTGACATGCCGGGTGTTCCCAGGGGACTGGCTGAGCATCGTTTGTGAGTCGACCCGAAGGTGAAACCAGTCAAAGAGCATCTTCGACGGTCCGTCGTCCAGAGAAGGAATGCAATCGGTGAAGAGGTGGCTCGGCTTTTGGCAGCTGAGTTTATCCGAGAGATTTACCACTCCGAGTGGTTAGCCAAAGAAAGACGACTCACTTCTCATGTGTATTGATTTCAAGCATATCAATCGGGCTTGCCCAAAAGATCACTTTATAGTCGACTCGACTGCAGGGTGCGAGTGTTTGTCCTTTTTGGACACCTACTCCAGGTACCATCAGATCCATCTGTACGGACCCGACGAAATAAAGACAACTTTTATCACCCCGTTTGGGTGCTTCTGTTATGTCACAATGCATTTGTTTTGAAGAACGCCAGAGCCACATTCATGCGGATGATTCAGAAGTGCCTGCTCACTCAGATCAGTCAGAATGTGGAAGCATACATGGATGACATTGTGGTCAAGTCACGTAAAGGTTCCGACCTACTGACTGACCTTGATGAAACCTTTGCCAACCTCAGAAGGTATGATATCAAGCTCAATCCATCAAAGTGCACATTTGGAGTTCTAGGCGGAAAGTTACTCGGTTTTCTTGTTTCCGAATGAGGAATCGATGCTAACCCAAAGAAAGTAGGCGCTATACTCCGAATGAAACGCCCTGTGGGTGTGCATGATGTCCAGAAGCTTACTGGTTGCTTGGCCTCCCTAAGTCGATTCATTTCTCGCCTTGGTGAAAAGGCGCTGCCTCTTTACCGACTGATAAAGAAATCAGACAAGTTCGAGTGGACCCTAGAAGCTGACGCAGCGTTTGCAGAGCTAAAAGCCCTGATTTCCACCCAGCCGGTGCTTGCAGCTCCAATCGGCAAAGAGCCTCTACCGCTTTATATAGCAGCCACTGGACAAGTCATCAATACAGTACTTACGGTCGAGCGGGAAGAAGGAAATGCTTATAAGGTTCAACTCCCAGTTTATTATATTTCTGAAGTCCTGACCCCTGTCAAAGCAGAGATATCCTCATTATCAGAAGCTTGTCTATGGGATTTACATGACCACGAAGAAGGTTGCACACTATTTCTCGGATCACTCTGTTACAGTCGTCAGTGACGCTCCATTGTCAGAGATTCTGCACAACAGAGATGCAACTGGTCGAGTGGCCAAATGGGCGATTGAACTCCTTCCCTTGGATATCAAGTTTGAGGCAAAGAAAGCTATCAAGTCCCAAGCAATAGCAGATTTCCTCGCCGAGTGGATCGAATAGCAACTGCCGACTCAAGTTCACTCTGAGCACTGGACCATGTTCTTTGACGGATCCAAGATGCTGAACGATTCTGGTGCTGGAGTAGTTCTGGTATCCCCCCGAGGAGACAGGCTCAGATATGTCCTCCAAATTCACTTTGATTCCTCCAACAATGAAGCAGAATATGAAGCACTCATGTATGGGTTGCGCATGGCCATCTCACTCGGTGTCCGTTGCCTCATGGTCTATGGCGACTCAGATTTGGTAGTTAATCAAGTGATGAAGGAGTGGGACATCAGAAGCCCAGCCATGACTGGTTACTGTAGCGCGGTGAGAAAGCTTGAGAAGAAGTTTGAGGGGTTAGAACTCCACCACATACCCCGACTGAAAAATCAAGCAGCCGACCATTTGGCAAAGATAGGTTCCAAGAGAGAAGCCATTCCCAGCAATGTGTTTTTGGAGCATATTCACTCGCCGACAGTTCAGGAAGATCCTTTTACTGAAGAGCCCCCGCAACCTAAGAGCGCCACAGATCCGACTGAAGTCGAGGTCCCAGCCGTGGTCGACCTGATCATGGAGGTTCTGGCCATAACTCCCGACTGGACGGTGCCCTACATTGCGTACATCCTCAGGAAAGAACTCTGAGAGGATGAAGAAGAGGCTCGATAGATTGTCCGTCGATCCAAGGCCTTTACTGTGATAAGAGGGCAACTGTTCAGGGAAAGCGTGACTGGAGTCGGTCAGAAATGCATAACACCAGAAGAAGGTCAAATGATACTCAATGACATCCACTCAGGGACCTGTGGTCATCATGTGTCCTCTCGGGCCATCATGGCTAAAGCATACCGAGCTGGATTCTACTGGCCACGAGCAAATGAAATGGCGAAAGATATAGTTGACAGATGTGAAGGCTGCCAGTTTTACTCCGACATGTCTCACAAGCCAGCGTCAGCCCTGAAGACCACCCCCCTCATCTGGCCCTTTGCTGTTTGGGGACTGGATATGGTTGGACCACTAAGAACTGGCAGGAGCGGCTTCAGTCATGTGCTCATTGCAGTCGACAAGTTTACCAAATGGATCGAAGCTAAACCTATCAAGAACTTTGATGCTAGCAGCGCTGTCAGTTTTATCAGAGAATTGACATTCAGATATGGAGTCCCACACAGCATCATCACGGATAATGGATCGAACTTCGATTCCGATGAGTTCAGAGCTTTCTGCGCCTCTCGGGGCACTCGAGTCGACTATGCTTCTGTCGCTCACCCGCAGTCAAACGGACAGAAAGAGCCAATGGCCTAATTCTCAAAGGACTGAAACCCCGACTGATGCGTGATCTCAAACACACAGCAGGTGCTTGGGTTGATGAACTTCCGTCAGTTCTGTGGGGTTTAAGGACAACTCCTAATCGGTGACCGGACGAACTCCTTTCTTCTTAGTCTATGGAGCCGAAGCTGTTCTGCCAAGTGACCTGCTCCACAATGCACCCCGAGTTGAGCTCTTTCTCCGAAGAGGAAGCAGAGCAGGCCTGACAAGATTCAGTCGATCTCTTAGAGGAGGAAAGAGAGATGGCCTTGATCCGCTCGACCATTTATCAGCAGGACTTCCGTCGATTCCACGCCAGAAATGTGAGGGGTCGAGCCTTTCAAGAAGGAGACCTGGTTCTTCGAGTGGATCAACAGAAACCACACAGGCTTGCCCCGACTTGGGAGGGCCCCTTCATCATCACCAAAGTTCTCCAGAACGGAGCATACCATCTTTACAATATTGAGCATCAGAAAGACGAGCCACGGGCTTGGAACGCGGAGCTGCTCCGCCCCTTTTATACTTAAGCACTCGTTCGAATAAAATGTAATAAGAAACACCTTTGTAATTTGTTTATCAAAGACAAGAGCTTATGGTCCTATCATTCGATTGTTGTGTTCTTATTTACTTCTGAAATCCCCCAGTGGGTGGGCTTAGTTGCGAATCTGTTTCACCTAAGTTCGAAAGAAAATCCTACCGAGTGGAGAGCAATCCTCCCACTCAGGGGCTTAGCTGCAGTCTAGTACTCGCCTAAGTTCTCTCACTAGGAGACTTAGCTGCAGTCCAGTACTCGCCTAAGTTCGAAAAAATCCTACCGAGTGGAGAGCAATCCTCTCACTCGGGGGCTTAGCTGCAGTCTAGTACTCACCTAAGTTCTCTCACTAGGAGACTTAGCTGCAGTCCAGTACTTGCCTAAGTTTGAAAAAATCCTACCGAGTGGAGAGCAATCCTCCCACTAGAGGGCTTAGCTGCAGTCAAGTACTCGCCTAACACTACTAGGGAAAACCTTATACACAGAATCTTAGCAGCAGCGCGGTCTAAAAACAGGCGCTACTGCTAATTAGTAGTAGCGAGCTTCAGTAAAGAGCGCTACTAATGACTAAGTAGCAGTAGCGCTCTAGGTGAAAAGAGCGCTACTACTATAATTGCCACGGTGTTGCCCCCAGGCTAGATATAGTAGTAGCGCCCTTCCCGTGGACGCGCTACTGCTAAAGAACTTAGTAGCAGTGATTTTCTTCAAAACTCGCTGCTGCTAAGTATCACCACAACTAATTAAGTTTAGTCCCATACTTCTAAGCGAACAAGGTGTTTACCACCTTAAATATGTTACTTCTCAACCTATCTCGAGCACTTGGTCTTCATTGAACTATATGTGTATGATTTGTGGTTGCAATATGAATCCTCGCCTGTACCTATACAGGTACAGTGAGGATTCATGTTGACTATTTAGATTATACACCAAAAGATCAATGATGACCAATGTATATTTTTGATGTTTTTACATTGCTTAGACTTATAGCGTTTTTTTAGGACAAAGCGTTACTGATATTGGGATAAACAAAAGAAATAACTGCTTCCATTAGCTGTAGCGGTTTTCTCTAAAACGCGCTATAGATAAGTTAGCTATAGTGCGTTTTCCATATGAGCGCTACTGCTAGTTCGAGTTAACCACCCCCCGAATCAAAATTTCGCTAAGTCCTCCTTTCCCCCCACCCCAGCCGGTTCCCCTACTCCTGTCGCCGCCCCCTGAGCCCGAGCGCGCCTGCCCTCACCGCCGCCCGCCCTCAACCTCACCGCCACTGCTCTCGACCACACTGTCGCCGCCCTCGACCTCACCGCCGCCGCCCTCGACCGAGCCCGCCGCCCTCGACCGAGCCCGCCGCCCAGGACCGCCGCCTCCCGATCCTGAGGCCGCCCTCGCCGCCCCTCCGTCGCCGAGCACCTCCCCGCCAATGTCTCTCCCTCTGTAAGCCCCCTACCCCTCCCCCACCCCCTCTCTCTTTGCATAGTTAGTAGATGATTTTAGTAGTAGTAGATGTTAATTTAGGGTTCATAGATAATGATTTTTAGAAGTAGTGATGGTAAACTAGTTGTATAATTAGCAGTAGTAGATGTAGTAGTTAGATGTTAATTAGTAGTAGATGTAGTAGTTAGATGTTAATTAGTAGTAGTAGATGTGCTAGTTTCTTTCTATTTATAGTAAGTTTATATTTAGTAAGAACGAGTTGAATTAATAGAACTAGTTAGTAAGAACTTGTTGCTATTTTTTAGTTAAAGCAATTTTTCTCGCATCGACGTGGACGATGCCTATCCGCATCCTCGTCGTCGAGTCGGCGGAGGACGACACCTGCTTGAACAGATGGGCCATGTCCGGGACTGGGCTCCGCCGGGGTGGTACTGTGAGGCGCTACCTACCGGGGGCGCAGGTTGGTGAGGAGCCAGCCTGTCGTTGACCCGAACCTTCTTTGGTGGCGGTCGCGTGGGCCAGTGACGGTCCAGAGGCTCGAGGACTCCGCGGAGGTGGTGCGTCACCGTGTCAGTGAGGAGGACGCGCACGTCCGTCGCTACTTGTTTGCGTTGGAGCACAGGTTCTCCAATACCTGGCAGGTTCTCCAGGGATCTCACTAGAGCTATGATCCCGTGATGGTTCCTTCTCTGTGGGTGTCCACCGCCCGCGCCGATACCCATCGTGTGCTAGGGTTTTAGTTGTACTAGTGATGTTATATGCATGACACTATTCAGGATGTATTAGTGATAATATTCGACGATGTACAGACGCATGAGATGATTTACTTTTGCTTATTGAATGCATGCTAATTTGAGTCCTATAAGATATTTTGAAATGTATATCTTGTGTTGCTCAATATCCAAGTGGCCGGTCATGTTTGCAGGTTACACCTCCGAGTGGCCTATGTTTTGCCAGAGTGTTGATTCATTTCCATTTCGGCAAATTTCAGGCGCTCGATATGTCCTATTTTAGCAAAGGTCATGCCGGATTTTTCTGTGAATTTTGGCATGACTTTTGCCAGAATATGTAGGAAATATCGAGTGCCCCGGATTTATGTGTTGAGTATCCTGGTAGTTGTCTTCTATCGATTTTCAATTAATGTTTTAACTATGAACATAGGAAATGTCTGACGACAAAAAAGATTTCAGTATTTGCAAATACTGCGAAGACGAGCGCGGCCTGTGCGACGGAATCTTCCTAGATGATGATAGGCGCTTCAGCATCAAGCTGGACGAGAACTTCAAAGTGGATACAGTAAGTCACAACGACAAGTATTTTTTCGTAATTAAGCATGACATCTGCTTCATTTGCTTCAACTTATATTTTTTACTATTCTACTAGCGTATCCCCTGCCATGCAAGAGTTTTTGTATTGGATAAGATAGGTTTCAGTCATACTATGGAGGTAAGGAAAGTTTACTTGAAGACCGAGCATGGTTATATTTTCCACACAAAATTATACAATTCAGATGACTACACCTATTTTGGATGCAAAACATGGCGAGCACTATGCAAGACTTATGCATTTGAGCCTGATATGGTTATCACCTTTGGTATTCATCCGGAAAATGATATTGAAGGTAATACCGACATCGGGGTTGATGTGCAGATGCCTCCAGTTACACCATTATGTAAGCTTCTCAACCATATTTATGTCTTTGATATTGTTTATTCAAAAATAGTTGACAACTAATTTGTATTGTCAGCTTATTTCGGTGCAAGCAAACATGTCCAGCGCTTGGTAGACAAGACCTACTACTGTCCCGGGGCTGAACTAAACTGTGGGGAGCTAAGTCATTATGTTTCATGGCTTGAGGATCTTGATACTGTGAAGACAAAATTTCTTCCTGGACTTAGAAATGTTAGTACTGAAAACGTGCGACCAATAGTGTTCGTAATGAACTACGGTCACATCTATTTAGGAAGGATGGTAAGATTTTTACTATTTGTCCTCAGTGCATCTTTTCCATACATTGTTTGTGAAGCTAAACTTCATTGCTAAGTATGTTACCATACGATGTTTTTTCAACAGGGACTCCCGATGAATGTTGTGCCTTATGGGATCGAGACAAAAGGTACCATGAGTATTATTAGCTTACGGCCAAGATATCCTACATGTTACTTTAGTGCATTCAAGATCAGCGATGAATGCTTAATAGTGCAAGACTGGACCAGATATGTGATGGGGGAGCGCAGAGAAGTACTAGGGGCAGCAAGCAGATGTGCTACCCAAAATTAGGAGACAGGTTCATCTGCATGCTCCAACTTGCTCAAGGAGGAGAGCTACACATGTTTTATGTTATTTTACCTAAGAGAGAGCAGCAGGAGTGATTAACTAGCTAGAAATGAGTTTGAGGATGATGATGTGCTACACTATTACTATGATGATAAAATAGCTAGAGTTGGTGGTAATGACTATGATGATTATTATTAGCTAGTGTTGGTGGTGATTAGCTAGCTAGAATGAGAGTTTGAAGATGATGATGTGTGCTACACTATGAATATGATAATTAAATAGCTAATGTTGGTGGTAATGACTATGATGATGATTAAATAGCTTGTGTTGGCGGATTAGATTCAAGTGGAGGCAACATGTGGTGCACATCGAAAGTACTACTAGTCCAAACTAGATCAAGTTTGGATTTGTAGTATACTTTTAACATGCACCACATATTGCCTCCACTTGAAACTAATCCACCTTCATTTGACACACTGTTATGGACATAATGATGTAAACCTCATAACTGGTATTGTACCAATATTTGTACGATAAATACACTAAAAATAAAAAAATAAAAAAAAGAATACTAGTAGCGATGGACGGAAAACGCGCTGCCAGTAGTTACATTAGCAGTAGCGCGGGATTGAACAAACGCTGCAGCTACTTGTCCTAGCAGTAGCGCGTGTAACACACACTACTGCTAAGGAATAGCTATAGCACCTTATCAGTAGCGCATATCCCCGTGCTACTGATAGGCCTAAAACCCGCGCTGCTGCTAGCCTTTTCCCTAGTAGTGTAAGTTCTCTCACCAGGAGACTTAGCTGCAGTCCAGTACTCGCCTAAGTTTGAAAAAATCCTACCGAGTGGAGAGAAATCCTCCCACTCGGGGCTTAGCTGCAGTCCAGTACTCGCCTAAGTTCTCTCACTAGGAGATTTAGCTGCAGTCCAGTACTCGCCTAAGTTTGAAAAAATCCTACTGAGTGGAGAGCAATCCTCCCACTTGGGGGCTTAGCTGCAGTCCAGTACTCGCCTAAGTTCTCTCACTAGGAGACTTAGCTGCAGT
>NC_041392.1:527437213-527448681 GCF_002162155.2 Triticum dicoccoides | reverse complement strand
GTACTCGCCTAAGTTTGAAAAAATCCTACCGAGTGGAGAGCAATCCTCCCACTCGGGGGCTTAGCTGCAGTCCAGTACTCGCCTAAGTTCTCTCACTAGGAGACTTAGCTGCAGTCCAGTACTCGCCTAAGTTTGAAAAAATCATATAGAGTGGAGAGCAATCCTCCCACTCGGGGGCTTAGCTGCAGTGCAGTACTCGCCTAAGTTCTCTCACTAGGAGACTTAGCTGCAGTCCAGTACTCTCCTAAGTTTGAAAAAATCCTACCAAGTGGAGAGCAGTCCTCCCACTCGGGAGTGTTAGTTGTAGTCCAGTGCTCGCTTAAGTCCGAAACATACCCCTATCCGCAAGGACGACGAGGTGCAGGTCGACTGCAACCTTCTCCTTCGGATCTACGTCACAAGTACAACGTCCGCTCCATCCCTATCCGCAAGGACGACGAGGTGCAGGTCGACTGCAACCTTTTCCTTCGGAGCTACGACACAAGTACAACATCCGCTCCATCCCTATCCGTGAGGAAGACGAGGTGCAGGTCGACTACAACCTTCTCCTTCGGAGCTACGACACAAGCACAACGTCCGCTCCATCCCTATCCGCAAGGACGACGAGGTGCAAGTCGACTGCAACCTTCTCCTTATGAGCTACGACACAAGTACGACGTCTGCTCCATCCCTATCCGCAAGGACGACGAAGCGTAGGTCGACTAGAGCTACCACCTCAGAGCTGCATCTCCAGTGCAAAGACTATTCCAAGCAGTGAGTAGAGTCCATTCGAAGGCAAACGCAAGCACTTTCAGAAATAAACCAAATTCAGATAAATCCTAAAAGTTCCAAGCAGCAAATCAAAAGTACTCGGGCATCAAGCCCGAAGGAGTTCAACGGTTACAGCAATCACTCGGCATTCCGAGGCAAATTTAAAGCAGATTCAAGTTTCATAAGTTTGTTCACTCGGCCGAAGGAGGGCTGGCAGGCTCCACGAATAAGTCCAAGTCGATCCCATCAGCGATCTGAGTGGCGGCAGCAATGAAAGTCTCCATGAAGGACTGGAAGTCATGCTTTTGGGTGTTAGCGACTTTGATCGCAGCCAGCTTGTCTTCACGAGCCTCCTTGCAATGGACTCGCACCAAGGACATCGCCACGTCAGCACCACACCGGGCGGAGGATTTCTTCCATTCTTGCACTCAGTCAGGGATCTCGTTCAGTCGAGTCATCAGGGACTCCAGGTCACTCTGAAGCGTCGCCCCCGGCCAAAGCGATGAGTCGATTCGAGAGACTACCTCCTTCAGGCGCACGAGGTAGCTTGTGGCGCTGGCGATACGGCACTCCAGGTGGAGCACGTTCATCGCAGTTTCGTCGCAGACTAGAGAAGCGATAGGGTCCAGACCCATCTCGACCTTTCCAGTTTCCTTGTCGAAGTCTTGGCAGAATTCTGCAGCCAAAAATTAGTCAATCGACCGAGCAAGATCCGATCGCGAGCATCAACACAGTCGGATTAAAAGAAATACCTTCCAGCATGAGATAAAGCTTCTTGGCAAGAGTCCTCAGGTAAGCTTCCATGTCATTCCTCTTGCGGATTGCAGACTCCAACTTTTCATTCAGGACGACCTTGTCCTTCTTCAGACTGGTCACTTCGTGGTTAGCTTCATTAAGACAAGATTTCAGTTTGTTCACCTCTCCTTCCAGCATTCCGATTGAAGCAAGCTTCTGGTCTGCGAGAGCAGTTTTATCTTGGGCTGCTTTTTGCGCAGTGGCGAGGTCCGAGTCCTTCTTATCCAGAGCCAACTTCATTTTCTCTGCAAAAGAAACAATCGAATCAAATAAGAGATCAAAGAAATATATTGAAAGTCAGTCGACAGTCAGTTACCTTCCATACCAGCGGCTTCGTCTTGAGCTTTCTTTAGATTCTGCTGGGCTAATTCCAAGTCGAGGTTGAGTTGCCTCTGCTTCTCCTCAAGCTCAGCAAACTTACAAATAAGAGTACAAGACTTCTGCAGAAGGCAAAAGACGGATCAGTCGATAAGATCAAAGGTTGTTTACTTCCGAGTGAATAAAACCTAAAGAAGTTCGCTTAAGATGACTCGGGGACTACACCCAGTGGGTGCACTTAGCGTGCCCCCACCGGTTCAAATCCCACTCGCCTAGACCGAGTGGAAGATTGAAACTACGAAAAACAACAAAACAACCAGTGGGTGCTCTAATTCGACACAAACAATAGCAGATTATGTAGAAGAAGATTTTTTTGAGTAACACTTCCTCACAGAGCAAAAACAGTCGGAAAGTCTACTCACCTGGACATTGGCCCGAAGGGCAGCACTGGCGTCGTAGGCAGCCTGGCTGTTCTCATGCTTCGTCTTCACCCGCTCCATCATCATGTTAGCCTGTCGGATGGCTTCCGCAGCCGCTTCCGACTGGTTGTCCGGGACGGGATAGCTGGTGAAAAAGTGAGCAGTCGACCCAGGTGCGGTGGC
The DNA here is from genome assembly GCF_002162155.2 of Triticum dicoccoides. Taxonomy (NCBI): domain Eukaryota; kingdom Viridiplantae; phylum Streptophyta; class Magnoliopsida; order Poales; family Poaceae; genus Triticum; species Triticum dicoccoides. Next base: position 527,446,216 of record NC_041392.1, on the reverse strand, counting down.
TTGGAGCTCCGTAGTGTGGAGTTGGACGACTGGAGGAATCACATGCGCAGTCGGCGGTGAGGGGTGCTCACTCGACAAGGGTGCAACGTAGGTCACAGAGGCCCTGCTCGCGTCTTCAGGTTGACAGACGGGAGGTGTCGTAGTGGGTTCTTGCCGAGACATCCTACCAGCTGCTACCTTCTTGCTCTTCCTGGGCTTAAGAGCCACATCTTCATCGTCATCTGGAAGATCGATGACGTTGGGTGGAGCTGCAAGGCAGATCATTCGACCCCAAGTGAACCACTCAAACGCAATCGACCAAAGAATCAAGAACAAAATTGCAAGAGTTTATACCTGGGTTGGAGGTTACCGCATCTTCCATTTCCTCGTCCCGGTACTGGAAAGAAGAGGTTCCTGACGTAGCAGCACTGCAAAGACCCGCATTCAATCGGTTACGTCCGGTTAATCGAGTCGACGAAAAGGACAAGTTAGATGGTTACCCGGAGATAGTAGGAACGGTCACTTTGATCCTGGGCAAAGCTTTTGGAAGTTTGGAGGAGGTGGCTTTCGGCGCTTTCGGCGCTAGAGGAGGCGCAACTTTGGACTACTTTGGAGCCTTCTCAGTCGGCGTTGGGGAAGACGTCCTGGGACGCTTCGAAGACTGACCAATCGGCGCGGCCACCAAGTCCGAAGCGCTCGCCGGGTCATGGGTGTGTTTGGATCTCCTCTCCCTGCGAGGAGGCGAGTCAACTTCTTCGTCATCAGTCGATTCGTCACTCTCCTCGTCCTCCTCGGCATCCGAATGCTCCTCGCCGCTCTCGCCCCCGCTTGCTTCTTCCTCAGCGTCTTGGTCCTGCACTCTGTTGGGCATTGAGTACATGTCGATGAGGGCCTGAAAGGACAATGATCAAAGGAAATTCAGTCGACCATAAACAAGATATCACACGGTGAATCGGAAAGATACTTGATAAAACAGAATTATACCTGCTCCGGCTGGTGCGAGTTGTCGAATGGAATCACCCTCCTAGACCCCCGAGGGTTGTATTTGTTGCTGGTGATCCCCATCAACCACTTCTCCAAGGTATCCTCACTGACATCCTCCGGGTGGATCTGAGTCAAATCCTTGAGCCCAGAGTACATCCACATTGGATGATCACGCGCCTCAAGCGGTTGGATGCGCCGACCGAGAAAGACCTCCAGCAGGTCCATCCCGGTCACCCCGTCGCGGACAAGTTGGATGACCCGCTCGACCAGCACCTTGACCTGCGCCTTCTCTTCTAGAACTACCTTCAGGGGGGCGGGCTTCTCCACCCGAGCCAAGGAAAAGGGAGGAAGTCCAGTCGACTGACCCGGGGTCGGCTGATCCTTGCAGTAGAACCAAGTCGACTGCCAGCCCCGGACCGAGTAGGGAAGGATCATGGCTGGGAAGGTACTCTTGCTCCTCATCTGGATCCCCAGACCCCCACACATCTGGATCAATTGTGTCTTCTCGTCACTCGATTTGTCCTTTTCGACCGACTGGGAGCGGCAGGTGAAGATGTGTTTGAAAAGACCCAGTGCGGTCGACAGCCCAAGAAATTTTCACACATCGACACGAAAGCAGCCAGATAGACTATGGTGTTTGGAGTGAAATGGTGAAGTTGAGCCCCAAAGAAGTTCAAAAAACCCCGGAAGAAAGGATGGGGAGGCAGTGAGAATCCACGATCTACGTGGGTGGCAAGGAGAACACACTCACCATCCCTTGGCTGCGGCTCGGTTTCGTTCCCCGGGAGCCGTGCCGACTTGTGGGGGATCAGTCCCTCCTCCACCAGGTCATCGAGGTCGTCCTGGGTGATTGTCGAGCGGATCCAGTTGCCCTGGATCCAACCCGGCGGCAGACCGGATCTCGACGAGGATCTGCCCCGGCTGGTCCGCTTGCCCTTCGCTTTCGCGGTCACCTTCTTCGCGCGCTCCAGCGCCACCGTCTTCTCTTTCCCCATGGCAACGGGTCGAGCTCGAGCGAGAGTCCGGTGACGAGAGCGGAAGCGAGCATGGCGGAGAGATCGGGAGAAGAAGAGGAGAGAATGGGAGCGCATGGGGCAGAGGCCTGGTCCGGGGCCTTTTATAAGGTCGTCACCCGAGTGACTGGCTGGTGGACCCAGACGATCTAAACAAATCCCGCAATAGTCGAGCGCGCAGTACATGGCGAAAAAGGTGGCGTGGGGATCGAGGAGACTTGCCTAATCCGTCCCAATAACCTTGGTTCCGTCCGTCTGGCGCACTTCCCAAAATTCGAATCCCGCAAAATCCGCGGAGAGCAGAGCGACCTGTCAGACTGAAGACAAACATCCTCTACATCATCATTCGGAATTCTACCATGAAAATTCACTCGACAAAAACCAAGAATGGACCAAGGCGACTGAGAAAGGAGTCGACGTCGTCACCTCAACTTATTGTTCCAAAACAAGATATACTCATAGCACAAAGAATGGGGCGGAAGTGTTCCCAACTCCTTCCTCACTCAAACCCTGATCCATTCGAGGGCTAATGATGAAGCTATGTACCTAGGGTAGGGTCATGGATCTATCCAACATACCCTCCCCAAGGACATCTCTACAAAGAATCAGAAGTAGTCGAAGAGAAACCATCATCCACTCGACCATGAAGATGTGCTCACTCGACCACCTTGAAGACACTCGACCACCAGAAGATGAGAAACCCTCCACTCTGCAACGGTCAGGACTTAAACCATAGCTTTATGGGCATTTACAACACTTTACTGCAGACGTTACCAGTAACACCCCTCCTTTATGAGCATTGAACCTTGTGTAACGGAGGGGAGCTGGGGTCCCGGCGCACTCTATATAAGCCACCTCCTCCTCTGGGACAAGGGTTCGCACTTTCTGTAATTCACACACATATATTCAGTCGACCGCCTCTGGGCTCCGAGACGTAGGGCTGTTACTTCCTCCGAGAAGGGCCTGAACTCGTAAACTCGTGTGTACAACTCCTCCATAGCTAGGATCTTGCCTCTACATTCCTACCCCCCTATTCTACTGTCAGTCTTAGAACCACGACAGTCCCGCCGGCGCTGGTTTGGCTTTGGCGGCTCGAGAAAGAAGAGACTGAAGAAATGCGACGGACGTTGAATGTCAATCCAACGGTCAAGGTTGGCACAATCGTTTGTTGACTAAGCGGACACCAAGTAGCATACTTTTTATATATAGGAAGAAAACTGCGAGGAAAATGTGTTCGTCTGCCGTCCTCCTCACAGGGAACGTTTGCCACATAAGTGACTAGCACCCTTGGTTTTCAACCAAGAGGTCTTGGGTTCGAGTCCTAGGAACTCTCAATTTTGTCCTCCTTCCTTCCTCGCAAAAAAGGGAAAGAAAATCAAAGACTTGGGAAGGCGTACATAACAAGCTAGTGTACCAGTAATGAGACGTTGCTGAGTTTTAGAAAAAAGAAAGACGTGCTCCTATAGCTGGTTCAAATCCAAAGCTAGACCATGACTATATATGGTGCTATGCTACTCTGCAAGTAATGAAACTGATATATCCAACGTCCGCTTCTCCTCTTCTCTACTTACTCTGCCTAGCATCAGAAGCTCTGGCCGCAGCAACCATGTCCGCTGGCTATTTGTCCACCTGCTCTTCAGCAGGCAACAACCAGATATGCGCCAAGTCGCAACCCATACCATCGCCTGTGGGTTTCATCACACCCTCGCTGGCACGCGCACCACAGCCGATTGCTCATCGCAACCCGCTGCCGTTGGTGTGGTGCCACTGCTGCAAATCACGCAGAGTCATCCATCGCATCTCAACCACAATCCGCAACCCTGGCCGAGTCTTCTACAAATGCCCGAATCATGGGGTAATAATATGTTTAAGTGTTGTTCTGCTGCTTTCAGTTGCTGATTTTTTTAATAGTTTGGTTGATGATCTACCAATTTGATTCGTGCAGAAAAGGGAAGATTCGTGTGATTTGTATTTCTAGGAAGTTGCTGATGTGGGGGAATGCAACTACGCTGATTATTTGGTTAGCTGAGGAATCCCAATACCAGCAGGTTGGGGTGTTGGACAAGTAACTGAAGGAACAATAGAAGAGGAAGATGCAGAGCAGAAGGTTAAAGATGCAGTTCCTCTGATCATGGCCAAGCAACAGCTGCTGAACGGCCTTGACAACAATGAGGAGATGAAAGAGCTTGTGAATATAATGGGCAAAATCGATGTGCTCTGTAGTATGATTATCTCTTTATTTGTAGTGTATGTAGCACTCATGATGTATTTAGTGGCTACGACATGAGCACTTTGCTGAAACTAGTAATGAATGAAACCTGTGTAGCAGGCTGGGCATAGTGTTGTGAACATCTAATGATTTCTATTAACAGAAATCAGGGGGTATCCCCTTTTGCTCATATAAATAAACAAATAGCAGAGGCCCTGTCGGGTCAGCTTTGTTCTCATTCGAAGATGTCGAGCAAATTGCAGTCCAACAACAAACTATGTCATCAAATTCAAGTTTCACAGCCAAATATGAGTACAACTAAACAACAATGTCATCATGTTTTAGTTGTCATACAATCACCAAACACAAATCAGCATACATAACAAGTGATGTTCTCACAACAAAATACTAAACAACATGTTCATCAGGTTTCAGTTGTCATAGCAAACACAATTTCACGTAGTAGATAAAAAAACGTCTTCTGACAGGCAAATACGACAAAAGCAATGTAATCATCATCCACAGCAGCAGCATCAACATCTTCGCCATGTGTATCAGTCTGAATCATAATTCCCCACGGTGTCATCTTCTTCTTCGTCCTCAACGTCCTTGAACGTTGGCTTCTTCTTGATCAACTCTTGTATGTCCACATCACGATAGGCAATCTTTTCGCGGCGTCATTGACGTGATGGTTCTGAAAGATATTAGGAACATCTGTGTTATCTTGTACATCAGGAGCAGTGTAAGCATCATCTTGTTGTGCAACTTCATTAAATGAATTTCTCTGCTCAAACCTTTGCAATACTCAACAGTCATTGCTACGTGCAAATGTGTCTTCCAAGAAAAATATCTGTGTTGCTTGATTTGCAAAAATAAAAGGCTTGTTGGTCTGGTACGCCACCTTGACATTGATGGATTTGAAATAATCATCAGCTCTGGGTTTTGCGATCCTGGAAAACAGGTTATACCAATGACAGCACAACAGAACCACACACCGATAATCATTAAAACTGGAGATATACTGCAACTGAATAATGTCTGTTATGTTAGCATACATTTCAGTTGTCTCTTTGTCATACGTATCCGTGCTCATGATGGCACTGTTTTGTGTCTTCCTGCCTTCGTCTCATGCAAGGGTCTTGTAGCGCACATCTCCAACAACACAAGATTCATAATGTCTTACCCGAGTATCAGGACCCATTGCTAGTGAGTAAAGGTCATCATCAACTGCCTGCCCATCCTCCCGCATCTTCTTAACCTATGGTTAGAAAATAGACAAGCTGATCATCTTATGTACTCAATATATTTAAAAAACTGACAATGCACTTCAAAAGCTTACATGGTTCTTGAACCATTTCGCAAATCCTGCCATAACCAGTTTGTCAATGTTTCTTGGATTTTGCGGCAGTAACTCCTCTTTGTAGATGCTGCACAACATAGTGATCATGTCAAACATCTAAATATATAAGAATGTGCTGCAAGTTTAGTAGATTACGATGTATAAGCTGCAGTACTGCACTTAGTTGATATAAGGTAGTATCTCAGGACAGTTATTCAACACATACCAAACCATTTTGTCCAAATCTTTAGTTTTGTTCTCTTGTCGACTCTTCCCTGTAACTCGAACAGAATAATCGAAAACATTGAGCCCGGGATTGTCTTCACCCACCTCTTTGCTAAGCCGATCAGCTGTTTCAATGTATTTTGAGCAGAATGTCAATGCTTCTGTAGCAATGTAGGCCTCTGCAATGGAACCCTCGGGTCTAGCTCTGTTCCTAACATAGCCCTTGAAAGTGCCTAGCCGCCTTTCAATAGGGTACATCCAACCATACTGTACTGGACCTCTATGTAGTGCCTCATCAGGTAGATGAACAGCCAAATGCACCATCACATCAAAGAAGGCTGGAGGATATATCTTCTCAAGGTCGCATAGGATAGTTGGTATCTTGTCTCTAAGACACTCCAAAGCATCTATCCTGATATTCCTACTGCAGAGTTCCCTGAAGAATTGTCCCAACTCTGCAACTGCTCTGTATAAGTCAGGGCGGCCCAATCCTCTAAGGATAACATGTAAAACCCTTTGAAGTAGGATGTGGCAGTCATGAGTTTTCAACCCTTGTACCTTGTTTCTATCTGCACTGACTCTCCTTTCAGGGTTGGAAGCTAATCCATGTGGGAATATCACATGTGACAGGACCTCGTAGAATTCTTTTCTGTTTACCTTGTCCAAGACATACACAACTGGTGCCATATCCCGTGGTTTACCTTCATCTTGCACCTGCAAATCCTTTCTGATACCCAGATGTGTCAAATCAATCCTAGATTTTAAGGTATCTTTTGTCTTGCCTTCAATATTAAGAAGTGTGCCAATAATGTTGTCACATATATTTTTCTCGATGTGCATCACATCAAGATTATGCCGCAGATCCAAATCTTTCCAATACTCCAAGTCCCACAAAGTGGACCTGCGAGTAAATAATAATCTCTCTTCTACCCTGCCACGCTTCCTTTTCCCGCTACCATTACCAGGATGGTTTCCTGGTGTAATATGCCTGACCTTCTCTAATTCCACTTGCAACTCATCGGCGGTGAGCCTCTTTGGCGCATCACGGTTTTCATGCTTTGCATTGAACACATGTCTTTGGTATTTTCTAGGATGCGGCTTGTCCTTGGCAAGGAAACGGCGGTGTCCAATGTAACAGATCTTGCTAAGTATTGCGTATGACAGCGGATTCCTGTCACAGCGAACACATGCATTGTAACCATGTGTCGTTCGCCCTGACATAGTGCCAAAAGCCGGATAATCATGGATGCACCAAATTATAACAGCACGCAGAAAGAAATCAGCTGGTGGGCTGCTATATAGGTCTTGAGTGAGAACACCCTTCCATAGCTGTTGAAGTTCCTCCACAAGAGGCTCCATGAACAAATCAAAATCCTTTCCAGGACTTTTTGGACCTGGGATGAGCAAGGCCATCATGTAGTTTGATTCTCTGGTGCAGACATTTGGAGGCATGTTGTAAGGGATAACAAGCACTGGACACATGCTATATGTGGCGCTCTAGTGGCCAAATGGGTTAAATCCCTCCGAAGCTAAGCCAAGTCTAATGTTTCTCGGGTCAGCAGCAAACTCTTTGTGTTTATCATTGAAGCTTTTCCACTCACTACCATGAGATGGATGGCTCATTACATTGTGATCTCTGTACTCTTGGTTCCTAGAATGCCACAGTACATCCTCTCTTGTTTCAGCATCATGAAACAACCTCTGCAATCTTGGTGTAATTGGAAAATGTCTCAGAACATTATGAGGAATCCTCTTCACAACATCGCCATCTTTCCATCTTGATGATTTGCATTTCGGGCATTCACTTAAGTTGGTATAATCCTTCCGGAACAGAACACAATTATTCTTACAAACATGGATCATATCATATCCAATTCCAACTGCACGAAGGAAATTCTTCATTTTACTGTAGGTGTGTGGCAGCTCAGACACATCTGGGAAAGATTCGTGGAAAGCAGCCAACATCGCATCGAATGATTTGTTGGTCATCCGCTCAATGTCTTCACCTGAAGAAAGGTGACGATAACTGAGAATACTGACAGCTTATTTCTTGGGGTGACAGCAACGTTGCATTGTTCCAACATGCAGGCCCACCGTTTTTCTTCTGCAGGTGAAAGTTCACAGAATGCACGAGCATTTCATAGCATTTTCAATGTTGGTCAAACTCACTGGCTCCGCCACCACCACCACCTCCTCCTCTTCCACCTGAGCATCAGGCAGATCAAGATGGTGATCTGCTGCTTCCATGTAGTCAATAACATTGACGTTCACAGCTTCACCATGATGAACCCACCTAGTATATGTGACCGACATCCCATACAAGTGTAGATGATTTTGCACAGTTGACTGGGGTCTTGTAATTGAATTCATACAACTGCTACACGGGCAGAGCACATCTGATTTCGGACCACCGTACTCAGCTCTGATAAAGTTCATGAAGTTTTCAACCCCCTCGACATATGCAGCGGAGAATCTTTGAGCAGAAGTTATCCAAGTCATGTCCATCTGTTAGACATACAAATTAGTTCTTCTACTAGATATTACAGGAAAAACATATATGCTTTTTTATGAAGTCCAGAAAAAAAATACTTAAGTCGATGTCTAAAGCTACGACAAGATATTTGGATGAGCAGATCTAAGTAATGAAATATATGTAAAGCTAATTCAGCAAACATATTTGAGTGCCAAATTATGGCAGGCTGTTTCAGCAGTCAATGAGGCCAAGCACACAGCCATCGAACTATTGAAGGCCATCGCAACAACAAAGATCGAGTATAAAACGGTGTAGAGCTATTTCAGCTAACAGATTGGCTACTAGACCATGGCAATCTACGTCACAATAAATATATGGTAGGATATTTTAGTAGCTAATCGGCCTTGGCATGCCATCTCAGCTAAGCATATTGAGTGCAGAACAGGGCAAGGAAGCTTCTTAAGCAGAGCATATTGACAGTAAACTACTTCGACAAACAGTGAGATTAACAGCGTCTATAAGCTAGCATTCAGCGTTACACCGACATGAACTGGCCCTCAGTCTAGAATGCACGTACCGTGGGAGAAGCTGACCACCGTGCATCTCGACACGAACGTCGCTAGTGGTGGCGGCGCTAACCGCCGTGCGCCTCCACAAGAGCGTAGCCAGAGGTGGCGGCGCGGCTAGGACGGCAGTCTACGAGAACGTACTATGGGAGCGAGAGGATCGCCGAACCGCGGCGCCAACGTATCGGCGTGGCGGGGAGGGCGGCTTTGGCGGA
>NC_041392.1:527428727-527436752 GCF_002162155.2 Triticum dicoccoides | reverse complement strand
TGGGGAATATTATTGGCTAGTTGGCCGAAGGGCGGTTGAATCGGATTTGGGGGGAATTTTTGGGTGTGTGGGGGGGAGGATTTTCGCGCGGTGGGCGGGGGGAGTTTGGCGCATGGTCGGTTTCTCCAAGTGCAGTCCCACGTGTCAGTGAAGAGGTAAGCCGAAGCACGTTCCGTTTGCATGAGCCGTGTGCAGGACCGAACGTGTGTGGGGTGCAATGCGACTGCGACAGGAGTGTTGTGAGTGTACCGCATTTTTTCCTTTTAAACTAGGTGCTTCGCCCCCTCAAAAAAAATCCGCTTCTTCACGCGATTCATCGATACTACTACTAGTAGTAATCTGGTAATCCCGACTAAAACGACGCGGCCGGGTCTTTTCCCGCGCGATATGCTGGGAGGTTGGCTTAGTTGGGTTTTTTTAGGATGAGTAATGCTACACCTACGTAATCCCAGTTACGTAATTAACGTAATGTGAAACGTGTGAGTTGTTGATTGTAGATTGGGGGGAGGGAGGGGCCCACCACCATGAAAATCAGGGGAGGAGAGAGAGAGGCAATTTACGTTAACGCTTTCGTAGGTTCCTGTAGATGTAGAAAGATGTGTCCGATCCTGCAAATATAGGCCGTCCGATCTATATCTAACGGATAGGAAGGAAACTATGACAATTTACCCGCACTCCTCTCCACATTTGCAGATAAGGCTTTCCCTCCTTCATCCTTTTCTCCCACAAGATCTTGATCTTCCGTGCAATGCACGGGCATCTTGGTAGTACTCCTACAATATGTATATTATTGTGAAAGTTCATATACACCGGCCGAGATTAATGCAAACATGGCAGATTTTCATTACATCTCAAACTTTTATTGGACAGAAAAATAAAAGAAACCCGACCCTAAACCTATTCTACGGCGGCGACCGACGTCCTTCATCTGTGATCTCCATGTACGGGGGCGGGGTTCAAGACCCGTGAAGTGAAGGTGCGGTCTCCGGCGAGGAAAAGTAGAACACGGGAGACGGACCGGCCAGTTGGCACACCATGCCCTGCCGCCTCCCATGCCCTACTCATCCTCGGAGGAGTCCCCGACCTCGGCGGTACCGGACGTTGGACGGTGACAAGTAGGACGCGTGGCTGACGGTGCTCCCGTCGTCGGCCGCCAGCATGGCCACCACTTGTGCGGCGACCTCGAGCTCCATCCCCGAAGACAATCTCTCCCACAGAGCATTCACGCTTGCAGTCATGGCGGATGTGGTTCCAGGTAGGAGGACGATGCGCTATGGTGTGGAGGTTAGCTGGGCGTTGCCGCTTTAAGTAGAGCATTCCGGTGAGGCCAAGCATCTGGGTGCGTCATTAAGTCGACAGAGTTGGTTCCGCGGGCACCGAGCCTCTTAATGATGACTTACGAACGGACAACATGAATGCGGGCAGCTGGCGCCGGCTGGGAACGCACCGCGCGACGGCACGAGGGGCGAGGGTTTTGGTGTGCCAGGGTAGTCAGCTGCGGTCGTGGCAACGTTGGAGATGCCCTTTGCTCACATGCGATCCCCGCATGTCATTAACAAAGCAAGACAACCCGACATGGTCTCAGGTCCAGAGGATGCAGTTGGCCGTGCTACACCACTCCGCGGACGCGTCGCGACGCCTCGTGCATCCTCGACGAGCCGAGTGTTGGGGTGTGTTTGGATTGTGGACAAAGTGCACCTTGCCAAAATTTTGGTCATGACCAAAAGATTGGTCTTTGTTTGGATGGTTGCCATTTTTTGGCATGCCAATGAACTCTAGCCAACTCTAGTTCATTTTTCTTGCTAATGTCGGCCAAATCATGGGCAACCAATACCTCAACCAAAATTTTGGTCATGACCCAAAGATTGGTCTTTGTTTGGATGGTTGTCATTTCTTTGGCATGCCAATGAACTCTAGTGAACTCAAGTTCATTTTTCTTGCCAATGTCGGCCAAATCATGGGCAACCAATACCTCAACCAAAATTTTGGCTACCCAATGCTTTGATGGGGCAACCTTGGGCACAAATTGAACATACCGTTGGTCGTGCCACAACACTAACGCCACCCTCGGCAAACTGAAACCGACCGTGTCTAGCGACGATATGAGCATGTCACTCATTGCGGTCGCCGTGTCCAGAGGCGGTGCTGGAGCTGCGCGCGTTGTTGGCCCCAACGACCCACATGAAAGGTTGTCGGTGGCGAGGAGGTCATGGGCTAGCTCCTCCATTGGACTAGTCTGCGCTACGTCGTCCCGACGGGTGTGCCCCACATGTCTATTTCCCTGTTTCCCCGGCCATATTCGAGCGTCAGTGCTCCACGTTGCGCATTAGGCCTTTCACTATGTAGGCCAAGCGAGACAACTTATTGTTTATTTGAGCCATTCAAGTATAATCATGTGGCGTTTGCTTATTTCTCATTCCTCTCCAACCCTCTTCTCCATCGATCATGTCGCCCTCCAATCGAGTCCCCTCCCACACGCCTCATTTGAACATTCCGCTGAGTATCATTTGCATGTACCCACCCTAGTCCTCTTTCAATAGATCTCCGGACCCCGAGATGAAATCGAGAGGGAATGAGTGGGGGCACGTGATACCTAAGGCGGATTCAAAATTTTGAACCGGTGATCATAGCATCCGCAAATCATATATAAAGGGTATTCATTGTTCGTTTCATTTTCGAACGTACAATATACTCCCTCCTATCCTTTCTAGTTTACATATAAGTTTTATGTGTAGTCAAAGTATATCTACTTTGATCAAAAAGGTATCAACATTCAACAACACCCAATCAATATCGTTAGATTCGTACGTACTCCTAGATTTGTACTCAAGATGGTTTCCAATTTGACTATTGACAAGATTAATAGTACATGAGATGTATAATGTGAAAATTATATCATTGGAAACTCCTTTCACATACGAATTTGACCGTATGCTTTGTGTAAGTTGCATGTCATATATTATTACTCTAACATTTGGTCAAAGTTAGCCTCAAAAAATGCATTAGACCTTCTATGCTTTGTGTAAGTTGCATGTCATATATTATTACTCTAACATTTGTGTAAGTTGCGTGTCATATATTATTACTCTAACATTTGGTCAAAGTAGTATAGTGGAAGTGGCTCCTCTGACGTAGGTATCCCTGCCTTACCCTCCCTTTCGGTCACTTACTGGCGGACCCGATGCTTGCTAGGCCCCGCATGTGAGTTAATCAATGGGTTCGGCCACATCAGGGGATCCTCATCCATAGTATACTCCCTTTGTTTTTATTTACTCCGCATAAAATGACGCGGGCGGGGGAGGGGGAGGGACGTCGGTTTGCTCTCAACTGCGGTCCCACAAGCGAGCGAAAACGCAAGACGAAGTGCGTTCCATTTGGTGAGTGACATGGAGGATCCAGCGTGCCGGGCTGCAACGCGAACGCGACAAGAGCGATGTATAGTCAAAACCGATTGACCGGTCGTCACCGGAACCACTATTCACACCAGAACCTTCGCTGCTCGGCCTATGCTAGCCACTGCCCTAAAACCACACCAAATATCCAGCCCATTTACCCACCTTTCGATCCCCTAGCCCGCATCAAGCGTCCCCTAGTTCGCCAGAAAGCCATGGTGCGCCGCAAGATCACTTACTACAAGATGCTGACGCCGGAGCGCCACGCAGAAATCATGGCGGTGGTCGGCGGAACAGACCTCCGTTCCCAAGCTCGCCTTGCGGTGGGCCAATCCCCGAGTTCTCTAGAGCCAAGCTATGAGGAGGAGGAAGCCGATCCAATGTTCATGGCGGAGGCCGCGGCGCAGAAGGCCCCCGATGGGTATGAGACGATGGACGTCGACTTCGTGCCGACGTCTGAGTCCCCCATGGTGGAGGCGGACCAGCGGTTCAACATGGCGATACTAAAGGGAGACCGGGAGGCAGAGGCTCAACTCAACGCGGAGCGCGCGCATGCCGCTGCCATCGAGGCTCTCCTGCAGGTGGAACCGGATGTCGTGGATGTGAACCGGGCGGCGGAGGCTCAACTTCAGGCGGAGCATGCGGATGCCGCTGCCATCGAGGCCCTCCTGCAGGCGGAACCAGACGTCCTGGACTTGAACCGGGCGGCAGAGGCTCGACTCGACGCAGAGCGCGCGGATGCCGCTCTCATCGACGCCCTCTTGCAGGCGGAACCGGATGTCCTGGACTTGAACTGGGCGGCGGAGGCTCGACTCAACGTGGAGCGCGCGGATGCCGCTGCCATCTAGGCCCTCCTGCAGGCGGAACCGGACGTCCTCGACTTGAACCGGGCTGTGCTCTCGTCCGTGCAGAGCGCCCGCATGATCCGCTTGAACGAGTAGCTGGAGGCCGAGGACAACCACGGTGCGGAGACACACGTCAGTAGCGACGGCTGGTTCGCGCCGGCAGCCAAAGATGACGAGGTCGTCTCTTTTCACGAGTAGTGATAGTTTTTCTTTATGTTGTATTTTTTTTATGGATCTTTTGTTGTGTAAAAACATATATTTGTTATGCAAGTCGCCTGACTTGGGTCAGTCTACCATTTCAGGCAGTTGGATGAATATCCTACGTCTCCTAACCCTTCTTTCCTTCTTCCTCACCTCTTCTTCTTCCCCAACAGACCACCGCACGGGCCGTACGGATACTCCCCAACATGCGGTTGGATAAACATACTCTATGAACAAAAATTATTTGTCAGCGATAGGATGGCTGAGTTTGGTGTGTTCACATGCGACAACACGTGTCAGTGAGGGTGCGTTCCCTTGGTTGGGTTTGCGGCGTGCAGGAGCGACTGTGTGAGGGTGCGGTGCGACCGCGGCGTGCATGAGCGACCGTGTGAGGGTGCGGTGCGACCTTGATAGCCGTGCCCAAGTGTACCTCCTTCTCATTTTGAAAACTTTAGGCAAGCTTGGCAAAAATGTGTGGCGAAGTTTGGCAATGCAAGGCCTAGACCCAAACAGGATAAGTATGTATGTACTAGGAGTACTAGTGTTAAAAAAGAAAGGCCGGGTTTTCCTTCGCGGGATTTAATCGATACAAATCCTCGTTTCACGTGTCAATTAATGCGTATTTTTTTTCTCCAAAGGCCAAAGAGCTAACCATCTCACTCCTCATCGCTTGATCAATGCAGCGCCATGCAAACCAACCTTCTCACTTCCGCATGCATGCAGGGGATATTAATGTCCTTGGTTGCTAACCCCATCAATTTTGCCTCGATTAGTGTTAGGCTGGTCGTAATGGTAGTATCCTAGCTAGTATCATCCATGCCAACTAGGCAATTTTGATGAGGTGGCATAGCATTAAATGAAGAAAGAGAGGGTGTAGTATCATATCATGATACCGTATCATAATAAATGCTATGCTACTTTGTGTCATGCATGGCCATAAATAGAGTACTACATGATACTAATATATGATACTATGCATTAGGGAGGTAGTATCACACATTAGTATCATATGCATGATACTAGTATATGATACTCCCCATTACAACCAGCCTTAGTGGCCCTTTGCAAATTGTAATTTTGATATACTGGCCTTGTGTACAAAAAAATGGAGGTAGTAACTATATTTGACTTCCTTCCCCGTTGCGGTGACATCGACGATAACTTTTTTGGTGGTTTAGCGAAGTGCGTTCGACGGAGAACACCATTGAGGGAGACCACGGTAAGTCGTTCACAAGTGCCGCCTGCAAGCCGAGACAACCGCCTTATTTGCATCCAGGAAGTCCTTTACTAGTACTACTAGGAGTAACTAATGCGGTGAGATGGCTTCTCTAAGAAGACGATGGAGAAGCGGAGTCAGCGAAGAGTGAAATGATGGTTGCTTCGTCCGTGCTTTTGTGATTTGACGCCTCACTGCTTTGTGATTTGTGATAGAAGGGACAGGGGAGTAGACTCTGTTCTCTATACTGTACTACATGCGTCCAAGCATGGGAGAAAGAGGAGAGACGTTGCATTTTTCTATTCCTTCAATCAATCAATCAGGGAGCTTCGGTTCCATCTTTTTGGCTTTGGCAACACCGTCCATAATGGTTCCCACGATGCCAAAAGCTATTTTCACATTTGGCTACACATTGTGGATGCCCTTAACCGTACCACTTGGTTTTGCTCCTGTGTGCTATCTATACAAATCTCAATTATATTGATCTAAAAAATTATAGAATCGAGATTAGTAAAAAGGAGGTGATTTTGCCACACGGATGGCAGGGGAGGTTTCTTATTTGAGCAATGCTACATCCACGTAATGGTTTTCGTAAAGTTACAAACTGATGTGATGTGGGACTATTTGATTGGATTAAAGGAGAGGATTAGGCCCACCCCACCTGAAAATCAGGGGGGAATATATAGATTAGATGGAATGTATACGTAGCCCTTTGTAAGTCTAGGGTTAGGCTTCTTATTTTTGGAGGACATTGTCCTGGCGGTTTGCTAACATGCGGTCCCACGTGTCAGTGCTTTACCAAGCCGATCCGTGTCCCACATGAGGCAGAACAACGGCAGAAGCAACACGTGGTTAAGTTGAAGAAGATGAGGGAGAAGTGGATTCAGCAACGAGTGAAATGATGGTTGCTTCGTCCCTCCAACTTAACTGCGGTAAAGGTGCAGCTTTGTGATTTGACGCCTCATTGCTCATTACTACGCCGGCGCCATGACTGGGGTGCTTCACCTCAGCTGCTCTGCACTGTATTCCGGTATGGCACGTGGACCCGATAGCTTGATGTCCCACATGTCGGCGAAAGGGACTAGAAGATTTATGAAAGCGAGCACTCCACTCTTACGGCGGAGGAGTAGACGACACGACGGCCCAGTGAACTATCACTTGTACTGTATAGTACTATAGTTTTGCTGTTTCGCACGATCCATCGATACAAACCCGATTAAACAGGAAAGGGAGGGATTTTTCCCGCGCGGTAGATGATACTGGCCATACATTTCAAAGGCAATTTTAATGTATGCAAACTGAATAATTATAAGTAACAATATGATATCTAGTAAAACTGAAAACACATATGATTTATTGTGTTAGAGTGTAGTAGTAGTGCTGT
The DNA here is from genome assembly GCF_002162155.2 of Triticum dicoccoides. Classification (NCBI taxonomy): domain Eukaryota; kingdom Viridiplantae; phylum Streptophyta; class Magnoliopsida; order Poales; family Poaceae; genus Triticum; species Triticum dicoccoides. The sequence continues at coordinate 527,429,714 of NC_041392.1, read as the reverse complement.
ATTGCATAGTTGTTAGATGTAACATGCGAGAATGTGTAGAGATGTAGTTTTGGAGGGCCTACAGAGAGAAAAGCGTAATACGGTCACCGAACTTCAGAATAAGCTGATTACAGTCACTATATACGTTTTGCGGTGATTATACGGTCACTTGCTCACAGCTCAGCATCAGATTGCACTCTGTTGACCGGCCAAATAGTCTGTGTGGCGCCATGTTGACTAGTTAAATTAACCACGTTCATTGTGGATCCCACCTGTCAGTCCGCATAGGCAAAAGGTCAGATAAACACAAATTTACGCAGGCGCGACAAGGCTCCAACCCATGCGCGGGAATCACCTGGTTGTGTATGTGTCTGTCAGGGCCTGATGTGTGCGCATGCACGTGTAGGTTGAGCACTTGAGCGTGAGAGTGTGTGTTGGTCGTGTGGTGTACTGGTGTGTGCATGCATGTGTGCGTGTGTGCATGTGAGTGTTGCGTGCGTGCGTGCGTGTGAGTGTTGTGTGCGTGCGTGGCTGCGTGTGTACGTGTGAGTGTTGCATGCGTGTGTGGGTGCATGTGTTTGTGTGAGTGTTGCGTGGATGCAGTTTGTGTGCATACGTGAAAGGGGCGTACAGGGGGGTACGCGATGGAGAGAGAGATGCTCTTCGTTTCTCTTTATTATGACTAACTTTGTATATGGTATAAAAATATACAAATTCACAGTGCGGAATAAATATCATTGTGGGCACCATGCAATGCAAATTAGCGTTCGTACTCCTCCATATAACTTTGTAATGTTGTATATATGTAGAAACTCTAAAATAATTTTTTGGCCACACTTTATTCAAAAGGAATGTTGTATGCGAAATAAACATGAAGAGAGGGCTTTTTAGGTCAATGGGGTACGTGATGTAACATGTGTGAATGTGTAGTTGATGCATTTGGCGGGGCCTAGAGAGGTATGTGTGTGTATTACGTATTTGAGAGAGGCATGGACAGAGGGGCCAACG
>NC_041392.1:527425742-527428567 GCF_002162155.2 Triticum dicoccoides | reverse complement strand
GGGAGAGATAGCACGAGAAATGAGAGTGGTCTAGAGAGAGAGACGAATATGACGTCGCGGCAAGAGATTCCATTCCCTTGAGTGTGTATACGCAAGGGGGGAGGGAATAGAGGCACCAGGAGAAATTTTCTGTGTGTGTGGTGTTTGTGTTGGTATGTGTGGGTGTGAGAAGATAATGAGACGTGGGGGCAGAGGGTGTGTCACCGCGTGAGGTCCGGTGGGTCGAGGTGAGGCCTTCGTTCTGTTCCGTCCTGCGCCACATTGGTCGGCCCGTGACGCATTTAGGAAGACCCACGGATGACTAGTCGTACAAGACAAAGATAGCAGAATTGTGAGGGACTCTGTGTCCACTGACAAAGCCGGCTAGGATTTGTAACCCTAGGTTCTCAGACTAAGGTAACCCCTCATCTCTGATATTACGATTCATCCAACCTAACTTTAAGGGGCATCCTACAGAATGCTCTGCTAGAATCATACTCGTCGATTAGGAAGAGAGGTGTGAGGCAATGCGTGAGAGACAGGCATAAAGATAATGTGAGTGCATGAGACACATAGTCAGGTCCATGTATATAGAAAGGGTTGATGAGGATTGTGCATGTGTATGTTTGCGAGAGGAAGAGTGCTTGTGATAAAGGTTAGTGAAAACAGTTGTAAATGGTTACGAGAGGGAGGGAGGGTTATATCTAGAGCATGTGTGCGAGAAAGACACCTCGGGAGAGAGTGTGTGAGCATGTGTGAGAGACCACCAATGGAGAGTGAAACTACACGTAAAAGACTGCTCTACACATTGATTAAAGATATAAATTGTATCCAAATATTAGGATGCGATCATGATATTTGCAATGCGTAAGGAGCGGTCATTGATCCATTAGCCATCTAGATTCTATCGAATTTGAGCATGTCTATGTTATTATTCGACACAATTGATCCACATAGTTAGTATTTTGAACTCCAGACAATGCATCACTTTAGCAATCGAATATAAACGTGAGTATAGTTCATGTTGTGTGTGTAAAGCACATTATACATATGAAAGTTACACAATGGACATTATAAATAGCTACTACCTATGAACTAGCATACATTTGAATTCAACTTAAGGTGGTTTAAAAAAATCGAATTCAACATGAAGTCCATTCAATTATTTGAATTTGATATCATGGCATTTGTAAACCATACCTAAATTATGGGGGCACCAATCTTTGCTCTGATTTTGTACATAATAGCATATGTAGTCGTGTACAAAATAGATTCAAATTTAGCTCCTCCATTCCAAAATAGTCGTAGTTATAGGATTTTCAAGTGTCAAAATTTCAAAAAGAAGCGGATAATTTAATGAGGTTTTCAAACATACAAGGTCAAATATAACATTGTATATTTAGGTCAATCCTCATAGTTCAAGAGTACTCTAAACGTGAATGCTTGTTTTTCAAAATTTCGAACGAAGCGCCAAAAGAGCCTCTACTCGCCTGAAACCGCGTGAGACCAATGTTTGGTAGTACAAGGAAATTACTTCTATAATAACTCCGACCCGTGAAACCTACCGGCCCGACGTCCAAAGGTCTAAACCGGGGTAGGTTTGTAGCTTCATCTAGACGCCACGCAACCGCATCCGAAAAACATTCATACACAATGGCCGCCTAAGCACACATGCGCGCGGCCGAAATCGCTCCCGCCCACTATTTGGGACACCTGGGATTACCATCCTACCCCCGACCTGCAGTAGGTCTGAAATTTAAGAGGGGGAAAAGTTTGTACTTTCCCCAAATTTCAAACAAGCGCGTCCCATCTTCTGTTCAAAAAAGCCAAAAACAAGCGCATCCCAGACCGAAACATGGTTCCCCCCACCCGTCCGATTCCCCATTCATACTCTGTGGGCGCCAAAACTACCTCTCCACCAGCCGCGAAACCCCGGCGTCCTTCGTCCGCCACCCCATCCCACCCATCAACCGCCACCCTCCTCCATCAAGCCGGAGCCGATACCCCAATGTCGTCGTCCACCGCAACCTCAACCGCAACGCCCTCCGCGGCTAGTAGTTGAAGCCGAGGCCGAGCCGTCTGTACCTGAGCCAGTTCAACCACTTTAACACCCCGGATGTAACTTTCCCAATTTGTACTCCAACTCTTGCCGTTTCCGGTGTTAAGTTATATTTATTTCCTCGGGTTTGGGTTTTGTCTCCATGTGTTGTTGTCATTGTCATGCATCTCATATCATGTCATCATGTGCATTGCATTTGCATACGTGTTCATCTCATGCATTCGAGCATTTTCCCCGTTGTCCGTTTTGCATTCCGGCGCTTCATTCTCCTCCGGTGGTCATTTCTAGCTTTCTTTCGTGTGTGGGGATTAAACATTTCCGGATTGGACCGAGACTTGCCAAGCGGCCTTGGTTTACTACTGGTAGACCGCCTGTCAAGTTTCGTACCATTTGGACTTCGTTTGATACTCCAACGGTTAACCGAGGGACCGAAAAGGCCCCGTGTGTGTTGCAGCCCAACACCCCTCCAATTTGGCCCAAAACCCACCAAACTCTGCTCCATGTTCTAGAGCGTTCGATCACGATCGCGTGGCCGAAAACTGCACCTTATTTGGACTCTCCTAGCTCCTCCAATGCCTATAAATATGTCCCCCTCGAAATATCCCGGATCCCCTCTCCCCGAAGCCCTAATTCTCAGATCCGCGCCGGCCGGACACGTCCGCCTCGGCCGGACGCGTCCGCCGCCGCCCCCTCGCCCAATCGCCACCTGCCACGTCACCACCGCCACCCGCGCGCCGCCGCGGCCCGGAGGGCCCGTCCCCGGCCCCCGAGGCCCGGATCTACCGCG
>NC_041392.1:527340871-527425424 GCF_002162155.2 Triticum dicoccoides | reverse complement strand
CGCCGCCCTCCTCCTCTTCCCCGCGGCCGACCCCGCCTCGCCGTCCGGCGCCGCCGTGCCGCCGTGGTCGCCACCGCCGGCCACCGCCTCCTCAGTCCGGTGCCGTCCCGACGCCGGCAGGCCTCGCCATCGCGCGCCCGCGCAGCGGGAGCCGCCCTGCACCGAGCCCGCGCCGCCCCGCGCTTCTCCGGCGAGGTCCCCGACGACCTAGCCCGGAGCTCCGGCCGTCTTCCCCCGCCGCCGACGAGCTCTTCTCCGGCGACATCCGTCCGGCTACAGTACCCGACCCAGTTGCTACAGTGATCTCAAACCCTAGATCTCGGGGTGAATTTTTCTCCAAGTCCCAGAATTGCAGATCCATATGCCCATGTTCATACCTCCGTAACTTTGCGTCCGTAGCTTCGATTCATGCATATAGCATATCAAAATGTTCATCTCGGAGAATACATCATTTCATTCCATTGCATCATTTTCATTAGAGTTCATCTTGATGCCCAAAATGTTGTTAGAAGAGGGCTACTTGAGTTAATTGTTAGATCTACTACTCCGTTTAGCACTTTTGTCATTTTTGCCATGATTATTGTGTGCATGATATGCCCGTGAGTTCTACATGTTTTTGTTAAGGGTTTTGTCATCGTTCCAGAGGTGCAACCCATGTATTTTTAGGATGTGTGTGGTGACTTGTGCAAGCTTGCAAAGTGGTGCACTTACTAATTCTGTTTTCAGGGACTTAGTGATTCCACCAAGTCCTGGAGCTGTTTATCTCATGATGCCATATGTTCATGTTGTTTCCTAGTGATCCGTACCTCTTTTGAGGATGATCGGTAAGGATGTTTTGTTAATATTGTAGTGCTCTATCCATCCATGTCTTTGTTTGCAATTATAGAGCATCCTAGCTTGAGTCAATCGAGCTCTACTTTTGCTACTTTGTGAATCTGGGCAGATTGTCAACTTGTTTGCAATTTTGCCGGTGATGTTGTAGTTGACCCGTGCATGCTATGCTATTATTATTGCCATGTCTAGCTTGTATTTTGTGCCTTCTTTATGGGTGTATGCTTGTCTTGCCATGACTTGCACCGTAGTGAGTGCATCGAGCTCGTAAACATGCCTACTTGAGTTATATTTCAGCATGTGCCAGTTTTCACTAAGTATGAAAACTGATTATGTTTTTGCTATGTTCACATGCTTCCAATTGTATTTTCTGATCCCTTTTGGCTCGAGGTCACTAAGGGACTTTTGTTAAGCTCTTTGAGTAGCTCCATGCCATGCTTTACGCTGCCATGTTCAGATCCTGTAGCATGTAGTTTTGTTGCTCCGAAGAGGGCTACCTGATCTGAAATTCCAGACAAGCGTTAATTTCACTAAGTCTGAGATCTGTTTGCCATATGCATTTTTGCCATGCTTGTTTGAACCTGTTAATGGATGATTTGGCCGTAGCTCAGTGCTAGACTTTTGTTAAGCATCTTGTGTGCATCCCTGCCATATATTTTGTTGTCATGTTTAGGTGCTGTAGCATGTTCATCTCATTGCATTTAGATGGCTACTTGCTGTAAATCACAGACCGGTGTCATTTTTGAATCGCTTGCCATTTCCAAACCGTAACTCCGATTCCGGCGTTCTTTATATCGTTTTCAAGCGATTTCATCTCATCTTTCCAGTGGCACACTTGGTTTTCCAAGTTGAGGCCAGGTTCATGCATTTCCTGTCATATCTTGCATTTTGCATCCCGCATCGCATCCCGCATAGCATATCATCTTTGCATTGTGTTGTTTGAGTTTGCACGTGGTTGATTGTATCCTTGTTGCTTGTTTGTCTTGTTTGGGTAGAGGCAGGAGACGAGTTTGCTAATGAGGAGCCCGTTGAGTTTGCTTTCGAGGATCCAGTCAACTCTGACAACTGTGCAGGCAAGATGATCATACCCTCGAAATCACTACTATCTTTGCTATGCTAGTTTGCTCGCTCTTTTGCTATGCCAATGCTACAATGCCTACCACTTGCTTGCAAGCCTCCCAAATTGCCATGTCAAACCTCTAACCCACCATGTCCTAGCAAACCGTTCATTGGCTATGTTACCGCTTTGCTCAGCCCCTCTTATAGCGTTGCTCGTTGCAGGTGAAGACTGGAGGCCGTTCCTTGCTGGAACATTAAATTACTTGTTGTGATATCATTATATTGCCAAGTTATCTTAATGCATCTATATACTTGGTAAAGGGTGGAAGGCTCGACCTCTCGCCTAGTGTTTTGTTCCACTCTTGCCGCCCTAGTTTCCGTCATATCGGTGTTACGTTCCCGGATTTTGCGTTCCTTACGCGGTTGGGTTATAATGGGAACCCCTTGATAGTTCGTCTTGATTAAAGCTTTTCCAGCAATGCCCAACATTGGTTTCACCACCTAGCCTTTTCTTTCCCTTGGGTTCTGCAGACTCAAGGGTCATCTTTATTTTAACCCCCCCCGGGCCAGTGCTCCTCTGAGTGTTGGTCCACCTGTCAGCTACCGGTGGCCACCAGGGGCAACTCTGGGCTGGCCTACCCGTACCTAGGACAATCTGACTGTGCCCTGAGAAAGAGATATGTGCAGCTCCTATCGGGATTTGTCGGCACATTCGGGCGGTGTTGCTGGTCTTGTTTTAACCTGTCGAAGTGTCTTGAGTTACCGAGATACCGAGTCTGATCGGAACGTCTTGGGAGGAGGTCTATTCCTTCGTTGACCGTGAGAGCTTGTCATGGGCTAAGTTGGGACTCCCCTGCAGGGATTGAACTTTCGAAAGCCGTGCCCGCGGTTATGGGCAGATGGGAATTTGTTAATGTCCAGTTGTAGATAACTTGAACCTTAACTTAATTAAAATGAATCAACTGAGTGTGTTACCGTGATGGCCTCTTCCCAGCGGAGTCCGGGAAGTGGACACGGTGTTGGAGTAATGTTTGCGCAGGTTGCTCTCTAGTTTCTCGCTCGCGCTTTGCCTCCTCTTCTCGCTCTCTTTTGCGAATAAGTTAGCCACCATATTTGCTAGTCGCTTGCTGCAGCTCCATATATTTACCTTGCCATACCTATAAGCTTAAATAGTCTTGATCGCGAGGGTGCGAGATTGCTGAGTCCCTGTGTCTCACAGATTACTATTACACCAGATGCAGGGCCCGATGATTCCGCTCCAGGTGACGCGTATGAGATCAAGTGGGAGTTCGATGAAGACTCTCAACGTTACTATGTTTCCTTTCCCGTTGATCAGTAGTGGTGCCCAGTTGGGGGTGATTGGGACCATGTCGCATGTTGGGTTCTCTTTAGTTTTGGCGCCGTAGTCAGGCCATGAGTGTTTGGATGATGTAATGTTATTTATGTACTTGATTGACGTGGCGAGTGTAAGCCAACTATGTTATCTCCCCTTTGTTGTTCATATTACTTGGGATGTCGTGAAGATTGCCTAACTTGCGACATATGCCTTCAATGCGATTATGTCTCTAAGTCGTGCCTCGACACGTGGGAGCTATAGTCGCATCAAGGGTGTGACAAGTTGGTATCAGAGCCTTCCCCGACCTTAGGAGCCCCATTGCTTGATCGTTTTTAGCGACCGAGTTGTGTCTAGAAAAATGTTTTGAGTCTTTTAGGAATTATATATCAGAGAGATTAGGAATTCTTTTTACTTCCCAGTCTCCTCATCGCTCTGGTAAGGCATCCTGACATAGAGTTGTGACTCTTCTCTTCTCAAATTTCACTAATTTTTTTAGGATCACGCGGGTATCTTAGAATCGTTCCGATGGTTTTATGATGAGAACATTGTCTTGGTGCCTCCTGTCAGGGGTTTAGTGGAAGTGTCCCGGGGAGTTGAGCTCTGAGGTGTTGTCATCATAATTTTATCGTTGCAGTTCTGGAATACCTGAGTTTAGTACGCCGACATCGAAAATCTCTTTTATGCAGTTCGTTGGTGAGATAACCTCGACGCCACCCAGTACTAGGGCGGGAGTTCGGGAGTATCGCCATAACTTGTATAACGGATGCTTTTCGAAGGTTGAGGTAGATGGTTTCCGAAGGTTTCTTGGTTATGTGTTGAAGGATGGATACAGCTGGATGTAGGAATTGCTAGTTTGGGTGAGATATTATGCTTCCCCTGTATCCCCAACACCTGATTGCATAACCAGAAAGGTTCGGGAGTTTCATAGGTGGGAATTCTAGTAGCTCTAGTTCTTCTTCCACGGATATTGGTTTGAGATTGGGATTTCTTACCGATTATTCGTTCTTGATCCGTACCTTGTTGATTTATTTCTCTACCTTAATTCTACGTGGCTTCTCAATTTATGGATATGTGACCATTTCAAGAGGAATGCATTCGTTCATTTTGTTCAGATGTGAAGACTATATGTTGCAATTTTCATTCCGTTGGATTCAGCTTCAATATTTGTCTGTCAATGTGCTAATGGTGGTCAACCTCTTCAGGATGGCTCCTCCAATGCGCACGACTCCGAATCCTGATCCGCCACCACCTCCACCTCCTCCAGAGGCATGGCAAGCTGTGATGGCCGCAACCAATGCAAACACACAGCTGATCATGCAAATTCTTCAAGAGCGCAATCAAGGCAACCAAGGGAATCAAGGCAGCAATCAGAGTCACTTTGCTACACTCAACCAGTTCCTTGCTAACGGGCCAAAGACTTTCAGCAATTGTGTTGAGGCAACCGATGCTGAAGATTGGCTTGTGGATCTGTGCAAGCATTTCGAGTGCAGTAACATCAGGCCTGAGGACTTTGTCAAGGTCGCTTCCTTCCAACTCAAAGATCAAGCTGCAGAATGGTTCCAGCAGTACAAGGATTCCAGAGGTGGACGTGTTATCACTTGGGATGATTTCCGTCGAGATTTCCGAGCTCATCATATTCCCCAGAGCGTGGTTGAAAGCAAGCGTGAGGAATTCCGCAATCTGAAGCAAGGCTCTTTGTCTATCTATGACTACAACAAGTTGTTCCAGAAGCTCGCCCGCTTTGCCAAGCAGGACGTGCTTGATGAGAAGAGCATGATATACCAGTTCAGGGGTGGTCTCAGAGAAGAAATTCAGCTCGCTCTTGTTCTCTTTGAGCCCTTGAGATACGATGAGTTCTACAACATGGCACTGAAGCAAGAGGCTGCTCAGTTGAGGTGTGATGCTTCCAAGAAGCGAGTCAGAGATGCTACTCCTTCTTCCTCTACTCAAGTGGCCAAGCAGCAGAAGTATTGGCTTCCTCCTCCTCCGTTCCGTTAGCCGTATCAGCAGAAGAGCAAAGGTGGCAGTGGTTCTTCCCACCCACCCAACCCTGGCTTTCAGAACAAGACTTCGTCTCAAGCTCCAAGATCGAGTGCTCCTTATCACCGTCCGCTTTCTGAGGTCACGTGCAACAAGTGCCAACAGAAGGGTCACTATGCCAACAAGTGTTTCAACCAGAGGCGTCTTCCTCCTCCTCCTCCTGTCAGATCGGCAAGTACAGCTGTGGTCAAGCATAACCCCAAGCATGCCAAGGTCAATTTGATGAATGCAGCTCAGGCAGAGGACTCATCAGATGTGATCATTGGTAACCTTCCTGTTAATGATATTCCAGCTAAAGTTCTTTTTGACACTGGTGCATCGCATTGCTTCATCTCGAGACCGTTTACAAATAGGCATGAATTGGTTTCGCAAGTTTTGCCTAGTCCTGTAGCAGTTGTCTCTCCCGGTAAGCGCATGCAGGCTAACTCCATCGTTCCGGATGTTTCTATCACTTTGGGTGACTACAAGTTCTTGGCTTCTCCTACGGTTCTCGGTGACTCGGATATTGATCTTATTCTCGGGATGGATTGGCTTTCTAAGCACAAGGCTCAGCTTGATTGTGTAGCCAGGCAGATTCAATTGACTCATTCGTCTGAGGATGTAATTGTCTTTGCCGCTCGTGATGATACTATCCGTCTGTTTTCTCTCAATGAGAAGGGTGAATTGGATGCCATCTCTCAAATTCCAGTCGTTTGCGAATATCAAGACGTCTTTCCAGAAGAGCTTCCAGGAATGCCTCCGCACCGGCCAGTTGAATTCGTTATTGATCTTGAGCCTGGCACGGAACCTGTGTGCAAACGTCCTTACAAGCTCGGACCTGAAGAGTTGAAGGAGCTGAAGAAGCAACTCGATATTCAAGAGAAAATGGGTCTCATCCGGCCTAGTTCTTCTCCGTGGGGTTGTGGTGTTCTTTTTGTGAAGAAGAAGGATGGAACGGACTGACTTTGTGTTGATTACCGTCCGGTGAACAAGAAGACCATCAAGAACAAATACCCACTTCCCAACATCAATGAGCTGTTCGAACAACTCAAAGGTGCCCAAGTATTCTCCAAGCTTGATCTCCATATGGGTTATCACCAGATTCGCATTCGTGAAGAAGATATTCCCATGACAACATTCAGAACAAGCTTTGGTTCATATGAATACACTGTCATGTCTTTTGGCCTCGTCAACGCTCCTCCGACGTTCTCTCGAATGATGAACTTCATCTTCAACGCCTACACCAATGACTTCGTTTTGGTCTATCTCGACGACATTCTAGTTTTCTCCAAGAACAAGGAAGATCATGCCAAGAACTTGCATTTGGTTCTCAATAAGCTCAGGGAACATCAGTTCTACGCCAAGTTCTCCAAGTGTGAATTTTGGCTTGATGAGGTTCTTTATCTTGGTCATATCATCTCTTCCAAGGGCATTGCCGTAAATCCTGAGAAGGTGTCTGCAATTGTGAATTGGGAACCTCCTCAGAACGTGAAGCAACTCCGTAGCTTCCTCGGTCTCGCAAGCTATTGCCGAAGATTCGTTGAAAACTTTTCTAAGATCGCGAAGCCTCTCTCAAATCTTCTTCAGAAGCACGTCAAGTACGTTTGGTCTCCGGAGTGTGATATTGCTTTCAACACTTTGAAAGAGAAATTGATCACTGCTCCAGTTCTGACTCCACCTGATGAATCCAAGCCATACGAGGTCTTTTGTGATGCCTCTCTCCAAGGTCTTGGCGCAGTATTGATGCAAGAGAAGAAAGTTGTTGCTTATACTTCTCGCCAGTTGAAGCCTAATGAGAAGAACTAACCCACTCATGATCTCGAGTTGGCGGCAGTTGTGCATGCTCTTTTAACTTGGAGACATCTTCTATTAGGAAGAAAAGTGGACATTTTCACTGATCACAAGAGTCTCAAGTACATCTTCACTCAGCCTAATATCAACCTCAGGCAAACTCGATGGGTCGAAATGATTCAAGAGTATAATCCGAGTATTGAGTATACTCCAGGCAAGGCTAATGTGATTGCTGACGCTTTGAGCAGGAAGGCTTACTGCAGCAGTCTTATTCTCAAGCCTTATCAACCCGAGCTTTGTGAAGCTTTCCGCAAACTTAATCTGCAAGTTGTTCCTCAAGGTTTCCTCGCCAACCTTCTAGTCTCTCCTACCTTAGAAGACCGCCCAACTACTTGATGCTATGGTGAAAAAGGTGAAGATTGGGATTGCCAAGAGTCAGTCCAAGTACAAGTGCTACCGCCTTGATGACAAGGACACTCTCTTCTTCGAGGATCGTATTGTTGTACCCAAAGGTGACCTTCGTAAAGTGATCATGAACGAGGCTCATAATTCTCTCCTCTCCATCCACCCTGGGAGCACGAAGATGTATCAGGACCTTAAGCAGGCTTATTGGTGGACTCGAATGAAGCGCGAGATCGCTCAATTCGTGAATGAATGTGATGTCTGCAGAAGAGTGAAGGCAGAACACCAAAGGCCAGCTGGTCTCCTCCAACCTCTTGCCATTCCAGAATGGAAGTTCGACCACATTGAAATGGACTTCGTGACTGGGTTTCCAAAGTCCAAGCGTGGCAATGATGCTATATTCGTTGTCATCGATAAACTCACCAAAGTGGCTCATTTTCTGCCTATCAAAGAGTCGATCACTGCAGCTCAATTGGCGGAACTCTATACCTCTCGTATTGTCTCTCTGCACGGAATTCCTCAAGTGATCTCTTCAGACCGTGGCAGTATCTTTACCTCGAAGTTTTGGGGTTCTTTTCAGAAGGCCATGGGCACCAACATCCGCTTCAGCACAGCTTTCCATCCTCAAACCAGCGGTCAAGTCGAGCGTGTCAACCAGATTCTTGAAGATATGCTTAGGGCTTGTGTGATCTCCTTCGGCATGAAGTGGGAAGATTGTCTTCCTTATGCTGAATTCTCCTACAACAACAGTTTTCAAGCAAGTTCGGGCAAGGCCCCATTTGAAATTCTGTATGGCAGGAAGTGCCGTACCCCTCTCAACTGGTCTGAAACCGGTGAACGTCAGCTTTTGGGTAATGACTTAATCTCAGAGGCACAGGAAATGTGCAAAGTCATTCGTGATAACCTCAAAGCAGCCCAATCCCGTCAGAAGAGCTACTATGATAGTAAGCACCGTGTTTTGGTTTTCGAGATCGGAGATCTTGTTTACCTCCGTGTCTCTCCTATGAAAGGTACTCGTCGCTTCGGTATCAAAGGGAAGCATGCCCCCAGATACGTGGGACCTTTCAAGATTGTCAGCAAGAGAGGCGACCTCGCCTATCAACTCGAGCTTCCTTCAAACTTTGCAAATGTTCATGACGTGTTCCATGTCTCTCAGCTTTGAAAGTGCTTCAAGACTCCTGACCGTACCGTCAACTTCGAGGACATTGAGCTCCAAGAAGATCTCTCTTATCGTGAGCACCCAGTTGCTATTCTTGAAGAGACTGAACGCAAGACTCGCAACAAGTCAATCAAATTTCTCAAAGTCAAGTGGTCACACCATTCCGACCGTGAAGCTACCTGGGAACGCCAGGATCACCTCCGTTCTGAGTACCCGGCGTTCTTTCAGTCCTAGATCTCGGGACGAGATCCTTTCGTAGTGGTGGAGTGTTGTAACACCTCGGATGTAACTTTCCCAATTTGTACTCCAACTCTTGCCGTTTCCGGCGTTAAGTTATATTTATTTCCTCGGGTTCGGGTTTTGTCTCCGTGTGTTGTTGTCGTTGTCATGCATCTCATATCATGTCATCATGTGCATTGCATTTGCATACGTGTTCATCTCATGCATTCGAGCATTTTCCCCGTTGTCCGTTTTGCATTCCGGCGCTTCATTCTCCTCCGGTGGTCATTTCTAGCTTTCTTTCATGTGTGGGGATTAAACGTTTCCGGATTGGACCGAGACTTTCCAAGCGGCCTTGGTTTACTACCGGTAGACCGCCTGTCAAGTTTCGTACCATTTGGACTTCGTTTGATACTCCAACGGTTAACCGAGGGACCGAAAAGGCCTCGTGTGTGTTGCAGCCCAACACCCCTCCAATTTGGACCAAAACCCACCAAACTCTGCTCCATGTTCTAGAGCGTTCGATCACGATCGCGTGGCCGAAAACCGCACCTCATTTGGACTCTCCTAGCTCCTCCTATGCCTATAAATAGGTCCCCCTCGAAATATCCCGGATCCCCTCTCCCCGAAACCCTAATTCTCATATCCGCGCCGGCTGGACACGTCTGCCCCGGCCGGACGCGTCCGCCGCCGCCCCCTCGCCCAATCGCCACCTGCCACGTCACCACCGCCACCCGCGCGCCGCGGCGGCCCGGAGGGCCCGTCCTCGGCCCCCGAGGCCCGGATCTACCGCGCCGCCGCCCGCCTCCTCTTCCCCGCGGCCGACTCGCCTCGCCGTCTGGCGCCGCCGTGCCGCCGTGGTCGCCACCGCTGGCCACTGCCTCCTCAGTCCGGCACCGTTCCAACGCTGGCAGGCCTCGCCATCGCGCGCCCGCGCCGCGGGAGCCGCCCTGCACCGAGCCCGCGCCGCCCCGCGCTTCTCCGGCGAGGTCCCCGACGACCTAGCCCGGAGCTCCGGCCGTCTTCCCCCGCCGCCGACGAGCTCTTCTCCGGCGACATCCGTCCGGCTACAGTACCCGACCCGGTTGCTACAGTGATCTCAAATCCTAGATCTCGGGGTGAATTTTTCTCTAAGTCCCAGAATTGCAGATCCATATGCCCATGTGCGTAGCTCTGTAACTTTGCATCCGTAGCTCCGATTCATGCATATAGCATATCAAAATGTTCATATCAGAGAATACATCATTTCATTCCAGTGCATCATTTTCATTAGAGTTCATCTTGATACCCGAAATGCTGTTAGAAGAGGGCTACTTGAGTTAATTGTCAGATCTGCTACTCCGTTTAGCACTTTTGTCATTTTTGCCATGATTATTGTGTGCATGATATGCCCGTGAGTTCTACATGTGTTTTGTTAAGGGTTTTGTCATCGTTCCAGAGGTGCAACCCATGTATTTTTAGGATGTGTGTGGTGACTTGTGCAAGCTTGCAAAGTGGTGCACTTACTAATTCTGTTTTCAGGGACTTAGTGATTCCACCAAGTCCTGGAGCTGTTTATCTCATGATGCCATATGTTCATGTTGTTTCCTAGTGATCCGTACCTCTTTTGAGGATGATCGGTAAGGATGTTTTGTTAATATTGTAGTGCTCTATCCATCCATGTCTTTGTTTGCAATTATAGAGCATCCTAGCTTGAGTCAATCAAGCTCTACTTTTGCTACTTTGTGAATCTGGGCAGATTGTCAACTTGTTTGCAATTTTGCCGGTGATGTTGTAGTTGACCCGTGCATGCTATGCTATTATTATTGCCATGTCTAGCTTGTATTTTGTGCCTTCTTTATGGGTGTATGCTTGTCTTGCCATGACTTGCACCGTAGTGAGTGCATCGAGCTCGTAAACATGCCTACTTGAGTTATATTTCAGCATGTGCCAGTTTTCACTAAGTATGAAAACTGATTATGTTTTTGCTATGTTCACATGCTTGCAATTGTATTTTCTGATCCCTTTTGGCTCGAGGTCACTAAGGGACTTTTGTTAAGCTCTTTGAGTAGCTCCATGACATGCTTTACGCTGCCATGTTCAGATCCTGTAGCATGTAGTTTTGTTGCTCCGAAGAGGGCTACCTGATCTGAAATTCCAAACAAGCGTTAATTTCACTAAGTCTGAGATCTGTTTGCCATATGCATTTTTGCCATGCTTGTTTGAACCTGTTAATGGATGATTTGGCCGTAGCTCAGTGCTAGACTTTTGTTAAGAATCTTGTGTGCATCCCTGCCTTATATTTTGTTGTCATGTTTAGGTGTTGTAGCATGTTCATCTCATTGCATTTAGATGGCTACTTGCTATAAATCGCAGACCGGTGTCATTTTTGAATCGCTTGCCATTTCCAAACCGTAACTCCGATTCCGGCGTTCTTTATATCATTTTCAAGCGATTTCATCTCATATTTCCAGTGGCACACTTGGTTTTCCAAGTTGAGGCCAGGTTCATGCATTTCCTGTCATATCTTGCATTTTGCATCCCGCATCGCATCCCGCATAGCATATCATCTTTGCATTGTGTTGTTTGAGTTTGCACGTGGTTGATTGTATCCTTGTTGCTTGTTTGTCTTGTTTGGGTAGAGGCAGGAGACGAGTTCGCTAACGAGGAGCCCGTTGAGTTTGCTTTCGAGGATCCAGTCAACTCTGACAACTGTGCAGGCAAGATGATCATACCCTCGAAATCACTACTATCTTTGCTATGCTAGTTTGCTCGCTTTTTTGCTATGCCAATGCTATGATGCCTACCACTTGCTTGCAAGCCTCCCAAATTGCCATGTCAAACCTCTAACCCACCATGTCCTAGCAAACCGTTGATTGGCTATGTTACCGCTTTGGTCAGCCCTCTTATAGCGTTGCTAGTTGCAGGTGAAGACTGGAGGCCAGTCCTTGTTGGAACATTAAATTACTTGTTGGGATATCATTATATTGCCAAGTTATCTTAATGCATCTATATACTTGGTAAAGGGTGGAAGGCTCGGCCTCTCGCCTAGTGTTTTGTTCCACTCTTGCCGCCCTAGTTTCCGTCATATCGGTGTTATGTTCCCGGATTTTGCGTTCCATACGCGGTTGGGTTATAATGGGAACCCCTTGATAGTTCACCTTGATTAAAGCTTTTCCAGCAATGCCCAACATTGGTTTTACCATTCGCCACCTAGCCTTTTCTTTCCCTTGGGTTCTGCAGACTCAAGGGTCATCTTTATTTTAACCCCCCCGGGCCAGTGCTCCTCTGAGTGTTGGTCCACCTGTCAGCTACCGTTGGCCACCAGGGGCAACTCTGGGCTGGCCTACCCGCACCTAGGACAATCTAAGTGTGCCCTGAGAAAGAGATATGTGCAGCTCCTATCGGGATTTGTCGGCACATTCGGGCGGTGTTGCTGGTCTTGTTTTAACCTGTCGAAGTGTCTTGAGTTACCGAGATACCGAGTCTGATCGGAACGTCTTGGGAGGAGGTCTATTCCTTCGTTGACCGTGAGAGCTTGTCATGGGCTAAGTTGGGACTCCCCTGCAGGGATTGAACTTTCGAAAGCCGTGCCCGCGGTTATGGGCAGATGGGAATTTGTTAATGTCCAGTTGTAGATAACTTGAACCTTAACTTAATTAAAATGAATCAACTGAGTGTGTTACCGTGATGGCCTCTTCTCGGCGGAGTCCGGGAAGTGGACACGGTGTTGGAGTAATGTTTGCGCAGGTTGCTCTCTAGTTTCTCACTCGCGCTTTGCCTCCTCTTCTCGCTCTCTTTTGAGAATAAGTTAGCCACCATATTTGCTAGTCGCTTGCTGCAGCTCCATATATTTACCTTGCCATACCTATAAGCTTAAATAGTCTTGATCGCGAGGGTGCGAGATTGCTGAGTCCCTGTGGCTCACAGATTACTATTACACCAGATGCAGGGCCCGATGATTCCGCTCCAGGTGACGCGTATGAGCTCAAGTGGGAGTTCGACGAAGACTCTCAACGTTACTATGTTTCCTTTCCCGATGATCAGTAGTGGTGCCCAGTTGGGGGTGATTGGGACCGTGTCGCATGTTGGGTTCTCTTTTATTTTGGCGCCGTAGTCGGGCCATGAGTGTTTGGATGATGTAATGTTATTTATGTACTTGATTGACGTGGCGAGTGTAAGCCAACTATGTTATCTCCCCTTTGTTGTTCATATTACTTGGGGTGTCGTGAAGATTGCCTAACTTGCGACATATGCCTTCAATGCGATTATGTCTCTAAGTCGTGCCTCGACACGTGGGAGCTATAGTCGCATCGAGGGTGTGACAACCACGCCGTCCTGCGCCTCACCGCTGCCGCTCCAACTTCGCCACCCTCCACCGCACTGGAGCTGTTCTTGCTACGCCGTCCTTCGCCGCCTCGGATCTGCTTCCCCTCCGCCGACATACGGCCATGACAACACAGTCAACAATTTGGCCATGGGTTCATCCAAGCCTGCACCCTCCAGAACATCGGTTTCCCCGGTAAAAAGAAGAAAATCGGCGCGACTTGTGGAGGTGACCACACCGGCAACCGAAAAAGGTACTCCTCTTCCCTTATTCGTGCAAATCTTACATCTCTGCTTGCACAGTATTCACCCCACAGAAGACACTAGTTGACCGCTTCTTCTTGATACTAGATGTTCCTAGTAACTCGCGATGCACAAGGTTTCTCCTCATATACTATTTCACCTTAGCTAGAGGTCCGTCGCCCCCCTGAATTTCAATTTCTGGCCACTTGATTCCCAATTAACGAAAGCATTCCCCGGTGTAACAGGCGCTAGTACGCCTATTACGCCGGGGAAGCAGCGCCTTGGTGTTTATCTTAGGGGCGTGTGCGGCCTAGAGCTACTGGCGCCCGATCTAGAGGTCGGCCGGGATTAAAGGGATGGCCTGGGGGCACTGCCAAGCACGATGGTGGTGTGAGGTCGATGGGAGGGCGGGGCGGCGGAGGCAGGGGTCTGGGCCGGTGGTCACTGGTGGTTCGAGAAAGATCGTCAACAGTGACTGGCGGGAGGTAGACGAAGGCCATCTGCCCGTTCCTTATAGATGGGATGGTTCATTAAAAAAATCGACTGACCTATTTATTTCCAGGTGACTGTTATCTTAGATATGACCAGATGTGGTGGTGTGCTGGAGGAGTACCTGCATTTCCTGTGCTCATATATTACAAAATCATACAGAGTAGAATCTAATTTTGTTTGCCATGCAATGTTGTAGAGCTATCATATGTATCCTGTCATTTATTTTTCAGCCACCTGCTATCTGCTACTTTTACAGTGCACTAGTTCTGCACACACTTCACCCTTACTCTCACTGTTGTGTTTTTATGCAAGGGTATTTCAGACTCTGCTGCCATGAGAGAAGCCAAAAAGAAAAGAGAGAAGTTGCTCCAGTTTGGTGTGCGGCTAGGCAAGACACGTTTCAACGCTTTAAAGGGTGTAGTGTCAGCAGATGGAGATGGGGAGCGTAGCTCTGGAGTTGATGACCTCGCTCGCAATGAACCACCATCCCAGGTGCTTGCTTTAACTTCGCGGTGTCATATGTGGTTGCATGTTCCATATGGTGTCTAGCTTGTATTCGAAAGGCCGAAGTCGGTAAGATAAGGAAATATATTTTTTTACATGAACCACCATCCCGTGAGCACCAGAAGACAAATAGCTAGTCAGGGCACTGGCCGAGCCAGTGACAAGCCCAGCAAAGATAGGCATCACCTGGAAGCCAACTAAAAAGCTACGATGGTGGAGAAGTAGCCCGCCTCCCACCAGGCTCTTAGGTCCTAGATGATCATGCTCACCACTCCAGTCGGATGTCTAGCTTGTATTGCTTCCAATTTGATTAAATTGCATCTGCTTAGCTTACACATTATACCTTTGAATATGACATGCCTTTCTGTTTTTGGTACATACTAGTACATCTGTGTATTAACCATGTTCTTACATCAAACTAATGTTCTTGTGTATCCCTCATCAATCACTTATGACGAGGCATGCAGGCAAGGGGACTACTCCTCATTTAAAGAATGCAGCGTCAGCCTGCCGACATGATTCTCAAGAAACAGAAATGCTAGATGAAGATAGTGAACGTAGCTCCGTAGTTGATTACAGCATTTCCCCTACACTAGCATCACAGGTGCTTGCTCTAACTTGGCAGCGTGATATGTGGTTGCATGTTGCATATGGTGTCTATATTGTAATTCTTCCAATCTGGTTAAACTGCATGTGCTAGTCTGCTTAGCTTATACATTATACCTGTTAATGAGACATGCCTTCCTGTATTTAGTACATAGTACATCTGTCTATTAAGCATGTCCTTACATAAAACTATTGTTTTTTTGTATCCCGCATCAATCAACATGACGAGACACCTAATTAGTATATGCAGTGCGATATTAGTTGCATCTTTCATATGATTTATAGCATGCGCTGCTTCTAATTTGTTGAAATTCCATTTATGGTGGGACGCTTTTAACTTGGCAGAGTCATATTGGTTGCATCTTTCATGTGGTGTCTAGCTTGCATTGCTTCTTATTTGCTGGAATGGTTTCTGCTTAGTTTACACAAACAGTTGTGAACATGCCATGCCGTCCTGTTTTTCGTACATATTCCATCCTGGTATCATGTGTTTGCCTTACATCAAAGTAGTGATTCTCAGTATCATGCATGAATGAGTTCTGAAGAGAGAATTTTATCGCTTTTTTTCTTGTCGGTTTTACTTGACAATTCAAAATCAATAAAGCGAAAGGAAGTTAGCAAGGCAGCGGATAAAGGTGCTCCTTCCGAATGGAGGGCCTCTACAGTTTCTACTCCTCCACACCCCCAAGATGATTTCCAAGACAACACATGCATAGACACTCAACAAAAGTTGTGTTTATGATGAGCACGTCTCCCCTAGTGCAGCATCACCGGTGCTCCCTCTAACTTGGCACTGTTATATGTGGTTGGATGTTATGTGTGATGTCTAGCTTGTATTGCTTCTAATTTTGTTGAATTCCATCTGCTTACTTTACACATTATACTTGAATAAGACACATGTTCATGTTTCTAGAACATACAATATCTGTCTATCACACCACGTTCTTACATCAAATTACTACTGTTTGTGTAACCCGCAACAATCACTTATCATAAGACACGTTTGACTTCGGAGTGTGATATAGGTTACATCTCACATTCTTTTCTAGCTTGTATTACTAATTTGTTGAAATGGCACTTATGACGAGGCAGTTTTAACTTGGTAGAGTGATATTCATTGCATCTTTCATATGGTGTCTAGCTTTCATTGCTTCTAATTTGTTGAAATGCCTTCTCCTTAGTTTACACATCATCAGCTGTGAATATGCAATGCTATGAATATGCAATGGCACTAATGACGAGAGACCTCTAACATGGTAGTGTGATGTTGTTTGCATCTTGCATATGATTTATTTCTTGTGCTGCTTCACATTTGTTTAAACGCCATTTATGATGAGACATTGTTAACTTGGCAGAGCGATATTTGTAGCATCTTTCATATGGTGTCTACCTTCCATTGCATTGCTTCTAATTTGGTGAAATGTCCTCTTCTTAGTTTACACATCATAGTTCTGGTTATCTCTTCCGTCCCGTTTTCATACATATCACATCCTCCTATCATGTGGTTCTCTAACATCAAAGTTCAGTTCGTCTGCATCGCATCAATTTTTTCTGAAGAACTAAATTGTTATTCATTTTTCTTGTCGGCTTAACTTAACATGGCACAGAGAAAGAGGAAGAAACACAGAATGGCAGGGAATGAGAAGCGGATGAATCCTGCAGATTCTGCTGGTACTAATGGTGCAATAGAAGGTCAAAGTCCAGCAGAAAATTCTACAAATAAGGCATCCCATGCTACACGAGTTGCAAAAAAAGACAAACAGAAACAAATAGCTGCCACCAAACAAGCAGAGACAACCCTAGTTCTTTCAACACCTATCACAGTACTACCAGCTGCACGACGTACTCGTGCGTCAACTGAGCTAGCAGCATGTTCACAAGCTCCCTTGCCACCTGACACTACTTCCCAAGCACTCTTGACAAAAGACGAGTTGGCAATATCAGATGAACCTTGTGAGCGTCAACATCAAGAAGGTAGTTGCTGGAGTCAAGTTACAGTTGCATGCTTCTTTATATGTAGTCTCATAGTTTGATGTACACTAACACTTCCTATGTTTGTTGTTGGACTAGCACCTAGGCGCAAGAGGAAACAAACATCAGGGATAATGCTTGATAGGTTAACTAAATCTAGAGGAGGAAGAATGGAGATCCGTTTTGAGGTAGGTTTAAAAAGGCCACGTGATGCTACAAAGTTAGCCATGTTAGTATCAGAGGCAGCGGTTGCTGTTAGGTGTCATGTACGTATCCTCCCAACATGGATTCAGTATAGGAATGACAAAGACGAAACCCAGTTCAACATCTTCCTCGACCATTTATCTGTAAGTATGGTTATGTATGGAAACTAGTAATATCGTCTTGCTCTGTCCAATACTTTCTAGGTTGCTGATAATGAGACTCCCATAATTTTCAACAGATGAGGTTCAAGTTGGATAGCCAAGATGATGCAACTAGACAAGCTTGCACCCATGTTTTCAAGTCTGCTCTACGACAGTATTGGTATAACTTGAGGAAAACTAACTTTGAAGGCAAGGCTAACAGTGAACTTGCCCAAACATCTCCAGTGGAAAATATATCTGATGAAGACTGGAGAGGCCTCGTTAAACACTAGTCTGATCCGAAGTATCAGGTACATTATATATATGTCATCAGATCACATGTTGAAGTCCTATTTATGCATGGCCACACAAATCTATCTTCTTGTAGGTGAACTGTTCAAAGAACAAGGCCAACCGTACGAAAGTGAAATTCCAACAGACGACAGGATCTCGTAGCTATATTGCACACTGCAAGGCTCTTGTAATTAGTTACTGTTTCACTCTTTTCGCTGTACCATATTATCAGATCTATATTGACTTGTTCCAAATGCAGAGGAAAGCCCGCAAGGAACAAAAAGTACCTGAACCAAATGCTGTGGAAATCTTCAAGGACTATCACACCAGCAAGAAGAAGGGCATGACTACACCAGTCAAAGCCGCTGTTGTAAGTAATTAATCCTCATGCCTTTTAACTACTACTTACTCTGACTTGTGCCTTGAACTGCATGGTTTGCAACCAATGTCTATTACTCTTTTCAATTTTATACACAATTGTCTTAGTGTATCATTGCACCTTACAAGATTTAAAAGAGAGGAGTGATGTTCCTTTGATCTTGACCCGTAATCTAGTTCCGTGCTGGACTTGCCCACACAATGTTACAATTGCCTGTTTGTCTGTTCTCAGTTGTTTTGTTATATGAATGACGTCATACTATGCTTACCATATTATAAACTTCATCTCTTTATCCTTAACCCTCAATACAATGTGAAGAAATAGACAATACATTAGCGATGGTACATGGTCATATGTTTGGAACCTGGTTTTATTATGTACTTTGCAATAAAATACAACTAGTATTTTACATGGGTTCACCAGAATAAGTTTTGTATATAGACCAAAGCTATTTTGTTTGGTTTTGCTGCCTCCTTAATATCTTCTGTTCTGGTACTACTAATGTAAAACCTCAACTTTCAGCGAGCTATGGAAAAAATGGTGGAACCGCCACCTTCTGAAGGTGGCGAGGCAACTATAAACGCAATGTCAGCTCTTGCTGTAGTGGGTCAGTACCTGTCCACTAATAGTGCCAAAATCACGTTCCTGCGTAATACTGGTTGGTTGTTAAGGCAATATCATCCAAACTGCCTCATGATCAAGATATGCAAGCTCAAAGCAATGTTGTATCTGCGCTCCAGACACAAGTCCATTCCCTAATAGAGACCCTTTGTGAAACAAGGAGAAACATTGCTCAATGTCGTCAAGACATGCATGGTTTTGAAACCAGACTATCAGACATTTGCTATGTTGTTCAGGAGCCTAGGGGAAATGAAGGTGAGGGTTATGGTGCTCCATCGGACAATACAACATGAAAACGTAACAGTCAGGTCAAATGAACTGAGCTTCTGAACTTCTGGTGGTGCATTTATCTGCTAGACTGTTAAGTTTTATGCCAACCTTCCTTTTGTTATATAGTTGTAATTTGTTTTGGTGCGATACAAAATTTATTCTTAATGTGCAGCCACCGCCTGACGAAAACAGCAAACCATTTTTGTATAGTGTAGGGTGTTCCCTATATTTGCACTGGTGGCGATCTTTGATGCCGAGTGGATGTAATCTGTGCAATCGCCTTAATAGCCTAGCATTAGTTTCGGCCCTATTTATTTCCTAGTCTTCTTTTTCCCTGGTTTGCTAGTGGCCGCAACTACCATGGGCCATATACGGGCCGTAGGATCCATGGGTCTCCTACGGGGCGTCGATAAATGGGCCTGTAGTCGGTGGGCCTCGGGCCGTTCGATAAATGGGTCTAGATGGGCCATAATCAGGCGTAATTGGTATCGGCCCAGCACGGTAACAGGCCGTAGGACAACAAAGGCTTAATTCTATCACAGGCATAACAGGTCGTTAATGGGCCAGAATATAGGACGGGCTGGAAACGGCGCAACAGGTTAACGGGCCAGAAACGGGCCGACTCTTGCCATGGGCCGAATTTGGCCCATTAGGGTAACAAGCCAGTAACGGGACGACTCTTGCCATGGGCCGAATTTGGCCCATTAGTGGAACAGGCCAGTAACGGGCCGACTCTTGCCATGGGCCGAATTTGGCCCATTAGGGGAACAAGCCAGTAACGGGACGGAAGTAATCGAGGGCCGAAAAGGAGCCCAAGAACGTATGGGCCGTCAATAGGCCGAAGCTAACACGGGCTAGAAACGGCCCATGTAAATCACGGGCCGTTAACGGGTATAAAGAAAATTACTGTTCATTATGGGCTAGAGTCACCGTGTGCCTGTAATGGGCCGAAAGATACGAAGGCCTCATATGGGCCGAAAGAAGTCGTGGGCCATACATGGGCCGAAAGTGAAATGGGCTGGTATTATATTCGACGGCCCACATGATGTTGTTGGGCCAATTTCCTTTAGGGCCTAACGGGCCGTGATTTAACGGGTCGTAAAATGGGCTATTTGCAAAGAGACCGTTAACAGGCTTTTCATGGGCCAGCCCGTTAACTTTTGACCAAGTCAAACGGGCCGGCTTTGTAAGCTAAATGGGCCACTGTTGGGTCGTGCCATGTGTCGACATATCATAGGCGCCTAACTGACCCACTGACGAGCTGACACGTGTTTCGTACGGCCAATAAGAATTTTACACGTGGAAATTTCCCATTGGTCGGGGCTGTTAACGGGTTATCGGATCCAAAATCTGACCCGATAGCTTAATGGTGTTCCGTTACGGTGGATGCCACGTGTTGGTCACCCTTGACGAAAGCACTTCTGTGACGCGCGATTTATTGTCATGGAAGTGGACACTTCTGTGATGATAATTTTGGTAATGTCATGGAACACTTCTACGACAACACAGGTAGGACTATCTTGATTATGTCATAAATTTGTCATGGATGTACATGCATGACAAACAAAGCGACCTACTATGACAAACACGTATCATCACGGAAGTGTATTTTTTGTAGTGTTTTACATCACAGATAATCAATACCAAACAGAGTCCAAACACAGCGAAACTTTTTGTGGAATTTTTATGGACCAGAAGACATCCAATGGGCCGGAGAAGCACTTCGGGGTAGCGACCCGACCACAGACGGTCAAGTCTCTGTGCTTAAGTGTTACCCCTGGATCAGTATGCTAACACACACAATACTCGAGGATTTATAATACAGGTAAGTCACATGTAATAAGTAACATAAATACTACTACCTCAATCCAAATAGCGGAAGTAGCAACAAGGTTGTGGATTCCCATCAACACCAATGGCAAAGTTGAGTCTAGAAATCATGGCCCTAACGTATCACTTACTCGTCGTAAGGTTCCTGCAACATGAGACGTTGTAGCCATGTAGGTGAGTACATTGAATGTACTGGCAAATTCACACTGTAGAGCAATGTTGAATAATGGCTATCACTACATGCATATTTGGTTGGTGGAGGCTCTAAGTTTAATTTTTGCATAAAGCCAATTTTTCCCTACAACAAAGGAATATATTTTATTTAACTACAAAGTTTGTAGAAAAATATTGAGAAGGTAACCTGTCATGGAATTGACACGGCAGATGTCCTAGAGCAAGGACTTAGTCGTAGGGCCATCACACTAGGAAGCTTGAAGGGGTTAATCAGGACAAAGGACACGAGAGAGTTTTATACTAGTTCGGCCCCTTACGATGAAGGTAAAAGCCTACGTCTAGTTGGGATTGGTATTGCTGAGGTTTCGACTTCCAAGAGGCTCAACTCGCCGGCTTGGTTATCGACTTGGTTGTTTCTTTTTCTAAACCGCCACCGGGTCGTCCCTTTATATACACGGGTTGACGCCAGGTGGCCTACAGAGTCCCGGCCGGCTCATAATCTTGTCCGGCTCGGTGACTTTCTTTACATGTCTTTCTGTACAAGTATTTCCTTACATGTGGCGGTTTACTTACAGTATCGGGCCTCAAGCCGGCCCCAGGCCTTTGGGCCTTCTATAAGACTTAATAAACTACAAACTTGGATGTTTACTGAGCTTCTTGCGTAACCCACCATTGAAGCTGACCCGGCCCCTCCTGGGCGGGTCTCAACTGATAGTAATATCCCCAACATTAGGCCCCAGGTTGACTTTGAACTTTATTCTTTGTCAATCTTCAATATTTAGTCAGAATCCATCCTTTGTCTGAAAACTTCTGTAACCCGCCATGATGTCATCTTTTGAAAACACAAAAAACCTTCATGACGTCATCTTACAACGGATCTTTCATTTTTTAATGCCTTCCGAGAATCGAGGCGTCTGTTCAGTTGGATAATTATTATTGGGTCTCCTTGCTTTTCGTGCCCGCCTGTTCGCATCTGCCCTTATAAATAGGCACGCGGCCGGTCCTTCCCATTCTCCTTTCTTCCTTATCTTCTTCCTCTCGCAACCTCCGTCGCTGCTCGAACTCCGCCGCCGCCGCAACTCTGATCTCGTCGTCAAGCTCGGCCACTGCATTATCCTGAGTCTGACCAGAGAACGCGGTGACTCTTCGCTGCAGGCCTGCATCTCGTAAGTTTTCTTCTCTCACACACCTAGATCTGTTCTAGGTTTGCAAGTTCTTTAGTGTTCTTCACCTGTTCGCCATGGATCATCTTGTAGATCTTCTCCGTAACTTCTTTTGATCCAAAGAAGAGATATAACTCGTGCGGTAGTTGTTTGGCATTCATTTTTGATATCAGTAGATCCCTTTTGTTTGTATAGATGCTTCTTTACAGTCTATGAACTCATCTGTACTAGGTTTTTATGTCTAGAATATTTTCCTTTTTGAAACAGCCTTTTGATCTAGAATGATAATGATAGCTTGGTGAAACTTGTTTATGCCAACACTTAGCTAAATCTGATCAAGAGGAGAAATCTGTAGTCATGGCGGCTTACCATTCTGGCTTTCTTTTCCTTATATGTCATTAACCCTTAGTTAAGCCGCCGTTACTTGTTTTACAATTTCAACCTTTAACTGTTAATTGACCCGGCACTTTATTTTTCCTTTTCCAGTCCGTTGTTCATTATGCCGTCAAAGACACCCACCATCTGCAATTGGGTTCCCTCAACCATTACTGAGGAGCGTCTGAAAGAGTTCTTCCTCGTTGGGTTTCTGCCTTCAAAGAATGTCATGTCTTATCGTGCTCCTGACCCAGAGGAAGAACGTCCCAATCCAAAAGACGGAGAAGTGATTATCTTCACTGACCACATGAACCGTGGCTTTTCACCGCCCGGTTCAAAATTCTTCATAGAGGTCCTTCATTTTTCAAACTCCATCCTCAAGAACTTGGACCCAATTCTATTTCCAACATTTGTAACTTCCAAGTGCTCTGTGAAGGATATCTTCAGCAAGAGCCCACCGTAGAGCTGTTTAGAGAGTACTTTTATCTGAATCGTCAGAATGAATGCACCAATGGTTCTAGCTTAGAACTTGGAGGCATCTCGATTCAGCGCGGTCAGGGTGTTGTTTTCCCTCTCATCGTTTTACCGAGCCACCCAAAGGACTGGAACCAAACTTGGTTTTATTGTCAGGATACTTCTCCAGCAAACGAGAAGCCTCTGCCGGGTTACCACCCTAGTCGTCTTGACTCCAAGTTCACCCTTCCGGATAAGCATACTGTCGCTGAACGTAGGAAGCTTCTTCCCTCCATTAGAAGAATCAACGGCTTGTTGGGTAATGGTTTAACCGGAGTAGATCTGACCCGTTGCTGGATCTCATGGCGGGTTATTCCATTAAGTCGTCGATCTCAACTGATGTATGAATATGACGGAAGCCCGGACAACCCTCTTCGTCACAGCCCAGTTGAACTCACCGAAGAAGACATTGTTTCGATGTCAACCCTTTTGGTAAATAGGAAGTACGAAGATTGCAGTATTGTTGGGTTGAGTCCCTTCTGCAAGATTAATCCGGCGCCAGAAGTAAGTACATTCTGATCTCTTTTTTCTTCGTGTTTTGCCCAGCTATTAGTACTTAATACTGATCTTTCTTCTTGTCTTTATAGGCCAATTCTAACTTCTGGAAAGTAAAATATGACCACGAAGCTGCCAAGAAGGCGAAAGCCACTGCTATGAACACCAAGAAGACGACCCGTAAATCAAAGAAGAAGAAGAAAACTACTGCTGAGGATTTAATGAAGCTTGATGACTCGTCTGACTCGGAGGTAGCCCTTGATTCCCTTGGTCAACTTTTTAACAATCTTATTGATACTGATCCTTACCAGGATGACACTGGGGCTAGTCATGTCGGGAAAGCAGAGGTAACTATCATTTCCTCCGACTCAGAGCCCTTACCAAGACACAATGTTCGACGAGTGATCCGTAAAGTAAGGTTTTCTAACCCCTTAGCTCACTTGGATCCCAACTTTCATTTGAGAAAGCAGCAGCATGAAAGCCGTCGTGAAGTTGAGATTGAAGATGAGCTGGCTGTCGTCCCTGAACAGACCCCTCGAAAATGTCCGAACGAGGTTTACTTATTACTGTCCTTACCTTTGTTTTAATGAATCCTGCTCCTTGTATTTCCTTTAACTCCTTTCATTTACCTTCTCAGGAGATGTCTCGTTCCTCGGGCGACTCATCACAAACACAATTTCCGGCTTTCAAGACTGCTCCTAGGTAATTAAAAATCCTTTTTTCTTCCGAGTTTGATCAATTGTTATCTTAATGCTGACTATCCTGCAATATTTTTCTTTAGCGGTCGAGCTAAGTCAAAGAAAGCGAAGGCAACAAAACCAGTGGAAGACCCGCCAGTACTGGCATCTGAGCCGGCTAGGCCACCTTCTCCTTTAACTGTCGCCCCAGAAGACCCGCCTATTGTTCATGAAGCAAATCCTCCAGAGCCATCCCTTGTCAAGAACACTATTAACCCTTCTGCAGCTGGTCCATCAAGCTCAACCGGCCCACCGTCTCCCCGTGTTCAAGATGTTCAAATTACTGGGAGGTGCTATGTTGAGCCGGGGAACCCGACGGTACTGGCACGGTGCACAGCTAAGCAAGAAGCTTTGGAGAGGCGGAAGGTTCGTCTTGATGTTACCAACTATGACCTTCTTAATGCCAGTGAGACTTTGTCCGGCTATCTCAGTCATGTACACTCCAGTCGTGATTCTGAGATTGAGATGGTCAAGTAGCTTCAATTGAAGTATGAGGTATGTAGTTTCCGGTTTACCAATATTCCTTCAGCCCCCAAGTCTGTAGATTATGAGAGAAACAGAATAACCTGTAGACTTAAAATATAGACCGATACCATTACTTCTGAATCTTTGCCTGATATTGGTAGAACAAGACTTCACCCATAGTCCCCAAGGACCGGTTTATTTAATCATTAATGAATCGGTACTTCAGAATTGAACACTATCTGTAAAATACTTACCATTCCGGTTTATCTTTGATAACCTTGCTGAACTGCGTACATTAGTCCCCAAGTGCCAAGTGTTGTTACTTTGTAAAGGACTTGGGACTTCTAATATGCTGGTAGAGTCACAAAAAAATGATTTGGCATACATTAGCCCCCAAGTGCCAAGTGTTTTATTCGTAAAGCACTTGGGACTTTGAATTTTGAATATGTATACTGGAATTTAAAACCAAATCTTAACTTATCTGAATGTTTCACAGAATGCAGTATCTGAATTGAACTCCCAATTGACTGACACAAAGACCCGGCTAGCAAGCCAGGAGTCAGAAATTAAATCTTCCACCTCTAAGTTGCAAATGAGCCTTTCTGAGATGGAGACTTTGAAGACCAGCTTTGCTGCCAAAGAGAAAACTTGGGAGAATGAGAAAACACTCCTGACCCGCCGAGCTGAGATAGCCGAAACAGCTCTGAAAGAAATTTCAACAGAGCTGAACAATTTGAAGAGCCGGGTATCTCAGATGGTTGCCGTGATTTTTGGTAAGCCGTCTAAATTGATCTTGAATATAAAATTTTCAAACCGGAATATGATCCGCCAACTAACTCTGTTAAAAATATATACAGGTCCGCGAAGCAAAAACCTGAGCCAAGACCTGTTGATTAAACTGAAGGCAGTATACACCTTGGTTCAACAGTTGTACATTGGTACACAATGGGCTCTGGCCGCTATCTCTCTGGTAAATCAAGGATCCAACCAGCTCAGCGATGTCTTGAAGAAGTTATCCATCCTTCCCGCTAGATTCCAAGAGGTAAAACGCTCCTGTGCGCGAGCCGGTGCACTGACTGCCCTAAGCTGCTCCAAAGCTTGGGTGCCAGACCTAGACCCGGTGGACGTTGCAAGGGGCTATCCTACCGCGAAGGAGGACGGGTCTCCTTCTGATCAAGATGACTTTATAGCCTACGTCCATGAAGTCCGGCCTCAGGCGACTAGCCTTGGAGATGATACCAACGTGGACAAATACTAGCCAGGTTTTGATAGTGCAAATAAGAAGATGGCCACTCCTTCATACAAAGTTGCTGATCTGATCCCACCTGTGAGAGAAGATACCTTTGCCCCGGAAATTGACCCGGTCAGCCTGATTGACGACGAAGCTGAATTTCTCGCCATGAATGGCTTTGAATGGTCCAAATCCAACTTCCAACAGACTCGAGATGGTGAACTGGTGAGGGAAGGACAATGATCATCTTCATGGGCTTATAAAGCCGTGTAATAGCTTAACTGTTTAAAACACCACGTTTTTGCTTATGCCATCGTGAAAAAAACACTTCTATGTGAATATGTCCTTCCCGATGCCAATGTTTAATGTTGTCTTAAGCATCGTTTAATGCTTGTCTCTGCAATGTTTAAACTCTGTTCCTTGTCCTTGTTGATTCTTAGATCGCTGGTTCAAATAACCCGGGTGATGAATTTGATAATTCAATATGTATAAAACTTAATACTCCTTGAATATTCAATAATCATCATATCTCAGTAGCTCGTACCTTCGGATCCTTAGACCACCGGCTTGGATAACCCGGGCGGCTGTGTTGTCCAATAATTGAGCCGGCAAAAAAAAACCAGGCCATCTCATTTGTAATATTGAAACAACAAAAACTAAAAGGCAAGCAACAGATAACAAACATAATTTTAACTCTGTATTTAACAGATTGGGGGTTTCTGATTCGAATACGATTAGTAAACCGGACCAAAAGGGTTAAGCTAAGGTTCGAATACGACCATATAGCCTCCAGTGGCTTTGGCGTTGCGCCGATCAAGAGGGTACCGACAGTATGTTCTCTTTGTTTCGAATACGACCTATGTTTGAACAGGAAGCCCCCAAATGACCTCGAGAGGTTTTTAACGACCCTGATTCGAATACGATCCAAGTCGGCTCAAAAGGGGTTAAGCTATGATTCGGATACGATCAAGAAGCCCCCAAGTGAGTTTGGCCTTGAGCCGATCAAGAGGGTTACGACAGCTATGTTCTCTTTGGTTCGAATACGACCTATGTTTGAACAGGAAGCCCCCAAGTGACCTTGAGATTTACAGCTAGATTCGAATACGATCTTAGGCCGGACTAGAAAAGGTTAAACTTGATTCAAATATGATCAGCTCCTCAATGGTCATTTGTGAAAAAATAATAAAGATGCATAATCTTTGAAAAGAAAAGAGACCGACGGTCTTACTTTATTGCTTATCATCGTATATACAATGTGAACATATGTACATGATGAGAGCCGGTGGCTCAGGTATAGTACGGCCGAAGTTGAGCAATGTTCCACGGCCGACGAGTCTCCTCTTCCGACTTACGTGAGTCTGCATGCTCTCGAACGTCAATGAGGTAGTAAGACCCGTTGTTTAAATTTTTACAGACCAAAAAAAGGTCCTTCCCAAGGTGGGGACAACTTGTGTGCATCTGAAAGATCTTGGATGAGCCGGAGCACCAAGTCGCCTTCCTAAAAAGTCCTGGTCTTAACCCGGCGGCTATGATAATGACACAGGTCCTGTTGATAGATTGCTGACCGTGCTACTGCTAAGTCTCTATATTCATCCAACAAGTCAAGCGCATCCTGTCTGGCTTTTTCATTTTTAGCTTCAACATAAGCCTCCACACGGGGTGAGTCATGACGGATGTCACTGGGCAATACTGCTTCTGCCCCATAAACCATGAAGAAGGGTGTATAACCAGTAGACCTGTTGGGGGTAGTATTGATTCTCCATAACACTGAAGGCAACTCCTCTACCCAACAACCCGGTGTTCACTGTAAAGGAACCATAAGCCGGGGTTTTATCCCTTTCAGAATTTCCTGATTGGCTCTCTCAGCTTGACCATTGGATTGAGGATGAGCTACAGAAGAAACATCAAGCTGGATGTGCTCTCGCTGACAAAACTCTTCCATAGCCCCTTGGGATAGATTAGTGCCATTGTCCATGATAATACTATGTGGAAAACCGAAACTGAAGATTATTTTCTTCTATGAACTGAACCGCCGTGGCTGCATCACACTTACTCACAGGCTCCGCCTCAACCCATTTAGTGAACTTATCAATAGCCGCTAGGAGATGTGTCTTCTTATCCTTCGACCTTTTGAAAGGTCCCACCATGTCAAGCCCCCAGACTGCAAACGGCCAAGTGATTGGAATCATCTGGAGCTCTTGAGCCGGCACATGCGCTCGTCGTGCAAATTTCTGACATCCATCATATCTACTGACCAGATCTTCTGCATCAGCGTGAGCCGTCAATCAGTAAAAACCGTGATGAAACGCCTTGGCCACTAAAGATTTTGACTCGGCGTGATGACCACAGTCGCCTTCATGGATCTCATGAAGGATTTCTTGACCCTCTTCGGGGGAAACACACCGTTGAAACGCTCCAGAAACACTGCGATGAAATAATTCTCCATCCGAAATCGTCATGGACTTAGACCGCTGGGTTATCTGTCGAGCCAGGGTCTCATCTGCTGGCAATTCTCCCCGGGTCATGTAAGCCAAGAACGGCACCGTCCAATCTGGGATGACATGAAGAGCCGCCACCAACTGCACCTCCGGGTCAGGAACAACTAAATCTTCTTCTGTGGGCAACTTGACAGAGGGGTTGTGCAAAACATCTAAAATGGTGTTGGGTGGTACCGGCTTACGTTGAGACCCCAGCCGGCTCAAAGCATCAGCTGCTTCATTCTTTCGACGATCAATGTGTTCCACCTGATAACCTTTAAAATATCCTGCAACAGCATCGACCTCTCGGCGATAAGCCGGCATGAGAGGGTCTTTGGAATCCCACTTGCCAGACACCTGCTGAGCCACTAGATCTGAATCACCAAGACATCTGACCCGGCTCAAGCTCATCTCCTTTGCCACTCGAAGACCATGGAGCAATGCTTCATACTCTGCTGCGTTGTTAGTGCACGGAAACATCAATCGTAACACATAACAGAATTTATCACCTCGTGGGAAGTTAATACAACTCCAGCCCCGAGCCCTCCAAATGCCTGGACCCATCAAAATGAATAGTCCAATATGTGTTGTCCAGCTTTTCTTCTGGCATCTGCATCGCTGTCCAGTCATTGATGTAGTAAACTAGAGCTTGAGACTTAATCACAGTAAGTGGAACATACTTCAGCCCATGAGACCCAAGCTCAATTGCCCACTTGGCAACTCACCCTGTAGCTTCTCTGTTTTGAATAATGTCTCCCAAAGGAGCAGAGCTAACCACAATGATTGGATGTCCCTGAAAGTAATGCTTAAGCTTCCAGCTCGCCATGAACACCCCATAAACAAGCTTCTGCCAATGTGGATATCGTTGCTTAGACTCAATTAGCACTTCAATGACATAATAAACCGACCGTTGAACTGAATGCTCTTTGCCAGCCTCCTTGCGCTCTACCACCATAGCCACACTAACAGCCCGTGAGTTGGCAACTACGTATAACAATAGCGGCTCTTTCTCAATTGGAGTAGCTAGGACCGGCGGCTCAGCCAGTTGTGCCTTCAGATCCTCAAAAGCGGCATTCGCAGCATCGCTCCAAACAAACACATCTGTTTTCTTCATCAACTGATATAGAGGCATAGCCTTTTCCCCTAACCGGCTTATGAACCGGCTCAAAGCAGCCACACGACCCGCCAGTCGTTGAACATCATTGACGCAGGCCGGTTTGGCCAGGGATGTAATTGCCTTGATCTTCTCCGGGTTGGCTTCAATACCTCGGTTAGACACCAGGAAACCCAAAAGCTTGCCGGTTGGTACTCCAAAAACACACTTGGCCGGGTTAAGCATCATCTTTTAAACCCGAAGATTATCAAAAGTCTCTTTCAAGTCTGTGACCAAGGTTTCCTCTTCCCTGGACTTCACTAATATATCATCCACATAGGCATGAACATTGCCCCCAATTTGATCATGAAGACAATTCTCTACACACCATAGGTAAGTCGCCTGAGCACTCTTGAGCCCAAAAGGCATAGACACATAGCAGAAAGCCCCAAAAGGAGTTATAAACGGTGTCTTCTCTTGATCCTTGACTGTCATCTTAATCTGACGATACCCGGAGTAAGCATCTAAGAAACTCAACCGTGCGCAACCCGCCGTAGCATCAATGATCTGATCAATACGGGGAAGAGAAAAAGGATCAGCCGGACAGGCCTTGTTTAAATCTGTGTAATCCACACACATACGCCTGGTGCCATTCTTTTTTAGCACGAGCACCGGGTTAGCTAACCATTCTGGGTGAAAGACCTCCATAATGAACCCGGTCTCCAGGAGCCGGACCACCTCTTCTCCAATGGCCTTGCGCCTTTCTTCATTGAACCACCGAAGAAACTGTCTGACATGTTTGAACTTTGGATCGATATTAAGAGTGTGCTCAGCGAGTTCACTCGGGGCACCTGACATGTTTGAAGGTTTCCATGCAAAGATGTCCCGGTTCTCACGGATGAACTCGATGAGCGCGCTTTCCTATTTCGGATCCAAGTTTGCGCTGATGATGAACTGTTTGGATGAATCGCCAGGCACAAAGTCAACCATCTTAGTGTCATCAGCCGATTTGAACTTTAACTCTGGCTCATGCTCTGTTGTTGGTTTCTTTAATGACGTCATGTTCGCCGGGTCAACATGATCCTTGTAGAATTTCAACTCCTCTGTTGCAAAAACATATTCAACATAGGCAGCATCCCCCTCTTCACATTCCAAGGCGATCTTCCGGCTCCCATGGACTGTAATGGTGCCCTTGTGACCCGACATCTTTAGCTACAAATACACGTAACATGGCCGAGCCATGAACTTGGCATAAGCCGGCCGTCCAAACAGAGCATGATATGGGCTTCGATCTTAACCACTTCAAAGGTTAATTTTTCTGCCCTGGAGTCATACTCATCCCCAAAGGCTACCTCCAGCTCGATCTTACCAACTGGGTATGCCGACTTAACAAGTACTATACCATGAAAAATAGTGTTGGATTGTTTAAGATTTTTATCCGTCAATCCCATCCGGCGGAACGTCTCATAGTAAAGGATGATGATGCTGCTGCCTCCATCCATGAGTACTTTAGTAAACTTGTACCCACCAACCTGGGGTGCCACCACCAAAGCCAAATGACCCGGATTATCAACCCGGGGCGGGTGATCCTCTCTACACCACACAATAGGCTGCTCTGATCAACGTAGATAACGTGGAATTGCCGGTTCAACGGCATTGACGGCCCTCTTGTGGAGTTTCTGGTCTCTCTTACATAAACTGGTAGTAAAGACATGATACTGTCCGCTACTCAATTGCTTCGGGTTGCTCTGATAGCCGGATTGTTGCTGCTATTGATTCCCTTGGTTGTGTTGCTGATTATATCCTCCTTGGTGACCAGGATGACCCTGACCATGAAAACCTCCTCCACTTGAACCGGCGCCCGGGCCCTAAAAGCCGCCTCCACCTGAGCCGCCACCCGGGCTATGACCCCCATCAAATGCATTTGAATTTTTAAACGCTTTCATGATCGTGCAATCCTTCCACGAGTGGGTGGCTAGCTTCTCCCGGGTGCCGTGTCTTGGACAAGGTTCATTCAACAACTACTCAAGAGTGGGGCCTGACCCGCCTGATCGAGGGGGTTGTCTGCCCTTGCGCCGCTGATTACCACCCTGTGCATTAGTATTAGCAACAAACTCATCAGCTTTACGCTTATTACCTCCTTGATTTTCCGGGTTATGCTGGTGACCCTTGCCATTGCCGTTCTTCTTTCCCTTCGTTGCTTTTTCTTCATCAGATGCCGGGTCTTTGGTGGTATCAGAATTGGCATACTTGACAAGAGCCGCCATAAACGTTCCCATGTCATTATAGTCACGTTTAAGCTGCCCCAACTTCTGTTTCAGAGGTTCAA
The DNA here is from genome assembly GCF_002162155.2 of Triticum dicoccoides. Lineage (NCBI taxonomy): Eukaryota > Viridiplantae > Streptophyta > Magnoliopsida > Poales > Poaceae > Triticum > Triticum dicoccoides. Next base: position 527,393,697 of record NC_041392.1, on the reverse strand, counting down.
AACGGCAATTTTTCTCCAACATCAAAACTGCTGAGCCGGCATCCATCTTATCAGATGAATGTATTATCTCCTTGACCCGACGCACCCAATGGGTTGTAGATTCTCCATCCTCTTGCTTGCAATTGGTCAGATCCACCATCGACATTGGCTGCTTACACGTGTCTTTAAAGTTCTGGATGAACCGTGCTTTCAACTCTGCCCATGAGCCGATGGAATTGGATGGTAATCCTTTCAACCAGGTCCGAGCCGTTCCATCCAACATCATGGTAAAATATTTGGCCATTGCAGCATCACTAACCTCCAACAGCTCCATAGCCATCTCATAGCTCTCAATCCAAGCCCCCGGCTGTAAGTCAGCCGTGTAGTTAGGCACCTTACGAGGTCCCTTGAAATCCTTGGGCAACCACTCATTGCGTATGGCTGGGACCAGGCAAGGTACGCCTTCGGTTCTTGTAGCCACTCCTGCCTCAACCGAGGTTGCTGGATAAGCCGGAAAGGTTTGGTGAGCCGCCTGCTCCACTGCTATCTGAGCCGCCCGTTCCACCTCTTGACGAATACTCTCCTGATCCGCCAAGTTAAGAGCTCTAGCCCACCCCGGCTCATACCTATATGGCCGGTTGTGATGTTGAGCATTACTTGACATCTCTGCAGATTCCATGTGCCTACTGTAGCTCGGGCTCTGGCTTGGGCGAGGAGTTGAATGAATCTTGTCTCGACTGTAGGAGTATGCATCCTGCTGGGCCAAAGCTGTCTGAAGTAATTCTCATACCCTTCGGGTTTCAATTGTTGCTGGCGAGTCGCCTTCCATCGGGAGAGCTGCCAATCGAGCCGACGCCGCAATGAGGTTCTCCATGGGGTTGGAGAAGTGACCCGAGGGTGTTGATATATAACGATGAGGAGCTGTATTCATGCGCGGCGGCTCCATAGTGCGTGGCTGAACTGGTGCACCGGGCGTCGTGACCCGGTTTGCCTCTGGCGGGTTGCTCCCTCCAGCCCCGGGTGTATGGAACAGATTCCTCGGATCCAGTGTTAGAGGCAGACATGACTGATTTTTCTGATGCCTCCTCCTCATGACTTCGTTTGACGCATTAAGATCCACCGAGAGCCGGAAGGTTTCTGCTTGAAGTTGATGAGCACGAGCATCCAAACCTGCTCGTTCTGCTGCCATCCGGGTTTCCTCCGGGGCCAGATTTTCCTTAGCTTGCACCATTTCCTCCCGCACGCGTGCCACTTCCGCGTCATGCTGGGCTTTATCCGCCGGCTCTACCGCAGCGGTTAACAGAGTCATCAGTTTATCCATGAAGTCCACGAGAACCTGAGCCCGGGGGCGTGCGGGGTCTCCTGACCCGGCAGCTGCCGACTCGGTGGTTGCTGCTGTCGCTGCGGTGGAGTTCTGCCCGGGCTGCGTCCCTGCCATGAAGACTCCATCCCAATTCGGCGGCTCAAGGGGGTCCGGAATACTACTGCCATCGGAACAGCCCCCGAGCAAGCCGTCTTGCAGTTGGTACAACGAGTTCGTCTCACCTATTGATGATGCAGTATCAGAGCTGATGGCCGTCTCCCCGCCTTCCATTGATCCTTCGGAGTATTCACCGCCATGGATGCAGCCTACGAAGGCATGCTTCATGACAGATTGAACACGGGTGGACCCGACGCGCTGAGCCGTTTCGAGGAGGTTGGTGTGGACATCCGACTCAGGTCCTGACTCACCGATCCGGCCGATGAAGACGTGAATTCCGCCGAAGGGGACCCGGTACCCGTACTCGATTGAGCCGGCCTCGGGGCCCCAGCCTTCGTCGTCGATGTAGATCTTGCCTCGACGACTCTTGGTCATCCGGCCCACAGCGTATCCCTTGAGCCCTTCGAAGTTGCCCTTCAAGAACATAACCCCAGCTCGATCCCAAATTAACATTAACCCAAAAAATTATTAATTAAATAAAGTGATGAGATCAACATAATAATTCAAGTACCAGATACTCAAGATGTCCATAACCGGGGACACGGCTAATCATGATTAGTTTGTACACTCTGCGTAGGTTTGCGCACTTTCCCCACAAGACTCGATCTCCTCCGTTGAATATCTCGCACTACATGATGTTCGAGAAACGGATGATCGAGACACAGTCTTTCCGAAGAGGTCCCCTTAACCGATAGATAGGCTGGTACACCTACAATCCCCTACATCTGCTAGCCCATCATGGAAAGGATTCCCACAACATACTCAACTATGCCAGAGCCCATAATGACATGTGGCTGCACACGGGAGTTTCCAGCATGAACAATATTATGATCCCTTTGAGTCTGGGTGGCAAACCATAGGATGATCACATACCCCGGGATCTCCTAGGAAAACACTGGATTCCCTAGGTGTTCGGGCAATTCACTTGTATCCCTAGGGTGCCCAACCAATCCACCCAGATGTGTATTAAAGTAGCCACCTGAAGTTAACCCTTAGATATAAATAACTCTCAAATCTTTCATGGATCATCTCAAAACCAAACCACATCTACGAGCATAGCATAGCAGTATAAGCATAACGTAGTAACACCAAGAGGTTTGAATATAACACAGTAGGTTCCTACCTCATCAACTACTTACCAAATACCCACATGTTAACACATCCTACTCATGCAAATGTTTGAGGGTGAAACTAATGCATAAAAACTGGGTATGGAAAATATGATCAAAGTGTGAACTTGCCTTGTACTATTGATGAAGATGATTCGCACTCATAAATCCTGATAGTTCTACTCATCACACTCCAGTCAATCTATCATAATCAAGCAATAGTAACCACACATAAGCAATCATGCAAAAGAATCGAAGAAAAGATCTTGGAAAACTTCGAAAACAAGCAATTAAATCTTGCAACAGAAAATAATTTCTAGCAATACCAAAATTGGGTGGATTTGGTCTTATCAGAAAGTTTAGGTCAAGAGTTTCGATTTGCAAAAAGAACCAACTAAATCTGAGTTATAAAACTCAAGTTATGATCAAAAGAAGTTTGAATATAAATCTAAACGAATTTGAAAATTTGAAAATTTCGAAAAGTTGACGTGGCAGGTTTAGTGGATATTTGAAAACAAGACGAAACTATAGGCGCTGGTTTCATCTAATTTGGATGAACGGGTAAAGAGTTATGGCTATTTGAAAAATCAGAGACAAGCTGTTTTACGAAAGAAAAATAGATACAGCTAAAAGAATTCTTGGCCTAATGTATAAATACAGAGACTAATTGATAATCTAATTATTCTACCGTACTAGTCTAGAAATAATAAACTACAGAAGTATAAAAGGAAAACAAAGAAATATACATTTATAACGTAGAGAAAAGACGACTTCGGAAAGAGAAGACAATTTCCAGAAGTCCCGCCGAAGAGGAGAAAAATATTTTTTCTCTAATGAATCTAGTAAAACCAAAATATTGATTTAATCCGAATCGGATGATTTTGGAGGCTCTATGGGTCTATATTTATAGGTGGAAAATAGGTTTAGAGGTTAAAGGCTAGGCAATGTTGGACTAAACATAAACGTAAAAATAGAAAAGAGAAAAACGCATGGGCTAAAGTTTTCGTCCGGCCGACACACGCGCGCTGCAGTTTGTTTTTTGAACTTTTTTTTTAAATAAATATTTTTGAAAAAATAGTTTTTTTCCAAGCATAACCGAATAATAAATAAAAACAGTTACGGGCCTGTCTCCTGACTATGTTGGGCACACAGGCGACGGATAGTTATAGGCTGCACACGCTGTTTTTTAAAAGAAACATAAAGGGAAAAAACTGAATAACGAAAATAAAAATAAAAATTTATATAGACATATTATATATCAAAAATTTCATAAAAAGATTTTCTATAACATGAACATTTTTCTAGAGTCAAATAAAGTCCACAAAAATTTAAATAAAGCAAACAGTGCTACTGCTACAATAAAACCTCATAAAAATCATTTTTAAAAATATCAAAATAATTTCAAATTTATTTCTCTCCATTTTTCTATTGTAGGGAATCATTTTACCCTAATTTCCATATATTTTATTTTTGGAGAAAAATAATTCGAACAAAACCAAATAACTCCAAATTGAAAAATAATAATTTTCAAAGGGGCTTTAAATTCGATTCTTTTAAACTTCCAACTCATATTTCATATGTTTTGAAGAAGTCATTTTATCTTATCTCATGAAAATCATTGAGTTGCTTAAAGTTTCTGAATTTAAAAGAGTTCCAAATGGAACTCAAATCTTTTCAAAACCCTTTTCATTTATTTAAATGGAAGAAGTCATATCATCTTCACTCTAGGGTTTTGTGATGAAATGATTTTTAATTCATGGAGATCAGAATGCAAAAATGAAAGTTTGGGAAAGTCATTTTATTCCCTCTAAGTTAACTTTCAAAAAGGTTTCAAATTTCACTCAATTTCACACAAGCAACCACATCACAATTAAGCAAACAAATCAAAACTACTTATTTAATATAACATTTCGAAATTTAGAATTTTGGGATGTTACAAAACTACCACCCTTAAAATGAATCTCGCCCTCGAGATTCGGAGAGGCTAGAAAGAAATAAGTTAGGTTCAGGGTCTTCTCAAAATCTGTCAATCGTCACAGAGGGTCTGGGGTGCTACCACCCTTAGAAGCATGGTTACTGTTTCACCAAAACTCATATACTGCTTCCTTATTGTTGGCAGTGTCAATCTTCTCAGATTCTTGGGAAAATTCCTTCTCTGGCTCTTCCGGTAGTGGCATAACCTTTTCCTCAATCCTTGTGTCCTTTCATCTTGGCAAGGTTATTCCGAGACGGGTTCTTCTTAGCTGACAGGTCTGGCGCCAATACTAAACAACTATCGATATCTCATAGTGTTCATCAAACAATTTGACTGGGTCCCTGCAGGAAACGGGTCTGGGCTTCATTCTCACCGTATGACCTATGATTGGCAACAGTTGCCTGGTACAAAGGGAAAAATTGTCATACCATTCTAAGGTTTAAACAAGGTTTTGATCATCGTCTCTCTACTATGGGTAAGTCACTCAGATTTACCATCCCATACAGCAAGGCGAATTAGAGTAAGTCGGTATGGTGATCAATCCATCCCGCACACAAATCATTACCTTGTATATAGTTTAGCGAATCTCGCATTCTGACACTCGGTCATTCTCACATGCATTGCAGAATTTCCCTTGTCGACAAACCCAGTTCGGATAAATCCATTGATTCTGGAAGCCAAACAACATCTATCATTTCTTCACATCTCTCAGGTTTTGCGTAAACTCCTATAAGACCGTCTGCTAACAAAATCATAACTTCTTCCAGGATTTTCCTTCAGCAAGAGTATGCTTGCTTCTGGCAGGTCCTGGGGCCTGTGGGTTATGGCCCATCTCATCATTTGTAAACCTTGAACTCATCATAGGGGCAACTGATCATTATTTCAACATCTAGCTTCCTAGCATTCTTAAGTCCATCCAATTGTACTGTCTCCCTTTCTTCTATTGGTACCAAGCTAAGACGTGATTACTCATACTCATCATGGGGTTAAATTTGTTCCACATCACCAACATTATACCTCCTTTATATCCAATAGTACTTCATCCCTTAATATTCTTGGGGTATCCCACATATCGAGACAAAACTCATACTTATTTTGTCCGAAGTCCACTCCGTGGAATATCTTTATCTTTTCCAGGGGTCAAGGGTCCTCACAGGGTACTACCACCCTTGAAATGCACAAATTCTTCCATAGACCATATTTCTCATATCCTCAAAAATGGTCAAAATCTTTCTTCATAGAGTAACTACTCATAAAATCCAAATCAGTACCAACGATGCTAACTTTATTGATTCTCAAATTTCTACAATCTTCTGCATTTCCCATTACATGCCTCAACTCAACACCTCAATATAAAAGAAATGTTCGCACTACTACTACTACCTTTCTCACAGACTCAACTTTTCCACACGAATGTCCTCATTGGGACAGTCTCTAGCAAGGTGCCATGCTTCATTACAGCAGAAACATATTACTTGTGACAAGGCTCGTGGTTTTCTTGTGATTTCATAGCCTCCTTGGGTCCTCGGCTTCCTTTTTGGGCAACCGCTGAAGTAGTTCCCTGAATCTTTGCACCTTGATATGACTCACGTCCTTTGTAGAAATTGGGTTGTTCCTGGAATCCAATCTATTTCTCTTCCTGGACTTTTCCGTTCTGATCAGGGCTTCTATCTCCTGTGGGTCATACTTTACTTCCTCTGTAGGGAATTCTACTAGGTCACCATTCAGACAATTTTAGGAGATGTGTCCTTCTTCTCCCCATGAATAGCATGACTTGGTGCAGGGTTTAATTGGGTCTTCTTTGGGTGTGCCCTCCACCTCTTCCTTCATCACTGGTTCTTCTAAAATTTCCATGAGGGCTCCTTTCATTGCTTCTTTCTTCTGTTGGATAGTTCTTTGTACCATGGGGTAAATGTGACACTGAGCAGGGTAGTGGGTAGTCTCCTCACACAAGAAACAAGTAATCTGCCTAGTTGGGCATTCTTTAGCTGAGTGACTTTCTTCACAATGGGGGCATTCAACCTTGTGCTCTTTATGGTTGTGTCCTATTTCTCCACAGAGCTTGCATGCATAAGGTTTCTTCATATCATTTCCACAAGGCTTCAAATTATGGGACACAAGACGAGACCTTTGCAGAGTCATCTCAAATTCTTTCCAAGTGGTTACTCCTTGCCATCCATTGATGGTTTGGTACATCCTCCACCAAGTAGCAGCACCTCTTTCATAGTACTGAAGAGCATGTTGGGTCATATCTAGAGACCTAATATGCACAACTGCAAAAGTCCTGAAACTTCACGGGAGCACATTTCAGAATATATAAAAAAATATTGGGCGAAAGAAGTACCAGAGGGGGCCACCCACTGTCCACGAGGGTGGGGGCGCGCCCTACCCCCCTGGGCGCCCCCTGCCTCGTGGCCCCCCTGGTGGCTCTCTGATGCCCATCTTTGGCTATATGGAGTCTTTCGTTGAGGAAAAAATCATAAGCAAGCTTTCGGGATGAAACTCTGCCGCCACGAGGTGGAACCTTGGTGGAACGAATCTAGGGCTCCAGCGGAGCTGTTCTGCAGGGAAACTTCCCTCCGGGAGGGGGAAATCATCACCATCGTCATCACCAATGATCCTCTCATTGGGAGGGGGTCAATCTCCATCAACATCTTCACCAGCACCATCTCATCTCAAACCCTAGTTCATCTCTTGTATCCAATCTTTGTCCCAAAACCTCAGATTGGTACCTGTGGGTTGCTAGTAGTGTTGATTACTCCTTGTAGTTGTTGCTAGTTGGTTTACTTGGTGGAAGATCATATGTTTAGATCCATTATGCATATTAATACCCCTCTGATTATGAACATGAATATGCTTTTTGAGTAGTTCCGTTTGTTCCTGAGGACATGGGAGAAGTCTTGCTATAAGTAGTCATGTGAATTTGGTATTTGTTTGATATTTTGATGAGATGTAACACAGTCTCTCCTCTAGTGGTGTCATGTGAACGTCGACTACATGACACTTCACCATTGTTTGGGCCTAGAGGAAGGCATTGGGAAGTAATAAGTAGATGATCGGTTGCTAGAGTGACAGAATCTTAAACCCTAGTTTATGCATTGGTTCGTAAGGGGCTGATTTGGATCCATATGTTTCATGCTATGGTTAGGTTTAACTTAATACTTCTGTTGTAGTTGCAGATGATTGCAATGGGGGTTAATCATAAGTGGGATGCTTGTCCAAGGAAGGACAGTACCCAAGCACCGGTTGTCGGGGGTTGGGTGCGACATAAGCCAAAGGATGGCTTATCATGGTGGGCGCGAGTAGAACATCGCCGGTGCCTAGAAACGGGATAAGGCGAAGGCATGCACGCCGGCGAATCTTACCCAGCTTCGGGGCTCTCCGGGGAGATAATACCCCTACTGCTGCTCTACGGGGTCTCCTCATGATCACTATGGCAAAGTGTTTACACGGTTGCTCCTCGAGTTGTTTCCTAGAGGTAGGAGAAGGCAAGGCTAGCTCTCTCCTTCCTATATGACATGGTCTAGTGCTAATGGATTATATAGGCCTACCCCCCAGGGGTACAATGGTAATCCGGCTGGGCACGGGCCCAGCCGTCAGTCTCTCTGGCCGCCGTCTTATCCGCCGACTCCTAGGGCGCGCCAACTGGCTCGGTACGGAGCCGACAGGCCGCGTCCGCCACGGGCGGGTCTTGCCAGCCGTAGATTACTGTACCCGTGCCTCTAATGACGCGGGCTCAGTCACGAGGTCGTGGCGACAGCTCCGCCGTCTAGCGGGCGATCACTGTGGCCACTCCCTATCGCATCTGATTAATGGCGCGTGGGGCCCGTGGGAGGGGCCGGCCGACTCCTGGGGGCCGACTCCCATCCAGGCCGACTGGTGGCGCTCTCGCCGTCTTTCGTACGCCCGCCGACTATTGGGACCCATCATCCCTGGGTCGTACTGGCAGGCTGTCGTGGGCATAGGACTCCGCCCTCTGGGGCTGACGTCAGGGCCGGCATGGCAATAGTGTCACACCGCACAGAGATCTCTGCGGGTACGGCGTACTGTAGCCACGCATGCCCTTGGAAAAGGGGTGGGAGTGGACCTTACTATGGCCACTCCTCGTCCCGTCCCTTTTTATGAGGGCATGGGGGTTGTTGGCGTCGCGGGCCGACTCCCCAAGGCCGGCTTCTCTGGAAGTCGCCAGTCAGGAGTCGGCTTATCCTAAAGTCGTCCCTGGGACTCGGCCGCGAGTGGGCAGTCGGCCGCCTCGCCGCCGACTCTTAGAAGACAGCTCTCCATCCTGGGGTCTCGAGGAGCGCATTTTGCCTCAATGTCTTGAAAGGTTCTGGGCCTGGGTTAGCCTACCCGTGGCCCATTACTCCGACAGTAGTCCCCGAAGCTGGTGAGGCTCCGAGGGCGACATGTCGAGGAGCCTCAACAGTTTCTTCTTTTCGGCGGTTGGATCTGGGCCTCGCTAGCCATCTTCTTGTCAAGCCGACTAGTTGGAGTCCGACTTGCTTAAGGCCGACTTGCCCCTAGAAAAGATTGAATCGTCGCTGCGGAGTCCAGGCGGCGTGCCTGATAAGCTTCCGGGTGGCCGCCCGTGGTGGACCCGTCGCGAGGCGCCACGTGGCTGAGCTAGTCTGCTCACCCACATGCGCGACGGGACAGGCCTACAGGCGGGGCACGCCACTACCACCCCTCGGCATGCGAACGGATCCGTTGTGGCCGTGCAGACGGTTGGGGTTCCCGCGCGGTTATTGCACGTGGTAACTTCGTGTGGTAAATCATGGGGGTCGTGGGGTCCTGGGTGCAGTTAATCCCACGACCGCCCCCTTAGCTTCTCAGGCCACGAGCCTACAAGTAGGCGGGGGAGGGGGGCGGTGAAGCACGCGCGCCCATTCTCCCTACTCCCTTTCGCTCCTTCTCGCTTCTTCTTCCTCTCGTTGCTGCTGATCCGAACCACGCCGTGCCCGCAACGATGAGCTCTTCCTCCGCTGCCGCGCCTCCTGCTGTATGCTCTGGAGTGTGGGACGGCTCTGAGGTTGATGACGACGACGTCGAGATCCTCCGCAAGACACGGCGGCTGCCCGGCAGGGGCTTAGTGCGGGTCCGCCTCGCGCCGGAGGGGGAAATATCGCCGATGCCAGAGGAGGGCGAGCGGGTCATATTTCGCTCGCACCTTATGCGTGGCCTGGGGCTGCCGGCAAGCGGCTTCTTTCGCTCCTTCTTGGAGTTCCACGAGCTCCAGCCGCACCACCTTACTCCGAACATGGTGGTGCTGCTGGCTGCCTTCGCCACCCTGTGTGAAGGCTTCCTCAGCGTTCTCCCCACCATCGAACTCTGAGGTGAGTTCTTCCAGTCCAAGCTCGGCACACACGTCGCCGGCGTGCCGGCCCAGTGCGGTGCATTTATCGCGATGCGGAGATCAGTGGCCGACAATCCGTTTCCCACCATTGCACTGATTAAGTCGGTGAAGATGTGGCAGCGGTCCTATTTTTATGTGAAGAACGTCGGCCCAGAAGGCGACTGGGTTGACCTGCCGGCTTACGAAGCCGGCGCGCCGGCTGGAAGGCTCCCCAGCTGGTCACACCAAGCCAAGACGATGTCTCCCGCTGGTGCCGCCGTCGTCGCATGACCCCGAGTGCTGACGCAGTCGGAGGGCTTGACCGGGGCTAACTTGCTGGCTGCCTTCGTGGCGCGCCGAGTCCTCCCACTCCAAGGCCGACCTCACCTGATCTGCCAGATGAGCTGTCATTGGGACCCAAGTCAGATGTGCTCCAAGTACATGCCTCACGCGGAGGTGGCGAACACGGTGAACTACATCGCGAACTGCGGTCTCTCGGTGGACTGGCGGTTCGGCAAGGAGCCGTATTCGCGCACCAACACCCCACCTATTGTAAGCCGTCTTCCTTCTTCTTCTGTTTCTTTTGTTGCTGAGTCCGACTTGTCAAGTCTGACCGTTTTTGTTTTGAATCAGAACCCTCTCGTCCCTCCTTCGGCCGGCACTGCGGGGCCGGCTCGTCAGTTTGTCCCCGATCGGGCGAAGAGCGACGTCGACGATCCTGACTTGGGGGCGGCGGCCATGGAGGCCGACACCGAGGGAGGAGGAGGAGAAGCAGGCGGCTCCAGGCCTTCGGCCACTTTCGCCGACTGGCCTGACGACGAGGCTGAGGGAGAAGTCGCCCCGCGCCACCAGCCAAAGGCTGGCCAGCCAAGCGCGAGTTCCTCCGCCGGCTTGGACGCTCAAGGCGGCACGAAGAAGCGCCGGGCCGGGCCGAGTACGCTTGGTGGCCGGGCAAAGAAGTTCAAGGGAGCGGTCGTCGCGACCAAGTGGGAAGAGGCGGCCGCGAAAGCCAACCGCTTCCATAAGGAAGTGAAGAAGACGACGCTGGTCTCTGCATAAGCGCCTCCGTCTCGTATCTTTATTTTCTCTTTGTTGATCTTGTCTGAGTCTTTCATATGCTTCCCTCGCTTCAGGGCTCCCCTCACTCTTGAGAGGGTTGCCGCCACCTCCGTTATGGGGTCGGCGGAGACGTCTGCCACTACTCGGCGGATTGACCCCGCCGCCGACCTTCGGGAGGCGACGGAGCGGAACGCGCAGGAGAAGCGCGAGCAGGAAGAGGCCGCCCGCCGAGAGAAAGCGGAGGCCGAGAAGGCGGAGGCCTCCGCCCTGAAAAAGCTATAGGCGACCGAGGCCGCCGCTGCGGCAAAGCGGCAGGCTAAGGAAGTCGCGCCCCGGCGGTCAGCGGTACTCGTCACCACTCTGAACTCTGCGCCGCCGCGCCCGGAGTTCATGGGGCAGTCAAGGAAAGCCGGCAGCGAGTTCCCGATCATGGAGAGAGGTGGTGGCGACGCCTCCATGCCGGACGCGGTCGTGCCGCCACCGCCGCCCCCGCCGCCATCTAGGAGCGCGCAAGGCAAACAGCCGGCGGACCCGCCCTTGCTGCCGACTGAAGACGAGGCCGTGGCAAGGCTACTCCTTCAAGTTGGCTCGCCAACGCGCCACCGTCTTGAGAAGGCGACTTCGGCGCCACGCCCCTTGGAGACCGGCACCGCCAGCTTGACGATTCCAGACACCGAAGCGACGAGCGCCGCGCCCTTTGGGTGGGTGCGAGGAGGCGGCATGGGCCCGCTGAACAAGGCGCTTTTGGATGTCCAGACGAAGCTGCAAGCTGAGAGCGACGCCATCCAAAACTGCACCAAGGCGCACCTGGCGTCGCGGGCAGCCATCCGGGTATGCTTTCTCCTTTGTCCCTGTTTTCTTGTTCCTCTCTGTGGGGGTGTGCCAGCGCACCCACTGGGTGTAGTCCCCGAGTTTCGGGCCGGCTGCTGAGCAGGTGGCCCAGAACTCCAATTGGTGAGTTCCGGGTACTAACTTTTGTCTGAAATACTTGTTGCAGGACTATCACAAACTCCGTGTCACCGCCTTCAACCGCAATGTTGAAGAGCTGGGAAAGCGGACCGCCGACTTGTCGGATCGCTGGAGTGAGTCATTTTTCTTCTTTGCAGGGGCGCGCTGGTGCACCCGTGGGCTGTAGTCGCCGAGATTCGGGCCGACTACTGAGCAGTCGGGCCGGATCTCCCCGGCGACCTTCTTTGTTGATGACTTAACGCCTTCTTTCTTCTTTCTCTTCAGAGGCCAACGCCACTCTTCAACAGCACCTGAGCGAAGCCAACTCTGCGTTGCGCGCCAAGGGGGAGGAGTGCAGCAAGCTCGCCGCAGAGCACGATCTGCTGGCCGCACAATTGGCAGAGCAGAAGGAGCTGCTTAAGAAGACGCAGAAGGAGGCGTAAGAGGTAGAGGTCGCCCTCCTGGCCGAGTTCGCGAGCGAGCGCTCCTCCTGGACTGACAAGGAGGTAATGCTGGCCTCCGGCTTCCACGAGATCGAGGATCTCGTCGATGGTAAGCTTCCTTGCTTTCCTTCTTCGAGCCGCCGACTATAGGTCGAGCCGACTCCTGGTTTTTGACTTGTTCTTCATTCTTTCTGTCTTGGCAGACTTCTTCCCCGGCCACTCACAGGCCGCCATTGAAGCTATCGAGGCTGACCGCGAGGAGCGGAGTGCGGATGGTGCGGAGATCGCTGCCGATGCCCCTCGGACCCTTGACGAGCATATTCTGAGCGTAGGGGCTCGTCTGTGGCCGGCCCACCGGATGCTGCGCCGGCTTCAACGTGTCGGCGCCCAAGCGATCGACGCCCTGTGGCCAGACGTGCAGGCTCCGTGCACCCCCAGTTGGACTGCCGACTGGCTGGAGGTCGCGGCTGGCCGTCTTGAGGCCTGGAAGGGTTCCTCGGCCCGGGCCGGAGCGCGCCGAGCCTTGGAATTCGTTGAGGCATGGTATCCAGGGCTGGACCTAGACCGGCTGGCCACACTCCGGTCAGAGGCCCAGCCGAAGCTGGCAGCCGCGGAAGACGCCCTTGTCAAGCGTGCGCAGCGATCACCGAGTACACCGACACCAGCATCTTTGTCCCCGAGTGGGCTGAAGACGGCGGGGAGGTACCGCCGGAGTGGTTTGGGCTGAACCCAGACTACGGCGAGGACCCGACAGTGGTGATAGGCTCCAGCATCGAGGAGGAAGACGAGGCGGAGGACGGAAGCGAGACGGAGGCACCGGAAGACGGAGCGGACGGCCAGCCTCAGCTCGACCGCGCCTCCAGCAACGAGCCGTGCCCGCCCGAGCCGACTGTCGCCGGAGGTGATCAAGGCGAGACCGCCCAGCCGGCCGCCCCAACATCCAACACCGCCATCTCCTCCGATCCTCCGAACCCGTCTGCCGCCTCCTAGGCTGCCACCTTATCTTTGTTTTATCTGTTTTAATTGTCTTTGAAGAACTAGTTAATTGGCACAACTCCACCCGCGGGGTGTATTTTGAAATTCTGCTCGAAGATTCGGCCAAGGGCCTTTGTTATGTAAATATTCATCCGACTTCTATATTTTCTTGCTCATTGCTCTTTTGGCTTTTTCCTTTGCCGCCTTCCCTTAGTTGCCGTCTTTGTTAGTCGGACAGCCGCTCTGCGGACTGCTGCTGGATCAAATTCTTGGTCAATTTGGGAAGGCAAGTACTTAGCCATTTTTAGAGTTGTTTAATAAGTCGGATAGAAGGCGGCAAGACGACTGTTTCAAGAGTCGGTTTACGAAAAAGGCTGGAAGCCGGCCTTAAGCTATGTTTATGCTTTGAGTCCTTAGCCATTTTTCATGTGGACTCCCATTCTTCCTTACTCCTGCCCACCAGACAGTCGCTCTGCGAGCTGCGGCTTCTGGCAGGAGACGGCTTAGACGCCACACACTACTTGTCCGGCTGCAGGAAGCATTTCATAGCGCAGGACGGCAAGTCCTCGGGCTGACTAGTCGAACCCGGTGCCAAGCGGCATAACAAAGAGTAATATACCCGAAGGCATATTTCTTATCATATAGATAAAAGAGGGCAGTCCCCGAGCTCTTCTCGGGGTGCCCGAAGTCTTGATACTTTTAATATAAAAGGTAGCGTGATACATACTGCATTTAACTATAAAATTTTCAGAGGAGATTTGCATTCCATGGCTGCTCTGTCTCTTTGCCGGAGTCATCCCTCTTGCGTGCTCGGGGCTTCTGAGCGTCGATCAGGTAGTAGGAGTCGTTGCCCAGCACTTTGCTGATGATGAAGGGGCCTTCCCAAGGCGCCGACAGCTTGTGCTAGCCGGCTGTTCGCTGGATCAGTCGGAGCACAAGGTCGCCCTCTTGGAAAGATCTCGGCCTGACCTTCCTGTTGTAGTATCTGCGCAGGCTCTGCTGGTAGATGCTGGACCGGCTGAGTGCCAGCAGCTGGCCCTCTTCCAGCAGATCGACGCCGTCTTGTCGTGCTTCTTCTGCTTCTTCCTCGGTGTACATGGTGACTCGCGGGGAATCGAACTCTATGTCCGTTGGGATGACGGCTTCAGCATAGTAGACGAGGAAGAAAGGCATGAAGCCGGTTGACTTGTTTGGAGTCGTGCGCAGACTCCAGAGGACGTTTGGTAACTCATCGAGCCAGCAGCCAGCCGAGCGCTCCAGAGGCTCGACCAGTCGGGGCTTGATGCCGGACAGGATGAGGCCGTTTGCTTGCTCCACCTGGCCGTTTGACTGTGGATGGGTGACGGACGCTAGGTCCAGTCGGATGCCCTGTGTCGCACAGAAATGGGCCAAGGCGCCGTTGGCAAAATTTGTGCCGTTGTCGGTGATGATGCTGTGTGGTATGCCGTACCGAATTGTGATGTCGGAGATGAAAGTCACGGCAGTCAGACCATTCAGTTTCTTGATTGGCTTCACTTCTATCCACTTGGTGAACTTGTCCACCGCGACAAGTAAGTGAGTTAAGCCATGTTGTGCCGTCTTGAATGGTCCCGCCATGTCTAGGCCCCAAACTACGAAAGGCCAGGCAATGGGGATGGTCTAGAGTGGAGAAGCCGGCTGATGCGGCTTGGAGCGGAACTTCTGGCACCCTTTGCATTTTTAGACCAATTCCTTGGCCTCTTCTAAGGCTGTTGGCCAAAAGAAACCGTGTCGGAAAGCTTTGGCGACCAGTGCTCTTGAGGCCGCATGGTGGCCGCACTCGCCTTGATGGATGTCTTTGAGAATTGCTTGACCTTGCTCTGGCTCTACGCAGTGCTGGTAGACACCAATGACGCTGCGCCTGACTAGCTCTATGTTGACTATGGTGTAGGCTGCCGCTCGGCGTTGTACTTGCCGAGCTAAGGTCTCATCAGTTGGCAGCTCTTTGCTCACTAGGAATTTGAGGATGGGCTGGGCCCATGAGGGTGCTGCTATTTCTTCGACTGCCAGAACTGCGACTTGGACGAGGGCGACTGGGCTGGGAGGCGGCGGGCTGGAGTGAGCAACCGCTTGCTGGATTAATGAAGTCCCCGGGCCGACTGGCGGAGCCCTTGGGCCGAGTTCTGGAGTCTTCGGGCCGGCTGGCGCAGTCCCCGGGCCGGGTTCTGCAGTCCCTGGGCCGGCTTCGATTGTGGCGGCTTTGGAGCCATCTGCCAAAATCCTCGTACCGTCTGCCGGGGCTCTGGAGTCGGATCTGACTTCTTCGGGAGGAGCCGGCACAAAGATGGAGTCTGATTCTGGTGAAGGCTTGATAGACGGCTTGAGGAGGCGTTGAAGGGCGACGCCGGATGGCATTGCTTGGCGGGTAGAGCCGATTCGTGCGCGGGCGTCTGCTTGGTCGTTGTCGTTTCTTGGCACATGGAGGAACTCGCACCCCTCGAAATATCCACTGAGTTGCTGCACGAGGAAACGGTAACTCGCCATGTTTGCATCTTTGGCATCACAGTCGCCAGACGACTGCTGGACCACTAAGTCCGAGTCGCCATAACACAGGATCTGGGGAATGCCAAGTTCTTTGGCAAGCCGGAGCCCGTGAATGAGCGCCTCATACTCGGCGACGTTGTTGGAGGCGGCAAAGTGGATTTGCAGTGCGTATTTGAGTTTGTGGCCTTTAGGAGAAGTGAGGACAATGCCGGCTCCCAAGCCGGTGCGCATCTTGGAGCCATCGAAATGCATCCGCCAATGGGTGGAGTCAGGCACTGGAGGTAGGTATTGGGTTTCGACCCAGTCGATGAGGAAGTCAGCCAGTGCTTGTGACTTGATGGCGGTGCGGGGCAGGTAGTGGATGGTGTAGGGAGCCAACTCTATGGCCCATTTGGCCACTCGACCAGAAGCATCTCGGCTTCCGATGATCTCGGCAAGTGGGGCCGTGCAGACCACAGTGATTGGATGCTCTTGAAAGTAAGGCTTCAATTTCTTGGCGGCAAAGTGCACGCCATAGCACATCTTCTGGTAGTGGGGGTAGTTCTGCTTGGAGGTTGACAGAACTTCGCTCAGGTAATATACCGATCTCTGGACAGGTAGTGCCTTGCCTTCCTCCTTGCGTTCCGCTACAATGACTGTGCTGACTACCCAGCTGGTGGCGGCGATGTACAGGAGCATAGGCACCTTAGGAGTCGGAGCCGCCAGAACGGGTGGAGCAGTCAACATCTTATTCAACTGGAGAAAAGCTTCGTCCGCATTGTGGTTCCACTCGAAAAAAGTGGTCTTCTTCATGAGCTGGTATAAGGGGAGAGCTTTCTCGCCCAGCCGACTGATGAATCGGCTAATGGACGCCAAGCAGCCAGTGAACTTTTGCACGTCCAGCAGTCGGCTGGGTACCTCCATCCTCTCAATGGCCTTGATCTTTACAGGGTTGCACTCTATGCCGCGTTCAGTGACCAGGAAGCCAAGGAGTTGGCCAGCTGGTACTCTGAAGATGCACTTCTCAGGGTTGAGCTTGATCTGGAATCGGCGCAGGTTCTCAAAGGTCTCCTTGAGGTCTTCCAGCAGTGTTCCATGCTTCTCTGTCTTCACCACCACATCGTCCACATAGACGTGGGCGTTTATGCCGAGTTGCTTGAGGAGGCACTTCTGCATGCAACACTGAAAGGTGGCGCCGGCATTCCTCAAGCCGAACATCAGGGTGAGGTAGCAGAAGGCTCCAAACAGTGTGATGAAGGCGGTCTTCAGTGTGTCAGCCGGGTTTAGCTTGATCTGGTGATATCCTGAATATGCATCCAAGAAGCTCAACAGCTCGCATCCTGCTGTGGAGTCTATCACCTGATCAATTCTTGGCAAAGCAAACGGGTCCTTGGGGCAAGCCTTGTTAAGGCTTGTGTAGTCAATACACATTCGCCACTGCTTGTTCTTCTTCAGTACCAGGACTGGGTTGGCTAGCCACTCTGGAAAGAATACTTCCATAATGAAGCCGCCTACTAGGAGTCGGGCTATCTCTTCTCCGACAACTCTACTCTTTTCTTCTGACAGGCGGCGCAAGGGCTGCCTGACCAGCTTTGCATTAGATCGGACATGTAACTTGTGCTCGGCGAATTCCGTCGGTATACCTGGCATGTCTTTGGGGGACCATGCGAAGATGTCCCGATTCCCACCGAGGAAATTGACGAGCTCGCCTTCCTATTTGCTGTCGAGGTTTGCGCCTACGACAGCGTACCGCTCTGGGTGCTCCGGATCCAAGGGTATCTTCTTTGTCTCTTTGGCCGGCTTGAATGAACCCTCAGCCTTCGACTCCATGGGTTTGGGCGACACCTCTAGCTGCTTGCCGGCCATCGCCACAACCCGGTCAAGGAGCCGCTTCTCGGCCACGATCACCAGGGACTCGGCCAACCGACTACTCTCAGCCGCACAGGCAGACGACTTCCAGTAGTCGCCGGCTATGGTCAGAATCCCCTTGGAACTAGGCATCTTCATTTTGAGGTAGGCGTAGTGGGGGACCGCCATGAACTTGGCCAGGGCGGGTCGGCCAAGTAATGCATGGTATGGGCTCTTGTGATCCACCACCTCAAACCAAACTGACTCTCGACGGAAGTGATCTTTGTCTCCAAAGAGGATGTCCATCAGGATCTTGCCGATTGGTGAGCAGGAAAGACCAGGAATAATGCCGTGGAACACATTCCGGCTGTTCTGAAGCTGTCTTTGCTTGATTCCTAACTTCTCCATGGTGTCCTTGTACAGGATGTTGATGTTGTTGCCTCCGTCTATCAGAACTCGCGAGAAACAAGCAACTCGTCTATCCGTGGCAAAGGTGACATCCAAGACCAAGGCATAAGAGCCCGGACTCGGCATCACCTCTGGGTGATCAGCTCTGCTCCAGCTGATAGGCTTCTCGGACCAGTGCATGAACTCTGGTGTCTCTGATGCTACTGCAATCACCTCTTGCTGCTGCAGCCGTCTGGTGCGATGATCATCAGCCATGCTGGTAAATATCACTTAGGCTCCGTGCTCTTCGGGGTACTCGTCTTGTACTGCACCGACTGGCCTGACAACCGGCTGCTGGGGTGGAGGCGGAGGCTACTGCCCAGCAGGCGGGGGAGGTAGGAGGTCGTCTCCTTTGGCGATCTTGGTAAGCCAGTGGCACTTCCGGGTGGTGTGATTCGACGGCTTCGCGCCGCTCTGGAATTTGCAAGGACCATACAGAGTCTGCTCGTATGAGAAAGCCGGCAACCAGTTGGGCTTGTCGCCTTTCTATCGCTTAGGTGGAGGCTGCCCTTCCGACTGCTGGTCTTCGACTGTCGCCACCTGCCGGCTGCTGGAAGCCGGCTGTGGGGCCTTGCGCTTGTGGTCGTTCTGCTATTGTCACAGACTGGCGTCTCCAGCCGGAGTTCTAGGAGCCTGAGGGGCCACTTTGCCAGTCGCGCTAACTTGAATCTCTGCCTTCATGGAGGAGTCGGCCATGGCATACTTGTCTGCTATGATCAGCAGCTCGTCGAGGGTTTCTGGCTTGTCGCAGAGGAGCTTGTGCTTGAGGAGGGTGCCTTCTCTGCACCCGGCGGTGAAGTACTCGATAGCCTGCACCTCGTGCACGCCCTCGCAGGAGTTCCGACGCTCGGCCCAACGCGTGAGGTAGTCGCGAGTCGACTCGTTGGGGCCTTGCACGCACAAGGAAAGCTGACGAGGCTTGGGAGGACGCTTGTACGTGCTTGTGAAGTTGCGGACGAATGCATCGGTGAAGTCGACCTAGCTGTTGATGCTGCAGGGCTTCAGGCTGTTCAGCCATGTTCAGGCCGTGCCCTGGATTATGAGCGGAACGTATTTTACGGCGACACACTTGTTGCCGTTCGCTATGTTGACGGCCGTGGAGTAGTCAACCAGCCAGTCCTCCGGCTTCACGGAGCCGGTGTACTTGGGAGTGTGAACCCTTTGGGAAAGGGCTCGTCTCAAATGCGGGGCCCGAAACAAGGCGGACCCAACTCGTCCTCTTCTTCCAGCGCCAGGGATCGGTGAAGCCGGTTGATCCGGTGGCGGACGTCATTTTCTCCGACTCCCTCTCTGTGGCCGAGGCGGTCGCCGAAAGTCGGATGGTCAACAGGCGGCGGGGAGACTCGCCCTTCCTTGCGAGGAGGAGGAGGCGGACAGTCGTCCTGTCATTCCATTGCACTCGGGCGGCCGTCTTGGTCGCGCTCTATGGTAATGCGAGTCCGACTATGGCTGACAGCCGGGTCCTTGTCTTTCCTTCCTCGGGCGCCGCTAGTCGGCGTCCGAGACGTCGCACCTTGGTCTCGGCGTGGAGGCGGGTCGTAGTTTTGCCGCCGCGGCGCCTCTGTGCGGCAGCCGGCGTCGTTCTGCGCGGCAGCCGCGTCGAGGAGCCGCTGGACTCGCTCCGTCATCAGGCGGTGCTCTTTGCCCTCGAAGTTGTCCAGCTTGTCCGTCGCCGCCTGGGCGTCTCGAATGTTCTCCGTAGGCGTGGCGTACACAGGGCGATTTGCCCCGAACAGGTTGGCGATGGCCACACCGCGCTGCTGGACCGCGCCTAGGCGGCTGGGCCCAGCTGGGGCTGGCGAGCCACCCACAGCGCGATCCATCTCACGCTGGTAGGCTTCTGACAAGCGTCTCATGCTAGCCAGCTTCTTCGCGCCTTCGACTAGCTGAAGGCGGCGCGCCTCCAACGTCTCCGCGTCAGCATCGTCCAGAATGGGCACAGTCAGGTCTTGCAGTGCCGCGCCAAGTGGGTCATGCGCTCCTCCGCCGGGAGGCTCGTCATGACCGATGACGAGCACCTCGGTGACGGTGCTTCCATCGCTCTCCGCGCGAGGGAGCGGCTCATCATAGACCACCACGTTGGTGGGGAACGCGTCGAGCGACGCGGTGTCGGAGTCGACCAGCATCGGGTCGGTGGAGCCTATAGATTCCAAGTCCACGGCAGGCTCGTCGGCGACGTGGAGTTGGTCGAGGAGGCCCGCAAGGAGGCTCTCGGGGCCGCCCGTGCCTGCGTCGGATGCAGGCTCATCGGAGAGGCGAACCTCGCCGACAAGATCGGTGAGGCAGCTGGCTGCGCAGGTGATCTCAGCGACGTGCAGCGCGTCAGCGCAAACTATGTCTGGCGTGTCGGGCTGGCTGCGCTCGCCAGGGAGGAAAAGGGTTCCCGTCCAGAGCAGGTCTCCGGACGACGGTGCACCATGCCCCATGGTGGGCGCCAAATGTCGAGGGTTGGGTGCAACATATGCCAAAGGATGGCTTATCATGGTGGGGGCGAGTAGAACGTCGCCGGTGCCTGGAAACGGGATAAGGCGAAGGCATGCACGCCAGCAAATCTTACCCAGCTTCGGGGCTCTCCGGGGAGATAATACCCCTACTGCTGCTCTGCGGGGTCTCCGCATGATCACTATGGCAAAGTGTTTACACGGTTGCTCCTCGAGCTGTTTCCTGGAGGTAGGAGAAGGCAAGGCTAGCTCTCTCCTTCCTATATGACCTGGTCTAGTGCTAATGGATTCCAACCCTTTGCATGGATGCCCTGGGGGGTTTATATAGGCCTACCCCCAGGGGTACAATGGTAATCCGGCTGGGCGCGGGCCCAGCCTTCAGTCTCTCTAGCCGCCGTCTTATCCGCCGACTCCTCGGGCCCGCCAACTGGCTCGGTACGGAGCCGACAGGCCGCGTCCGCCGCGGGCAGGTCTTGCCGGCCGTAGATTACTGTAGCCGTGCCTCTAATGACGCGGGCTCAGTCATGAGGTCGTGGCGACAGCTCTGCCGTCTGGCGGGCGATCACTGTGGCCACTCCCTGTCGCGTCTGATTAATGGCGCGTGGGGCCCGTGGGAGGGGCCGGCCGACTCCTGGGGGCCGACTCCCATCCGAGCCGACTGGTGGCGCTCTCGCCGTCTTTCGTACGCCCGCCGACTGGTGGGACCCATCATCCTTGGGTCGTACCGGCAGGACGTCGTGGGCACAGGACTCCGCCCTCTGGGGCTGACGTCAGGGCCGACATGACAATAGTGTCGCGCCACGCGGAGATTTCGGCGGGTACGGCGTACTGTAGCCATGCCTGCCCTTGGAAAAGGGGTCGGAGTGGACCTTACTATGGCCACTCCCCATCCCGTCCCTCTTTAATTATGAGGGCATGGGGGTTGTTGGCAGCGCGGGCCGACTCCCCAAGGCCGACTTCTCTGGAAGTCGCCAGTCAGGAGTCGGCTTATCCTCAAGTCATCCCTGGGACTCGGCCGCGAGTGGGCAGTCGGCCGCCTCGCCGCCGACTCTCAGAAGGCGGCTCTTCGTCCTGGGGTCTCGAGGGGCGCAGTCTGCCTCAATGTCTTGAAAGGTTCTAGGCCTGGGTTAGCCTACCCGTGGCCCATTACTCTGACACTGGTCCACCCACATATCAAATTATCAAAGTACCGAATGCGAATCATATGAGCGTGATGAAAACTACCTTGACGATAATTCCCATGTGTCCTCAGGAGTGCTTTCCTTTATATAAGAGTTTGTCCAGGCTTGTCCTTTGCTACAAAAAGGATTGGGCCATCTTTCTGCACCGTATTTACTTTTATTACTTGTTACCCGTTACAAATTACCTTATCACAAAATTATCTGTTACCGATAATTTCAGTGCTTGCAGAGAATACCTTACTAAAAATTGCTTATCATTTCCTTTTGCTCCTCGTTGGGTTTGACACTCATACTTATCGAAAGGACTACGATATATCCCCTACACTTATGGGTCATCAAGACTCTTTTCTGGCGCTGTTGCCTAGGAGTGAAGCGCCTTTGGTAGGTGGAATTTGGTAAGGAAAAATTTATATAGTGTGCTGAAATTTACTGTCACTTGTTACTATGGAACATAAACCTTTGAGGGGCTTGTTCGGAGTACCTTCACGCCGACCAGTAGAGCAAAGAGTTGCTCCTCAACCTACTGAACCTACTGAAAATGTTTACTTTGAAATTCCTTCGGGTATGAGAGAGAAACTGCTAGCTAATCCTTTTATTGGAGATGGAACATTACATCCCGATTTGCACCTAATCTATGTGGATGAAGTTTGTGGATTATTTAAGCCTGCAAGTATGCCTGAGGATGTTATCAAGAAGAAGGTATTCCCTTTAGCTTTGAAGGGAGAGGCATTGACATGGTTTATATTGTTGCTAAGTTTATGCCAGCTACTTTCACATGCCAGCAAAAGAAAAAGTTCTTCTATGATTTAAGACATTACTTCTAGGATGACCCACATCTTTATAAAGAAGGAGTAGATGGTGTTATTAGACATTGTGTACCTGAGCATGAACAAGAACAAATCCTACGCAAGTGTCACTCTGAGGCTTACGGAGGACACCATGCTGGAGATAGGACTGCACATAAGGTATTGCAATCTACTTTTTATTGGCCTACTCTCTTCAAGGATGCCCGTAAGTTTGTCTTGTCTTGTGATGAATGCCAAAGAATTGGCAATATTAGTAGATGTCAAGAAATGCCTATGAATTATTCACTTGTTATTGAACTATTTGATGTTTGGGGCTTTGACTATATGGGACCGTTTCCTTCCTCTAATGGTTATACTCATATTTTAGTTGCTGTTGATTACGTTACTAAGTGGGTAGAAGCTATTCCAACTAGTAGTGTTTATCATAACACCTCTATTAATATGCTTAAAGAAGTTATTTTTTCGAGGTTTGGAGTCCCTAGATATTTAATGATTGATGGTGGTTCACATTTTATTCATGGTGATTTTTGTAAAATGCTTGCTAAGTATGATGTTGATCATAGAATTGCATCTCCATATCATCCACAGTCTAGTGGTCAAGTAGAACTTAGCAATAGAGAGCTTAAATTAATTTTGCAAAAGACTGTTAATAGATCTAGAAAAAGTTGGTCCAAGAAAGTTGATGATGCATTATGGGCCTATAGAACTGCATACAAGAATCCTATGGGTATGTCTCCGTATAAAATGGTTTATCGTAAAGCATGTCACTTACCTCTTGAACTAGAACATAAGGCATATTGGGAAATTAAAGAGATCAATTATGATTTCAAACTTGCCGGTGCGAAGAGGCTTTTTGAGATTAGCTCAATTGATGAATGGAGAACCCAGGCTTATGAGAATGCCAAATTGTTTAAAGAAAAGGTTAAAAGATGGCATGACAAAAGGATACAAAAATGTGAGTTTAATGTAGGTGATTATGTATTGTTATATAACCCTTGTTTAAGATTCTTTGCAGGAAAACTCCTCTCTAAATGGGAAGGTCCTTACGTCATCGAGGAGGTCTATCATTCCGGTGCCATAAGAATCAACAACTTCGAAGGCACTAATCCGAGGGTGGTGAGCGGTCAAAGAGTCAAACATTATATCTCAAGTAATCCCATAAATGTTGAAACTAATGTTATTGAAACCATAACCCCGGAGGAATACATAAGGGACGCTTTCCAGAACATTTCAGACTCCTAAAAGGAAGAGGTAAGAGGTACGGTAGGTAAACCAACTCCAAAACAATTCTAATAGCAATTTTTCTCCGTTTTGGATTATTTAAGAAAATAGAAGAATAAGAAGTAGTCCGGAAAGGACACGAGGCTTCCACAAGGGTGGAGGGCGCGCCCCCTGCCTCGTGGGCACCTCGTGTGCTCTCCGGACTCTGTTTTCTTGCACGATACTTCTTTTGGTCGGCAAAAACTCATTATATAATCTCCCGAAGGTTTTTACCACCGTACCATGCAAATATCTTCTGTCTTTGTTTTGAGCTATTTTTCTGACAGATCTAGATCACCATGGCATCTTCAAGTGCCCCCAAGGACAAGTTCTTTGAGAAGGTCATCCACCCTTTCCTCGCAGAGGTGCTGCAACACCGTCAAACCATTGAGATGCGTGAGGGGTTGCTGCACATCCGCGATGTTGAGGGACCAAGGAGGACCGGAAGCGTGGAGACAAGGCTCGAGGCAATGGAGCAACAAGTTTTCAAGTGCCAGGAGATGGTGGAACGTGGACTCGACTCCAATCATATAATGATCATGGAGTTCACCAACAACCACAAGCTGGATGACAAGAAAATTGGGGAGGCCATCTTCAAGCTGCACGAGAAAATCGAGCGCCTCCAAGCCTAGATCTATAACCTGCAAAACCAAAACTATGAGTATGAATATAGATTCAAGAGGATGAGTTTGGCTGCAGATTTGAGGATCCCGGAGAATCGATCATCCTTCTTTGATGGTGAGCCTATGCCTTGGAAGATGGACAACAAGCCTACATCATCAACAACTCCATCATCACCACCTCCGAGGAAGGAAACATAAACACATGGGTATGGGCACTCCCCTTGGCAACTGCCAAGCTTGGGGGAGTGCCCCGGTATCGTATCACCATCACTTTTATGTTTACCATTTTTCTTAGTTCGATCCTTTTGGTAATATCTTGATCTAGTAGAATAAAGTTTTAGTATGATCTAGTTGTGAGTTTTGCTTTGTGATCCTTCTATGTAATCGAGTTCGTGAGCTATATATAATAAAGATTAGTGTTGAGTCAAGGGCTTGATTATTTTGCTATGATCTTGAGGGAATAGAATAAAAGAGAAGAAATAAAAAGAAATAAAGAGCTCATATGGATCTTATGGAGAGTAATGACTTCACATATAAAGAGTATGATGGATAAAAATTGTTAAGAGTTGACAAACACAATTTTGGTCATCGTTGCAATTAATAGGAAGTAATAATGAAAGAGAGATTATCACATATAAATATACTATCTTAGACATCTTTTATGATTGTGAGCACTCATTAAAATATGACATGCTAAAGAGTTGATGTTGGACAAGGAAGACAAAGTAATGGGTTATGTTTTCTTGCATCTGAGATAAATTATATTGTCATGGATCATCCAACATGTTGAGCTTGCCTTTCTCTCTCTTGCTAGCCAATTTCTTTGCACCAAGTAGAGATACTACTTGTGCTTCCAAATATCCTTAAACCCAGTTTTTCCATGAGAGTCCACCATATCTACCTATGGATTGAGTAGGATCCTTCAAGTATGTTGTCATCATTCCAAGCAATAAAAATTTGCTCTCCAAATATGTATGATTTATTAGTGCGGAGAAAATAAGCTTTATACGATCTTGTGATGTGGAAGAAATAAAAGCGATGGATTGCATAATAAAGGTCCATATCATAAGTGGCAATATAAAGTGACGTTCTTTTCCATTAAGACTTCGTGCATCCAACCATAAAAGCACTTGACAACCTCTGCTTCCCTCTGCGAAGGGCCTATCTTTTATTCTTGACTTATACTTCATATAAGAGTCACGATGATCTTTAACTTTCCTTTTTACATTTTATCCTTTAGCAAGCACACTGTGTTGGAAGGATCCTAATATATATAGCTAATTGGATGTGAGTTTTCATGAACTATTATTGTTGACATTACCCTTGAGGTAAAATGTTGGGAGCCAAAACTATAAGCCCCTATCTTTCTCTGTGTCCAGTTAAAACTTCATAACCATAAATATCGCGTGAGTGTTAGCAATTGTGAAACACTAAATGATGGTTGAGTATGTGGACTTGCTGAAAATCTCTTATTGACTCTTTCTGATGTTATGATAAATTGCAATTGCCTCAATGACTGAGATTATAGTTTGTTAGTTCTCAATGAAGTTTATGATTCATACTTCAAATTGTGATTGAATTGTTACTTTAGCATAAGAGATAATATGACAAT
This sequence comes from Triticum dicoccoides, assembly GCF_002162155.2. Lineage (NCBI taxonomy): Eukaryota > Viridiplantae > Streptophyta > Magnoliopsida > Poales > Poaceae > Triticum > Triticum dicoccoides. The sequence goes on along the minus strand of NC_041392.1, from coordinate 527,367,698 downwards.
ATATATAATATGTTGCTATTCTAAGAATGATCATGATGCCCCCATGTCTGTATTTTATTTTATCGACACCTCTATCTCTAAACATGTGGAAATATTTTTTTCGATTTAGGCTTTCGCTTGAGGACAAGCGAGGTCTAAGCTTGGCGGAGTTGATACGTCCATTTTGCATCATGCTTTTATATAGATATTTATTGCATTATGGGCTGTTATTACACATTATGTCACAATACTTATGCCTATTCTCTCTTATTTTACAAGGTTTACATGAAGAGGGGGAATGTCGGAAGCTGGAATTCTAGGCTGAAAGAGGAGCAAATATTAGAGACCTAATCTGCATAACTCCAAAAGTCCTAACACTTCACGGGAGCACATTTCAGAATATATAAAAAATATTGGGCGAAAGAAGTACCAGAGGGGGCCACCCACTGTCCACGAGGGTGGGGGCGCGCCCTACCCCCTGGGCACCCCCTGCCTCGTGGGCCCCCTGGAGGACCTCTGATGCCCATCTTTGGCTATATGGAGTCTATCGTTGAGGAAAAAATCATAAGCAAGCTTTCAGGACGAAACTCCGCCACCATGAGGCGGAACCTTGGCGGGACGAATCTAGGGCTCCGGCGGAGCTGTTCTGCCGGGGAAACTTCCCTCCGGGAGGGGGAAATCATCACCATCGTCATCACCAACGATCCTCTCATCGGGAGGGGGTCAATCTCCATCAACATCGTCACTAGCACCATCTCATCTCAAACCCTAGTTCATCTCTTGTATCCAATCTTTGTCTTAAAACCTCAGATTGGTACCTGTGGGTTGCAAATAGTGTTGATTACTCCTTGTAGTTGATGCTAGTTGGTTTACTTGGTGGAAGATCATATGTTTAGATCCATTATGCATATTAATTCCCCTCTAATTATGAACATGAATATGCCTTGTGAGTAGTTCCGTTTGTTCCTGAGGACATGGGAGAAGTCTTGCTATAAGTAGTCATGTGAATTTGGTATTCGTTCGATATTTTGATGAGATGCATGTTGTATCTCCTCTAGTGGTGTCATGTGAACATCGACTACATGACACTTCACCATTGTTTTGGCCTAGAGGAAGGCATTGGGAAGTAATAAGTAGATGATGGGTTGCTAGAGTGACATAAGCTTAAACCCTAGTTTATGCGTTGCTTTGTAAGGGGCTGATTTGGATCCATATGTTTCATGCTATGGTTAGGTTTACCTTAATACTTCTATTGTAGTTGCGGATGCTTGCAATGGGGGTTAATCATAAGTGGGATGCTTGTCCAAGGAAGGACAATACCCAAGCACTGGTCCACCCACATATCAAATTATCAAAGTACTGAACGCGAATCATATGAGCATGATGAAAACTAGCTTGACGATAATTCCCATGTGTCCTCGGGAGCGCTTTCCTTTATATAAGAGTTTGTCCAGGCTTGTCCTTTGCTACAAGAAGGATTGGGCCATCTTGCTGCACCTTATTTACTTTTATTACTTGTTACCCGTTACAAATTACCTTATCACAAAACTATCTGTTACCGATAATTTTAGTGCTTGCAAAGAAAACCTTACTGAAAACTGCTTATGATTTCCTTCTGCTCCTCGTTGGGTTTGACACTCTTACTTATCGAAAGGACTACGATAGATCCCCTACACTTGTTGGTCATCATGATCTTCCATATTCTGAATCCATTGGTCCGTCTCCAATTGGCGTATCGGTCCCGGAAATATGAGTTCATCTCCATTCATCCTCTATTAGGTCCAAGGGTTTTGGGGTTAGATAAGAGAGATAGAGAGGGATACACACAATACAAATAATAGTTTTGAAGAGACAGATTTTATCTTGTGGCTGCTGGGAAAACATCAAACAAATGACAGCTCACAGTGGTCGCATCTAACATAAGTATATAACAGGGGTTTGGTCTTCTTCTGATCGTGCTTGCTGATCTTCTCAAGTTCTTCTGTTAGGTCATTTCTGTTGACGCGAAGTCTCTTGTGACGTCTTTTAATATTCTGGATTTGTGTTCCAAACTTCTGGGTTTCGGCATCCTTGGCATGACCAATGGTCCTACTGTCCTTCAGTTCCGGATGAATCTCTGGTATCTCAAGGTATTGGTCCCACAACTTGGCTACTTTCAGCTTCTCGGTCCCGAGTTCTTCAGGAAATGCTTCCTTTTCAAATACGGCTTCCTGCAGGTCCATCTTAAATCTTGATGTAAGACTCCAGATCCCGACGATACACCAGCTAAGGTTAAAACTTCATCTTTTGCTGATAGATGCTCCATTAGCCCTTTTGTCATCCAATCCTTCCGACAAAATGCATGCTTAACTCAGCTCGGTGACAATAGCATGAGCGGGCGATAACATCATGGATAGCCGTGTTTATGACCATGTCATTTCCATGAGCTATCATCCTTAGTTAATATATCCTGCCTTAGGGTTTTCTTGACAAAAACTTTGAGTTTTAACGCTCCATGTTCCGCTCTTTCTCCAACACACCTTGATCTCGAATATTGACAGCTTCAACAGTATGACAAATTCCATAAGGGTAGCTTTCCTAGGTCATACCAATCTGGGAATTCTTCAGAGCCTTCAAATTCTCCTAGTCTTCGGAGTCTTCAACCATTGTAGTTTCCATTATTATAATTCATGGTAAAATCTTCTTCATTCCGAAGTGGTCTTAGTTGTCCGATATCTTGTCCTCCTTGGAGTGGTCTAATTAGTTGAATCTTCGTGTGGTCAAAAGGGGAAAGGGGTATAGTCTAACTAAAAGGGAATATTTGATAAAGCTCAGAAACGAAGAGAGGTAAAAGATCTTTTTGAAAATATTTTTTAGAGAAAATCTTTCCTATGGGCTTGTCAGTTTCTAGGGGTCACATCCTATAGTCAACATGTGCTCTGATACCATCTTGTAGCAACACGACCTCAAACGATCAAGTCTCTATGCTTAAGTGTCATCCCTGGATTAGTATGCTGACACAAACAGTACACGAGGATTTATAACAGAGGTAAATTACATGTAATAAGTAACATAAATACTATTACCTCAATCCAAATAGCGGAAGTAACAACAAGATTGTGGATTCCCATCAACACCAACGACAAAGTTGAGTGTAAAAATTGTAACCCTAACGTATAACTTACTCGTCGTAAGGTTCCTGCAACATGAGACGTTGCAGCCATGTAGGTCAGTACATTGAATGTACTGGCAAATTCACACTATAGAGCAATGCTGAATAATGGCTATCACTACATGCATATTTGGCTGGTGGAAGCACTAAGTTTAATTTTTTGCTTAAAGCTAATTTTTTCCTACAACAAAGGTATATATTTTCTTTAACTACAAAGTTTGTTGAAAAATATTGAGAAGGTAACCCCAACTCGATCCCAACTTAACATTAACCCAACAAATTATTAATTAAATAAAGTGATGAGATCAACATAATAATTCAAGTACCAGATACTCAAGATGTCCATAACAGGGGACACGACTAATCATGATTAGTTTGTACACTCTGTAGAGGTTTGCCCACTTTCTCCCACAAGACCCGGTCTCCTCCGTTGAATTTCTTGCACTAAATGATATTTGAAAAACGGATGATCGAGACACAGTCCTTCCGGAGAGGTCCCCTTAACTGATAGATAGGCCCGTACACCTATAATCCCCTACATCTGCTAGCCCATCATGGAAAGGATTCCCACAACTTATTCAACTATGCCAGAGCCCATCATGGCATGTGACTGCACACAGAAGTTTCCAGCATGAACAATATTATGATCCCTTTGATTCTGGGTGGCAAACCATAGGATGATCACACGGATACCCCGGGATCTCCTAGGACAACACTGGATTCCCCAGGTGTTCGGGCAATTCACTGGTATCCCCAGGGTGCCCCAACCAATCCACCCAAATGTGTATTAAAGTAGCCACCTTAAGTTAACCCTTAGATATAAATAACTCTCACATCTTTCATGGATTCTCTCAAAACCAAACCACGTGTACGAGCATAGCATAGCAGTATAAGCATAACGTAGTAACACCGAGAGGTTAGAATATAAGACAGTAGGTTCCTACCTCATCAACTACTTCCCAAATACCCACATGTTAACACATCCTACTCATGCAATGTTTGAGGGTGAAACTAATGCATAAAAACTAGGTATGAAAAGTATGATGAAAGTGTGAACTTGCCTTGTACTGTTGATGAAGATGATTCGCACTCATAAATCCTGATAGTTCCACTCGTCACACTCCGATCAATCTATCGTAAGCAAGCAATAGTAACCACACATAAGCAATCATGCAAAAGAATCAAAGAAAAGATCTCGGAAAACTTCGAAAACAAGCAATCAACTCTTGAAACAGAAAAAAAATTCTAACAGTACCAAAATTGGGTGGATTTGGTCTTATCAGAAATTTTAGGTCAAGAGTTTCGATTTGCAAAAAGAATCAACTAAATCGGAGTGATAAAACTCAAGTTATAATCAAAAGAAGTTTGAATATGAATCTGAGCAAATTTAGAAATTTAAAAATTTCAAAAGGTTGATGTGACACGTTCACTGGATAGGTGAAAACAAGACGAAACTATAGGCGCTGATTTCATATAATTTGGATGAATGGGTAAAAAGTTATGGCTATTTGAGAAATCAGGGGCAAGCTATTTTACGAAAGAAAAATAGATACAGCTAAAAGAATTCTTGGTCTAATGTATAAATACAGAGACTAGTTGATAATCTAATTATTCTACTATACTAGTCTAGAAATAATAAAGTACGGAAGTATATAAAAAAATGAAGAAAGATACCTTTATAAGGTACATAAAAGATGACTTCGGAGAGAGGAGATAATTTGCAGAAGTTCTGTCGGAGAGGAGAAAAATATTTTTTTTCTTTAATGAATCTAGTCAAATCAAAATATTGATTTAACCCGAATCAGATGATTTTTGGAGGCTCTATGGGTCTATATTTATAGTTGAAAAAGTGGTTTAGAGGTTAAAGACTAGGCAATGTGGGACTAAATGTAGACGTAAAAATAGAAAAGAGAAAAACGCACGGGCTAAATTGTTCGGCCGGCCGGCACACGTGCGCTGTCTGCTGACTGAAATAAATATTTTTTCCAAGCATAACCGAATAATAAATAAAAACAGTTATGGGCCTGTCTGCTGACTATGTTGCGCATGTGGGTGAAGGATAGTTATAAGCTGCACACGCAGTTTTTTAAAATAGAAACAAAAAGGAAAAAACTGAATAATGAAAACAAAAATAAAATTTTATATAGGCATATTATATATCAAAACTTTCAGAAAAAGGTTTTCTATAACATGAACATTTTTCTAGCGTCAAATAAAGTCCACAAAAATTTAAATAAAGCAAACAGTGATACTGCTACAATAAAACCTCATAAAAATCATTTTTAAAAATATCAAAATATTTACAAATTTATATCTCTCCATTTTTCTATTTTAGGCAATCATTTTACCCTAATTTCCATATATTTTATTTTTGAAGAAAAATAATTTGAACAAAACCAAATAACCCCAAATTGATTTTTTTCGAAGGGGCTTTAAATTCGATTCTTTTAAACTTCCAAATCATATTTCATATGTTTTGAAGAAGTCATTTTATCTTCTCTCATGAAAATGATTGAGTTGCATAAAGTTTCTGAATTTGAAATAGTTCCAAATGGAATTCAAATCTTCTCAAAACCCTTTTCATTTATTTAAATGGAAGAAGTAATATCATCTTCACTCTAGGGTTTTGTGATGAAATGAATTTGAATTCACGGAGATCAGAAAGCAAAAATGAAAGTTTGGGAAAGTCATTTTATTCTCTCTCATTTAACTTTCAAAAAGGTTTCAAATTTAACTCAATTTCACACAAGCAACCACACCACAATTAAGCAAACTAATCAAAACTACTTATTTAATATAACATTCCAAAATTTAGAATTTTGGGATGTTATAGGGGGTACCCCGAGGGGGGAACAACCCACCAGGGCGCGCCTCGGCCCCTAGGTGGGTTGTGCCCACCTCAGTGGCCTCCCGCACCGCCTCTTTGCTCTATAAATACCCCAATATTCCAGAAACCCTAGGGGAGTCAACAAAAATCAATTCAAGCCGCCGCAGAGTCCAGAACCACCAGATCAAATCTAGACACCATCACGGAGGGGTTCATGTAACATCCCAAATTTTCAATTTGGAATGTTATTCATAGATCATCCATGCATATCATATTTTACTGCATTTCGTTTCACGAATCCTCGAAATCCTAAGCAACTCAAGGACCCTCGGAGAGAGTTGGGGATATCCCTGTTTTCATATTTGAGTTTTATCAAATATTGAAACGAGGATTTTTGGTTTTAATTATTTTTCTCTCCGAAAATATTTCATATTAAAAATATATATGAGAGGAGATAATATGATTTCTCCAAAATAAATGAAATATTGGAGGAAAAATATTAAAATCAAATATATGATTTTATTCGGAGTTTATTGCTATTTTATTTGAATTAGAAAAATTGCATGTTTTTCAAAGTTTCATTTTAGGGAAAAGAAAATGTTCATCTTGTTCTAAATATTTTATTTAGACGGTGAAAATTTGTTTTGGCATTTTTAGATTTTTATTTTATTTTCTAGGATTTATTTAGTTCCGGTGAAATTATTTAAAAAAACGTAGCGCCCGACTGGGCCGAGGCCCCGCCGAGCCAGGCCGCCGGCCGACCTCCCCGTGCCGCCGTCTCCCACCTGAAGACTGCGCCCGCCGCCGCCGCACGCCGTGGCCGACTCGGCCACGCGCCCCGCCCCCTTCCCCAAGCCACGCCCCCTCCCCCTTAAAAGCTGGACCCGGGGCCCCCCTTGGAGCCCCGAAGCCACCCGCCGCTCGCCACCTGCGCCGCCGCCGCTCGCCGCCTGCGCCGCACGCCGCCGCCGCCGCTTGGCGCTGCTGCCGCACGCCACCGCTCGCCGCTGCCGCTGCCCCACCGCTGCCGGCACACCTCGCCGCCCCGCTGCGGAAGCCGCCGAAACCGAAGCTATACGCCGCCGCCGCCGTTTTTCTCTAGAAAACCGATCCGGTTTTTTTAGAAACCCTAGATCGTTTTTTTAAATCAGTTCGCCGGTTTTTCTCGGTTTAGTTACTTTGCGGACGTTCGTCCGTACGAACGGTGTTCACTCGTTAGCCGCAGACAATGAACGTTCGTTCGTTAGCCTGTTCATCAGTTTTCTTTTTCTCGAATTTTCCGTGATTATTTTTCAATCGCGATTTCTGATCAAATTTTCGTTTCAGTTTATCTTTTCGCTCGTTTATCGGAATCAGGCGATTCAACTCCCTATATCTTCGTCTCGAAACCCTCCTTCTGTTTAATGAACTTAAACATGATTTTGGTACTGTAAAATTTGACCTTAGCCCATATTAGTAAATGAATCTTGTTTCTTTCACAGTTTGAGTTTCATTGCTCCGTTTGATTTGATTCTTTTTGCAAACCGGAGTTCTTAAGTTGAACTTTCTGGTTAGATCTTCTTATTTGAGATTTACCCGTGTTTTTCTTCCTTGATTGCTTATGTATGCTATTGTTTGTTTGCAATAGAACACCCGGAGTGCGAAGCGTGCTACTATGAATCCCTAGGTTTTGCGGATCATCAGCAAGGCAAGTAACACTTTGATCATACCTTTTTATCACCCAGTTTTTATGCATTAGTTCCAATCCTCAAACATTGCATGGTTAGGATGTGATTAACATGTGGGTTGGGAAGTAGTTGATGAGGTAGAACCTATTGCCTTGTTATATTCAAACCTTGGGAGTTACTTCTACGTATTGCTTATATTGCTATGCTATGCTATGCTCGTAGACGTGGTTTGGGTGAGTGAAATCCGTGATAGATGTGAGATTGTTAATTAATGGTTCAACTTAAGGTGGCAACTTGAATACACATCTGGGTGGATTGTTTATTGGGCACCTGGGGAATCCAGTGTTGTCCTAGGATATCCCGGAGTACCCGTGTGATAATCCTATGGTCCGCTACCTAGGCTCAAAGGGAACTGAGATATTTTCATGCTAGAAACTTCCGTGTGCAGCCACAAGCTATTATGGGCTCTGGCATAGTTGAGTAAGTTGCGTGAAGCTCCCGAAGAGGTGGATCAGCAGGTAGAGGGATGTAGGTTGGTATGGTCTGCCCGGATTAAGGGCTTAATGCTTCTGAAAGACTGTGTCTCGGTCATTCGTTTCTCAAACACAATGAAGTGTGAGAAATCTAATGGAGGAGATCGAGTCTTGTGGGGAAAAGTGTGCAAACCTCTGCAGAGTGTATAAACTAATCATGGTTAGCCGTGTCCCCGGTTATGGACATCTTGAGTATCTAGTGCTTGGAGTATCATAAGTATCTCATCACTCTAAAATAATATTGTTGGGTTGTTAATTACTTTAATTGGGATTTAGTTGGAGGAACCTTCTCAATGATGTTTCAACTACCATGATAGTTAAATAAAATCTATTCCTTTGTTGTAGGGAAAAATTGGCTTTTCACAAAAACCATAATCATAGAGCTTTCCACCAGCCAAATATGCATGTAGTGATAGCATTATTCTTTTCTTGCTCTACTATGTTACTTTGCCAGCATATTCCATGTGCTGACCCGTTTTTGGGCTGCAACGTATTATGTTGCAGACTTTTCAGACGAGGAGTAAGGTTCCTTAGGTCATTGCCGTGCAGCTCAGCTATGCCATTGGAGTTGATGGAATCACTTTATCTTCCAAGCCTTCCGATGTTATAGTATTAGATGGACTTAAGCCATATTTATTGTAATAAGTTCTCTTTTGAGACATTCGATGTAATAAGTGTGTGATTGCTACTCCGTTATAAATCCTTGAGTACTATGGGTGTCAGCATTACCGATCCAGGGATGACACTAAAGCACAGAGACTTGACCGTTTGAGGTCGGGTCGGTACAAGATGGTATCAGAGCACACGTTGAGTGTAGGACACGACCACTAAGCTAAAGCCCTAGATCACTATTCTCTTCTCACTTCTGACTCCTCTCCATTTTCTACTCTTTAGGATGGCGGACGCAAGGAACAAGTTTGCACAACCAGATGAAGACTCCCCCTTTGGACGACACTTGAAGGAAGTCACTAGGTACTTGAACATTGGAATACCAAGCTTCACCGGGACTTACAACGCCACCTTACCAGAAGAGGAGCGATGGATGATTCAAGTTCAAGGTCTAGGAAGGACATTCACGCCAGTCACTAAGACTATAGAGTTTTCCTTCGATGCACCAACCTGGAGTCTAGGAAAGAATATGGCAGCTCACATCACCATGGGACGCATTGGAGAAGTTTATCATAAGGAGCTTAAGGATACTATCTATCAGATTTGTGGGCACCAAGATGAGCAATAGGAGATGATCAGCACCAGGAAGGATAGATCAATTGCAGCTTTCATCCAGTAGTTAAACCAACACATTCGTCACAAGGAGAACCAGATGTGCGCAGGAATGATAGACCTGAAGAAGGCGATGACTAGAATCACGGAACCGGAGGAAGAACTTAAGGCTACACGTGAAGATTATGAGGAGGAAATCATCGTATTAGTGGAGAAGAATGACGATCTGGAAAGGAAGCTAGGAGTATTCATGGGAGACCCCGCACCAGGAGGAGAAGACGAAGAACCCAAGGAGATTCGCCTGGAGGACTACATTATCATTGACAATACCGACACGGACCCCGATGATAGCGATGATGACTATGAAGATGAAGCTAGAGCAGACATCATGGAGTCATCAACCGAAGAATATTTTTAGTAGACCACCACATTAGTAGTAGTATTCCACCATGTATATAGTATAGTCTGAGCACTTTTGTAACGATAGTTAGATCGATTGTATGCCCTTGCTTGATTGTTTGAGTGAAATGATTCTGTTTGTATCATGTGCATATGGGTAGTGTTTTCTCATTAGACCTCATTCTATTCTAATCTCTCCCCTCTAAACCCATCATATGCCTCCGAGACGTGACCCTGGATTTACTTTCCCACCGGAGCCCACTCAGTTGATCCAGCAGCAGAATACCCTGATGCAGTTGTTAGTTCAGAATCAAGGCAACAAGAACAACAACAATCCACCGCCACCGCCACCAGTTGATAACTTAGCCCGTTTTTTGAGGTTGCAGCCGTCGGTGTTCTCCAGTAGCACCGAGACGATAGTGGCAGATGATTGGCTCCGCAGGATTGGAAGGGAGTTAACCACTGCAGGATGTATAGATGTTGAGAAGGTGCGTTTCGCCGCACATCAGTTGGATGGACCAGTAGCGTCATGGTGGGAGAATTACACTGCCACCTACCCTATAGCCACTGTTACATGGGACCAGTTTCAGCAAGCTTTCTGTATAGCCCATGCCTCAACTGGAGCTCTGAGTATGAAGAAGCATGAGTTTCGCAACTTACGCCAGGGGAACCATACTGTGGCTCAGTACGCGGATGAGTTGAGCAAGTTATCTCGCCATGCCCCTGATGATGTGGCCACAGATGCCGCAAAGCAGGAGAAGTTTATGGAAGGGATGAATGATGATATGAGCATGTAGTTGATGGTGGCAACATTCAACAACTACTGGGAGTTGGTAGATAAGGCTCTTATGATTGAAGGGAAGCAGCAGCAGATCGAGAGCCGTAAGAGGAAATATGGACAAAGAAGGTATAATTCAGGAGCTCAACAGAAACCTTGCCTAACCCCAAACACAGGAGGACTTGTTCATAACCATGGAGGCCACACCCACAATGGAGGAAGTAACCATAATCATACTGGCCGAAGGAATGGGAATGTGAATGGAGCAAGCAACAATCAGAACCGTTCCAATCCAGCCATGCCCGCCAAGAGATACCTAAGCCATGTTACTTGTTTCAAGTGCGGGAAGACTGTACATTATGCCATGGAGTGCCCTGAAGCGAAGATTGGAAACAACAATGGGAGCACTGGAAAGAAGCCCAATCCATTCAACAAAGGACAAGTGAACCACGTCAACGTGGAGGCGGTTGAAGAGCAGCTAGACGCGGTTATTGGTAAGTTTTTGGTTAAGTTTTTTACCGCCCTTGTTCTTTTTGATACTGGTGCATCACATTCATACATATCAAGGGAATTTGTGGATAAGCTTAAACTACCAACCCAAACCCTTAGGAGCCCTCTGTTAGTAAGTTCACCTGGAGTAGAGTATATGGCTAATCGATTGTGCGACCAGATACCCTTAACCATTGGTAGCCATGTTTTTCCGTCCGACCTAATAATCTTGGAGTCACAAGGATTGGATGTGATATTAGGCATGGACTGGATGTCAAAGTATGGAGGAAGCATTGACTGTGTTAGTAAGTCAATTTGTCTCACCACCCCTGAGGGAAAAAGGATCAAGTATGTATCTAGGCACGCGCCAAGGAGTAGCCAAGTGAATACCCTCACGAGAATTGTTTAGGAGGAAGTGCCTGTAGTCAAGTATTACCTGGATGTTTTTCCAGAGGAGTTACCAGGCATGCCACCGTATCGAGACATCGAGTTTTCGATAGAACTATTGTCAGGTACATGGCCTATATCGAAGCGACCATATCGGATGCCCGCAAATGATCTGGAGGAGATTAAGAAACAGATCAAGGAGTTATTGGAGAAAGGTTACATTCGACGGAGCTCATCACCATGGGGAGCCCAGTTCTTTTGGTCGAGAAGAAGGATAAGTCTCTAAGAATGGTTGTTGATTATCGTGCGTTAAATGAGGTGACGATCAAGAACAAATACCCACTGCCGATGATCAATGATTTGTTTGACCAGCTGCAAGGAGCCAAGGTGTTTTCAAAGATTGATCTGTGATCTGGATATCACCAGCTGAAGAGACGAGAGAAGGATATACCAAAGACAGCATTCACCACACGGTATGGGTTGTATGAATATACGGTCATGTCGTTTGGACTGACTAACGCCCCTGCCTACTTCATGAGCATGATGAACAAAGTGTTCATGGAATATTTGGATAAGTTTGTTGTGGTGTTCATTGATGATATAATGGTATAGTCGAAGAACGAGGAGGAGCACGAAGAGCATTTGTGTTTAGTTCTCGAGAAACTCAGGGAACATCAGTTGTATGCCAAGTTCAGCAAATGCGAGTTTTGGCTGAAGGAAGTCGGATTCCTTGGACATGTTATATCAGGAGAAGGTGTAGCAGTAGATCCCACTAAGGTTTTGTCAGTCACTGAATGGTTGGCACCCACTTCAGTTAGCGAGATCAGCAGTTTTCTTGGACTCACAGGATAGTATCGGAGATTCATCGAGAATTTTTCCAAAATTGCGAAGCCAATGACGGAGTTATTTAAGAAGGATACCAAATTTAAATGGACAGAATAATGTGAGGTGAGTTTTCAGGAGTTAAAGAAATGTTTGACTACAACCCTAGTGCTAATTCTAACGGATATACGCAAGGAGTTTCAAGTGTATTGCGATGCCTCTCGCCTAGGACTTGGAAGTGTGCTTATGCAGGACGGAAGAGTTGTTTCGTATGCCTCACGACAACTAAAACCACACAAATTGAGTTATGCCACGCATGATTTGGAGTTGGCTGCCGTAGTGCATGCGTTGAAGACATGGAGACATTACCTTATTGGAGACCGTTGTGATGTGTACACGGATCATAAGAGTTTGAAGTACATTTTCGCACACAAGGAGCTGAACCTTAGTCAGAGGAGATGGTTGGAGCTTATAAAGGATTATGACATGAAGCTTCACTATCATCCAGGCAAGGCCAATGTCGTAGCTGACGCTTTGAGTCGGAAGAGTTATGCTAATACCCTAGTGAGCGCGGGATTGCCAAAGGAGTTGGCAGAGGATCTTAGGGAACTTCTATTGGAGATTGTTCCTAGAGGTTTTGTTGCAACAATGGAGCTTCAGTCTATGTTGTTAGGAAAGATTCGAGAAGCTCAGAAGGATGACAAAGAGATTGCTGAGATAAAAGAGAGAATGAGCGAAGGAAAGGCCACAGGTTTTCGTGAGGATGAGAACGACACCTTATGGTTTGAGGACCGTGTTTATGTGCCCAATAACACAGAGATCAGGAAGTTAATACTTCAGGAGGCTCATGACTCACCATACTCGATACACCCCGGAAACACCAAGATGTATTTGGATTTGAAGGAACATTTCTGGTGGACTGGTATGAAGAAGGATATTGCCGAGTATGTAGCCGTATGCGATGTGTGTCAAAGAGTGAAGGCAGAGCATCAAAAGCCGGCAGGATTGTTATAGCCGATGCTGATACCCGAATGTAAGTGGGATAAACTTGGCATGGATTTCATCACCGGATTGCCCAGGACCAAATCAGGATATGATTCTATATGGGTAGTAGTTGATCGCTTGACCAAAGTAGCTCACTTTATCCCGATGAAAACCACCTATACAAGTGCAAAGTTGGCCAAAATATATATGACCAGGATCGTATGTCTGCATGGAGTTCCAAGGACCATCGTATCATATAGAGGAACACAGTTTACTTCAAAGTTTTGGCATCAGCTTCACAAAACTTTGGGGACAAGGTTGGAGTTCAGTACAACATTCCACCCGCAGACCGATGGACACAGAGAGAGTCAACCAGATTCTGGAGGACATGTTGATGGCCTGTGCGCTAGATTATGGATCTAGTTGGGATGACAATTTGCCTTACGCGGAGTTCTCATACAACAATAGCTATCAAGCCAGTTTGAAGATGGCACCGTTCGAAGCCCTGTATGGACGAAGGTGCAGAACACCGTTGATGTGGGATGAAATTGGAGATCGACAATTGTTTGGACCAGATTTGATCAAGGAGTCTGCAGAAAAGGTTAAGCTGATCCGAGATAGACTGAAGGTAGCTCAGTCCAGGCAGAAGAGTTATGCAGATTCGAAACACAAGGAAATAACCTATGAAATTAGAGACAGAGCATATCTGCGAGTGTCACCCCTGCGGGGAGTGAAACATTTTGGAGTTAAGGGAAAGTTAGCCCCGAGATTTGTAGGACCATATCGAATTTTGGAACGTATGGGAGAAGTTTCCTACTAGTTGGAGTTACCTGAAGGACTGTCAGGAGTTCATGATGTATTTCATGTTTCACAGCTAAAGAAGTGTCATGTTGAGATGGCTGATATACAGCTAAGAGATACAGTACCCTTGGAGGCGATTCAGTTGGACAGTGATTTGACCTATTAGGAGAAGCCAGTCAGGATTCTTGAATTTGCCAGCCGAGTCACCCGCAGCAAGGTTATCAAGTTTTGCAAAGTTCAGTGGAGCCACCATACCGAGGATGAAGCCACCTGGGAACGAGAGGATGATCTTTGCAAAGACCACCCACACCTATTCTCTAGCCAACCCTAATCTCGAGGGCGAGATTCATCTTAAGGGGGGTAGGTTTGTAACATCCCAAATTTGCAATTTGGAATGTTATACATAGATCATCCATGCATATCATAATTTACTACATTTCGTTTCGCGAGTCCTCAAAATCCTAAGCAACTCAAGGACCCTTAGAGAGAGTTGGGGATATCCCTGTTTTCATATTTGAGTTTTATCAAATATTGAAACGAGGAATTTTGGTTTCAATTAGTTTTATCAAATATCTTGGAAAATATTTCATATTAAAAATATATATGAGAGGAGATAATATGACTTCTCCAAAATAAATGAAATATTGGAGGAAAAATATTGAAATCAAATATATGATTTTATTCGGAGTTTATTGCTATTTTATTTGAATTAGAAAAATTGCACGTATTTCAAAGTTGCATTTTAGGGCCAAGAAAATGTTCATCTTGTTCTAAATATTTTATTTAGACAGTGAAAATTTGTTTTGGCATTTTTTAATTTATATTTTATTTTCTAGGATTTATTTAGTTCCGGTGAAGTTTAAAAAAAACGCAGCGCCCGACTGGGCCGAAGCCCAGCCGAGCCATGCCGCCAGCCCACCTCCCCGCGGCGCCGTCGCCCACCTGGAGACCGCACCCGCTGCTGCCACACGCCGTGGCTGACTCGGCCACGTGCCCCGCCCCTTCCCCAAGCCACGCACCCCCTCCCCCTTATATGCCGCACCCGGGGCCCCCCTTGGAGCCCCGAAGCTACCCGCCGCTCGGAGCCTGCGCCACACGCCGCCGCCGCCGCTCGCCGCTGCCGACGCCCCGCCACTGCCGCTGCACCTCGCCGCCCCGCCGCGGAAGCCGCCAGAGCTGGAGGTATACGCCGCCGCCGCCGGTTTTCTCTAGAAAACCGATCCATTTTTTTAGAAACCCTAGATCATTTTTTTAAATCGGTTCGCCGGTTTTTCTCGGTTTAGTTACTTTGCGGACGTTCATCCGTACGTTCGTTCTAACAAAAGGTGTTCACTCGTTAGCTGCAGACAACAAACATTCATTCGTTAGCCTGTTCGTCAGTTTTCTTTTTCTCAGATTTTCTGCGATTATTTTTCAATCGTGATTTCTGATTCGATTTCCGTTTCAGTTTGTCTTTTCGCTCGTTTATCGGAATCGGGCGATTCAAGCGCCTAGATCTTCATCTCGAAACCCTCCTTCCGTTTAATCAACTTAAACATGATTTTGGTACTGTAAAATTTTACCTTAGCCCAGATTAGTGAACGGATCTTTTTTCTTTCACAGTTTGAGTTTCGTTGCTCCGTTTGATTTGATTCTTTTCGCAAACCGGAGTTCTTAAGTTGAACTTTCTCGTTAGATCTTCTTATTTGAGATTTACCCGTGTTTTCCTTGCTTGATTGCTTATGTATGCTATTGTTTGTTTGCGATAGAACACCCGGAGTGCGAAGCGTCCTACTACGAATCCCTAGGTTTTGCGGATCATCAGCAAGGAAAGTAACACTTTGATCATACCATTCTATGACCCAGTTTTTATGCATTAGTTCCAATCCTCAAACATTGCATGGTTAGGATGTGATTAACATGTGGGTTGGGAAGTAGTTGATGAGGTAGAACCTATTACCCTGTTATATTCAACCCTTGGGAGTTACTTCTACGTATTGCTTATCTTGCTATGATATGCTCGTAGACGTGGTTTGGGTGAGTGAAATCCATGACAGATGTGAGATTGTTAATTAATGGTTCAACTTAAGGTGGCAACTTGAATACACATCTGGGTGGATTGTTTGTTGGGCACCTGGGGAATCCAATGTTGTCCTAGGATATCCCGGAGTACTCGTGTGATAATCCTATGGTCCGCCACCCAGGCTCAAAGGGAACTAAGATATTTTCATGCTAGAAACTTCCATGTGCAGCCACAAGCTATTATGGGCTCTAGCAAAGTTGAGTAAGTTGCGTGAAGCTCCCGAAGAGGTGGATCAGCAGGTAGAGGGATGTAGGTTGGTATGGCCTGCCCGGAGTAAGGGGTTAATGCTTCTGAAAGACTGTGTCTTGGTCATCCGTTTCTCAAACACAATGAAGTGCGAGAAATCCAACAGAGGAGATCGAGTCTTGTGGGGAAAAGTGCGCAAACCTCTGCAGAGTGTATAAACTAATCATGTTTAGCCGTGTCCCCGGTTATGGACATCTTGAGTATCTAGTACTTGGAGTATCATAAGTATCTCATCACTCTAAAATAATATTGTTGGGTTCTTAATTACTTTAATTGGGATTGAGTTGGAGGAACCTTCTCAATGATGTTTCAACTACCATGATAATTAAATAAAATCTATTCCTTTGTTGTAGGGAAAAATTGGCTTTTCACAAAAACCATAACCATAGAGCTTTCCACCAGCCAAATATGCATGTAGTGATAGCATTATTCTGTTCTTTCTCTACTGTGTTACTTTGCCAGCATATTCCATGTGCTGACCCGTTTTCAGGATGCAACGTATTATGTTGCAGACTTTTCAGACGAGGAGTAAGGTTTGTTAGGTCGTTGCCGTGCAGCTCAGCTATGCAGTTGGAGTTAATGGACTCACGTTATCTTCCAAGCCTTCCGCTGTTATCGTATTAGATGGCTTTAAGCCATATTTATTGTAATAAGTTCTCTTTTGAGACATTCGATGTAATAAGTGTGTGATTGCTACTTTTTTATAAATGCTTGAGTACTGTGTGTGACAGCATTACCGATCCAGGGATGACACTGAAGCACAGAGACTTGACCGTTTGAGGTCGGGTCGCTACAGTTCACCACTTCCATTGGTGCCTCTCCGATGATTTCTAGATGTCTTCGGGTTCGTAGTTAGTAGCTAGATGTCTTCCTCTCTCTCTCATTTGATTCTCAATACAATGGTTTCTTGGAGATCCATATTATGTAACTCCTTTGCGGTGTGTTTGTTGGGATCTGATGAACTTTGAGTTTATGATCAGATATATCTCTTTTTATCCATGAAAGTTATTTGAGTTTCTTTGATCTCTTTTATGCATGATTGCTTATAGCCTCGTATTTCTTCTCCGATATTTGGGTTTCGTTTGGCCAACTTGATCTATCTTGTAATGGGAAGAGGTGCTTTGTAGTGGGTTTGATCTTACGATGCTTGATCCCAGTGACAGAAGGGGAATCGACACGTATGTATCATTGCTACTAACGATAAAACAACGGGGTCTATTTGTACATAAATAGATCTTGTCTACATCATGTCATCGTTCTTATTGCATTACTCCATTTCTCCATGAACTTAATACACTAGATGCATGCTGGATAGCAGTTGATGTGTGGAGTACTAGTAGTAGATGCAGGCAGGAGTCGGTCCACTAATCTTGGACGTGATGACTATATAATGATCATTGCCTGGATATCATCATGATTATTTGAAGTTCTATCAATTGCCGAACTGTAATTCGTTTACCCACCGTTTGCTATTTTTCTTGAGAGAACCCACTAGTGAAACCTACGCCCCCCGGGTTTCTTTCTCATATTCTTTGCCTTTGCGATCTATTTTATTTGCCTTTTATTTTCAGATCTATTAAACCCAAAAATACAAAATTACCTTGCTGCAATTTATTCTTATTTATTTCATTTGGCGTTCGATCTATCAAACTACTACAATTTATTCACGCTCGTTTGCCAATTGGCGTCGTTACCCGGAAGGGATCCCCTTTAATACGCCGGGTTGCGAGTATTTGTTATTTGTGTGCAGGTGTTGTTTATGTGTGGTTGCTTGGTTCTCCTACTAGTTCGATAATCTTGGTTTCATCACTGAGGGAAATACCTACTGTTGTTGTGCTGCATCATCCCTTCCTCTTTGGGGAAATACCGACGTAGCTTCAAGCCGCTATCAATCGGCTACCGGCAGGAGCCTTATGGTTGTCTCTTTATTGTATGAAATGCAAACACCATGTAATTGCTTTACTTTATCACTATGCGTTAGCGATAGTTGTAGAAGCAATAGTTGGTGAGACGACCATGACGCTACGATTGAGATCAAGGTGTCAAGCCAGTGACAACGGAGATCAAAAGCACAAGATGATGATGGCCATATCATGTCACATATTTTGATTGCATGTGATGTTTATCGTTTATGCATCTTATTTTGCATAGTAAAGTGGTAGCATTATGAGATGATCCCTTCACTAAATTTCAAGGTAAAAGTTTTCTCCATGAGCATGCACCATTGCTCCAGTTCATCGTGTTGAGACACCATGTGATGATCAGGTGTGATAGACTCTACGTTCACATACAATGGGTGCAAGACAATTTTGCACATGCAGAATACTTGGGTTAAAATTGATGATCCTAGCATGTACAGACATGGCCTCGGAACACTGGAGACCGAAAGGTCAAACGTGAATCATATAGTAGATATGATCAACTATAAAGATGTTCACCATTGATGACTACCCCATCTCACATAATGATCAGACATGGGTTAGTTTATTTGGATCACGTATCACTTAGAAGACTTGAGGGATGTCTATTTAAGTGGGAGTTCTTTAGTGATATGATTAATTGAACTTAATTTATCATGAACTTAGTCTTATAGTTTTGCATATCTATGTTGTACATCAATAGCTCACGATATAGCTCCCATATATTTTTGATATGTTCCTAGGGAAAACTAAGTTGAAAGATGATAGTAGCAATGATGCAGACTGGGTCCGTGATATGAGGATTATCCTCATTACTGCACAGAAGAATTATGTCCTTGATGCACCGCTAGGTGACAGACCTGTTGTAGGAGCAGATGCAAACATTATGAACGTTTGGCAAGCTCGATATGATGACTACTTGATAGTTTAGTGCGCCATGATTTACGGCTTAGAACCGGGACTTCAAAAACGTTTTGAACGCCATGGAGCATATGAGATGTTCCAAGAGCTGAAATTGGTATTTCAGACTCATGCCCGTGTTGAGAGGTAGATATGTGACGCCCTCGATTCAATCGTACCCTAATCATACACGCAAAAGTGTACGATCAAGATCAAGGACTCACGGGAAGATATCACAACACAACTCTAGACACAAAATAAAATAATATAAGCTTTATATTACAAGCCAGGGGCCTCGAGGGCTCGAATACATAAGCTCAAATATACAAGAGTCAGTGGAAGCAACAATGTCTGAGTACAGACATGAGTTAAACAAGTTTTGCCTTAAGAAGGCTATCACAAAAGCAACAATGACCGAAAATGCCAGGCCTCCAACCTGGGAGCCTCCTAACTACTCCAGGTCATCAGCAGCTGTCACGTAGTAGTAGGAACCCTCGGGGTAGTAGTAGTCATCAGTGGTGTCGTCTGGCTCCTGGGATCCATCATCTGGTCGCAACAATCGGGTATGGGAGAAAATGAGGTAGCAAAGCAACCACGAGTACTCATCCAATGTACTCGCAAGACTTACATCAGAACTAAACTAAGTATGCATCTGTATCAAAGGAATGGGTTGTATCTGTGGACTAAACTACAGAATGCCAGAAGGGAAGGGGAAAGCCTAGCCTATCGAAGACTAGCATCTTCAATCATCTTCAAGCATCTTGCAGCATATAGAAGAGTATAGATCAACATAATGTGAAGTAGTAGTAGTGTTATCAACCTCGGCCAGAGATCCTTTCTCGACTCCCAGCGACAAAGCAATCCCAGAGCCATACTATCCATTTCTCATCACAATCCATTTCTCATCACCATCCATTTCTCATCACAAGTATCCAGTTCTAGTTGTACCGATCGGGATACAACTCCAAGTGTATGTTACCATAGGACAAGCTATCGATAGATGTTTTGTTCCCTACAGGGGTGCACCAACTTACCCACCACGCTCGATTAACTCCGACCGGGCACACTTTCCTGGGTCATGCCCGGCCTCGGCCAAACAATACACCGCAACCCGACCTAGGCTTAATAGAGTGGTCAAGCACGCCGGACTAAACCTATGCCCCCAGGGGTCTTGGGCCATCGCCCCGGGAACTCCTGCATGTTGCGTGGGCGGCTGATGAGCAGACCTAGCTACCTCCTTAAAAAGGCAGGAGCTTACCAGTCTCGCTCAATCGCAAGACGTCTATTAAGCTTCGGCTGATGCATACGACGTAGAACGCCCATACTATGCCCACGTGATGGTTAGTGCTTTCAGGCCAGAGGCCCCTCGGATCAAATATCCAAACCGTTAGTGCATTGGCAGTGCGGTCACGAGCAGAGACTCACGAAAGATGTGACCCCGTCGCCCCGTCTCGAGTCCTTGCGGCAAGGGCTAAGAATGCCCGGTCACGCCCCGCAAGTATCTCGCGGGCACCTTCCACGTCAACCCGACTCCACATCACTCGCTATTAAGCTCGCGCGGGTACCCCTCAGGGCCGACCCGTCTTTAGTAACATGGCTCAATGTAAAGTCATAGTAACCATAGTAACTGTGTGTTTAACACCAAGGGGGAAAACCCGAGGAATCACCCCGGTGAATTCCACTTGATGTTATCATCAAGGTGTACGTAAGAGGATCCACCCTCGAGGTTCACACTTGAGGGGTTGCACGACAGAGCCATAACAGAAGTGGTTAAGGAGGAAATCACCCTCGATGACCTCGACCGTATAGCTACACTACAGAGGTCCCATCAGGGGTGATGTAAGAGGTTCCACCCTCGGCACTCGATGGTAACTCTGCAGAGTCATTCAACTAGGGGGGACGGGGTGATGTGCGGTGTCGGGGCCTGGACGTCGATCATGTTGATCGAGTCATCGAATATAAAGCAGGGCCACTGGGACAAGGTGGGGTCACTGATAGATCTCTAACCAACCTTACTAAGTAGTTTAGGATAAGCAGGTAAGGTATGAAAGCAGGTAACAACAACAGGCTATGCATCAGAGTAGGATCATACAGAAAGCAGTAGCAGTTCTAATGCAAGCATGAGAGGGAAAGAAATGGGCAATATCAAAATGCTCAAGGAGGGTTTGCTTGCCTGGTCGGTCAGACGAGAAGGAGGGGTCTTCGGTCACAGGGGCATCAGCATCGTCATGGGGTCTACCGAAGAGAAGAGGGGGGAGAAATAGTAAATACATAGCAAGCAAGTGCATACCAGGACAACGGACAGAGCTAGACGTGTTCTAACGCGTTGCTACATGATACCGGTGAAAGGGGAAGTCAACCGGGAATGTTTTCCCAGTTCCAGACCTGTGTTAGACAGAGGACCGGAGGGGGAATGTTCCATGTTCAGCATGCTAGGGGCATGTGACAGATGAACGGACCACGTATTTAGATTTGTCTCGTCGTTCTGAGCAACTTCCATATATAAAGTTTTTCGATCCGAGCTACGGTTTATTTTCTATTAATTTTCAAAGATTTATACATTTTCTGGAATTATTTAAATTAACAGAAATTCATTATGACGTCAACATTGCGCGGGGATTATGTCAACAGTCAACAGACTCGCTGACCAGGGTCAAACCTGACGTGTGGGTCCAGTGGGACCCACATGTCAGCCTCTGTTAGTCTAATAGTAATTTAAACTAAACTAACATCTAATTAGAGGGGTGGGCCCCTGGTGTCAGTGACTAACTAACAATTAAAACTAATTAATAGATTTATTTATTTATACAACGTTTTAAACAAGTGGGGCCCACATGTCAGCCTCACTGGGAAGCCCAGTCAGCAGTTGACTGGGTCAACCCAGTCAACTGGGCCACCTGGGCCCACTAGCAGTGACTCTGGGGTGGGGCCCGCCGGGCCACGCAGCTGGCTGGCGCCGGAGTTGCTCCAATGGCCTCCCGCGGCGGCGAGCTCGCCGGCGATGCTCGGGAAAAGGCTACGGGGCACCGTTTCGCGCGGTTTTGCTTGCGTTCGAGCAAGGGCACAACACCGCGTCACGTGGTGTGGTCGGTTGGGCTCGCAGCTGGCCGGAACTGCGCCAGGGATGAGTGGAGGCGGCGGTGGGGTTCGGGCACGGATGGGGATCGCGCTACAGGGCACGGGGAGAGGTGCGGCTAGGTGCGTTCGACCAGTTGGACTCGGGGATGGCCGCAACGTCGCCGGCGGCGAGAGTGGTGGACGCCGGTGTTCGGCCGCGGTTGAAGACGAAGCTAGAGGGTTCGGCTAGCGGGGCAGTGGGGCGCGTTCGAACCGCGGGGATACGCTGAGCATGTTCCCGTGCTCGGACGACCATGGCTTCGACGGAAACGACGACGATGAGCGGCACGGCGGAGCTGAGCTCCGCCGTCCATGGCGGCGACATTACCCGCAACAGAACAAGGAGGGGCAGGGGGAGGACGTGCGGTGCTCACCGTGCGGGCGCAAGGAGGCCCCATGAGTGAACGAGAGCGTAGAGGGGGTGGCCGGAGTCGAAGGAGATCGCCGGTGACCTGAGGAGGAAGAAGAAGGCATAGATCCGGGCGGTGGGGCTCGTCGGCTCGCATTCGTGGCCGTAGTCGACATAGCGGAGCGCGGCTGGTTACGTCAGTGGAGCACGAGGGAGGCGGTCGCCGCGGTGATGCGAGGTGGGACGGCGGCGACGGTGCTCAGGTGAGGCGGGCGAGCAAGGAAGAGAGGGGAAGGAGCGCGTGGATCTGGGAGGCGAGAGAGGGGAGTGGAGGTAGGTGGAGAGGAGGCCAAGGCGTCAAGGGGAGGGGTCGACCTTATCCTTTCCGGCTAGTCGCCGTCGAGGCGGTCCGGCGGGGCTCGCCCCTGTTGCGTCCCTGGTCGGCGGAACAGGGGGAGAAGGCGAGCCGGGGAGGGGCTAGGCCGGACAAGCTGAAGTGGGCCAAGGCTCGGGCCAGGCACTGTGCACTTGGCCCAGTGCACAGTGGCCTGTGCTCTTACTCTTTTCTTTTTCTTTTCTTTTTAAATTAAAAAAGAGAGAGGAATGATTTTTTTTGAGCATCCAAAGGATTTAGGAAAAATATGGGACTTGTCCCATTAATTCCTCCACATTTTTAGGTATTGCCACAAATAGTTTGGAGGCAAGAGGAATTGTCTACGAATTTTGGAAATTGGGAAAGGCATATTTAAATGCTGCTGGAACACTAATTAATTTCCAGAGGCCATTTGGGAACTCCAAAGATTTTGGTTTTAACATGAAAAATACTTAGAGAATATTTGTCATATTGTGAACTATTTTGATTGCATGAAAGAAGAAGCAAATATTTGACATGTAATTTGAATTTGAATTTGAAGCAGATTTTGGACAAGTGGCATTTTGGCATGATGATCATGATGACATGACCGTTATTAGGGGGAGATTACTGTAGTGTGATGGTGGGGATGTTACAAGTCTCCTCCACTACAAGAAATCTCATCCCGAGATTTAAGAAAGGAATTAAAGAGTAACTTCGGGAGAACTGACCCTTATAGGGTTAATTATCCGATGAACAATTCAGGGAATGAGGCAAAAGTATCTCTCGAGTTGAAACTTAATAAAACATCGAGAGCAAAGTATGAAGGTACCATGAGAAGTTTTAATGGGCTGGCAATCATTCGATGCCTAATCAAAAGGTGAAAGGGGGTTCAGAGCAACAACAACAAAAATTATTACGTCTGATACTAGAATAGATCACTAGGAAGGTGGCTCATGAATTACATACAAAGGAAAGTGAATAAGGATACTTCAGAATCAAGGATGTACATGAGTCAGGTTTCGATCCCGTGGAACAATGGGTTATGGGCCCACCATGTGGGTTAAAATAGAAGGAGCGATGACATCTTGCACAGTCATGATAGCAAGGCATGTCAGAGGGTAGCCTGTCAGTTATGTCGGCAACAACGTCGGTACCAAGGGCGAGGGACGAAGAGAACCATTTTCCTGCTCGTTGAATGAGGCGGGCCGTTAGGCAAAGTTCTCGTCCATTGGTTGCTACCGAAATGTCATCAACAATAGTAACAGGGTCTTTACTGACAGAGTTGTACATTGAGGTGCTTACCTAAGCATGAAATTATCTCTACTGAGATAAGTTAGTTTACTGGAAAGGTTAAACAAAAGAATGGAAAGGAAAATATGATTAGTATATTAATCAGAACAATGGAAAGTAAAATGTGTTTAAACACAATTATCAGGAGTATATCCTTCCCAAGGACAAGCAGAGGATGATATCCATGACAGGATAGTAAGTAGATAATCAATTAGGAAGAGGGAAAGAAATTTCATGACATTACCCATACAACGGTGTTTGGATAATTGATAAAGAAAATTTAGTATCTTGCTTCAAATGTTCTTATTGGAGATCGGATTACCACAGACATGCTTCGAGATAGCATTGACATGGTTTCAAACAAAGGTCGGACTTTGGATACACCAAGGATCCATGGGAAACAACTTAGAAAATAAGTCATACAATTTTAGCAGGGAAAAGATGAGGGTGTGGCCGACGGGCTCAGCCACAATCCATCAACATGCCAAAAAGGATGTATCTCCAAAATTATATGAACAAGTTTCTGTTGGGGAAGGCAAGAATCTTGTGATGATAAAATAAATCATCGAGGCAGAGGATTGTATTTCTCACCATGAATTCGATTGATATCCTGGAAAAGCTCAGAATGTTGATGATGATCACGACACATTTGTCGAGAGATTTCATGAAGATGTCACCGAGCAGAAAAGGAAGGAAGAAGTGAAAGGCTATGAGAACCACGGATTCGACACAAGGTCAAAGTCAAGCTTGTTGTTCGAGGTGAAATGATAAGATGAGGAAGATCGACGTAAGCTTAGCTCATCATCGGAAGTTGCTCCAGGCATAAGGACCAGGTAGCACAGTTAAAAAGTTGACATGATAAAAATATAGCCGATCAGGCTAGGAATGATGTGATGGGGTATAAAGCTTCCCAGTATCAAGTACTAGGTGTAATGCTAGAAGGTAAATCGGAGTAGAGGTTAGACGGGGGAATGATTTGCAGAGGATAAGTAATTGTAACTTACCCAGTAAATGGGATCAAGGAGGAAATATGGTTGGGACCATAACTGCAAGGGATCCAATTTACGATACCGGAAGAATATTCAAATGATTAAATATTCTTGCAAGAAGCTTTCATGATAAGTCCCACACCATGTTCGTGGGCATGAACACAAGGTTCAAGGTCGACTCCCACTTCTACAATGTATAACCTTTCATTTTACTTCTCGCTCTTGATGAAGCTGTAGTATTGAAATTTTATCTGACGAAAAGCCAGTAGAGTATAACCCGCATGACTTTTGAGTTCACACAGATTAGGGAAGGCATAGGTTCAACCCATCGGGGCATCTTAGGAACATATATCATAAATTTCGAGAATAAATAACATAAGCTCAGTAGTAGAGCATGCTTGATAAAGTGGAGGATACAATTTACCAAAGGCATTATGTATCCGAGGAAAGGCTCACAAGCTTATTGAATATGAAGGACGTTGTCGGATAAAATCCAAAAAAGGGTTCTGGTGGTTGTAACGCCCTCGATGCGGCTATATCTCCCATGTGTCAAAGCACGACTTAGAGGCATAACCGCATTGAAAGCAATGTCGCAAGTGAGGTAATCTTCACACAACCCATGTAATACAGAAGGGAAAGAGATACATAGTTGGCTTACAATCGCCACTTCACAACAATACATGAATAAAGCATTACATCAACCAGTTACACACAAGGTCCGACTATGGAACCCAAAATAAAAGAAGACTACCCCAAATGCTACACAGATCCCCAATCGTCCCAACTGGGCTCCACCACTGATCAACTGAAAACGGAACAACATAATGAATACGATCTTCATCGAGCTCCTCCTTGAGCTTGGTTGCGTCACCTGCACGGTTCAACGGCACCTGCAAGCTGGTTTTGGAAGTATCTGTGAGTCACGGGGACTCAGCAATCTCACACCCTCGCGATCAAGACTATTTAAGCTCATGGGTAAGGTAAAAGGTATGAGGTGGAGCTGCAGCAAGCGACTAGCATATATGGTGGCTAACATACGGAAAAGAGAGCGAGAAGAGAAGGCAAAAGCACGGTCAAGAAACTATGATCAAGAAGTGATCCTAGAACAACCTACGTCAAGCATAACTCCAACACCGTGTTCACTTCTCAGACTCCGCCGAGAAGAGACCATCACGGCTACAAACGCTTTTGATGCATTTTAATTAAGTTAAGTTACAGGTTTTCTACAACCGGACATTAACAAATTCTCATCTGCCCATAACTGCGGGCACGGCTTTCGAAAGTTCAAATCCCTGCAGGGGTGTCCCAACTTAGCCCATCACAAGCTCTCATGGTCAACGAAGGATATTCCTTCTCCCAAGACAATCCGATCAGATTCGGCATCCCGGTTACAAGACATCCTCGACAATGGTAAAACAAGTCCGGCAAGACCGCCCGATGCGCCGACATCCTGATGGAAGCTGCACATATCTCGTTCTTAGGGCAACACCGGGTGAACACTGCGTACAACTAAAACCAGCCCTCAAGTTTCCCCGAGGTGGCGCCACAAGTGGCTCTGTTTC
>NC_041392.1:527338211-527340691 GCF_002162155.2 Triticum dicoccoides | reverse complement strand
TTAAAATAAAGATGACCCTTGGGCTGGCCTAACACAAGGAAAAAAGGCTAGGTGGTGAATGGTAAACCAAGGTTGGGCCTTGCTGGAGGAGTTTTATTCAAGGTGAACTGTCAAGGGGTTCCCATTATAACCCAACCGTGTAAGGAACGCAAAATCCGGGAACATAACACCGATATGACGGAAACTAGGGCAGTAAGAGTGGAACAAAACACCAGGAATAAGGCCGAGCCTTCCACCCTTTACCAAGTATATAGATGCATCAATTAAATAAGAGATATTGTGATATCCCAACAATAAACATGTTCCAACAAGGAACAATCTCCAATCTTCACCTGCAACTAACAACGCTATAAGAGGGGCTGAGCAAATTGGTAACATAGCCAAACAATGGTTTGCTAGGACAAAGTGGGTTAGAGGCTTGACATGGCAATATGGGAGGCATGATAAGCAAGTGTTAGGTATCGTAGCATAAGCATAGCAATAGAGCGAGCAACTAGCAAGCAAAGATAGAAGTGATTTCGAGGGTATGGTCATCTTGCCTGCAAAGTTCTCAGAGAAGAACGGAAGCTTGAACCTCGTAAACGTACTCAACGGGTCCTCAAACACGAACTCGTCTCCCGGTTCTACCCAAGCAAGAACAACCTGCAAAAGGAACACAATCAACCACGTGCAATGCACAACCAACATGATGCAAACATGGTATGATATGCGGGATGCGATATGTGATGCATATGCGAGTTTTGGAAAGGAATGATTGAACATGGCCTCAATTTGGAAATCCAAGATTTCCACTGGAAAGGTGAGTTGATCTCAGTTGAAATCGATATAAAGATCACCGGAATCGGATGCACGGTTTGGAAATGACAAGCAAAACAAATATGGCACCGGTCTGCGATAAACAACAAGTAGCCATCTAAATGCATCAAGATAAATATGCTACAGCTCTCAAACATAGCAACAAAATACATGGCAGGGATCCACTCATGATGCTTGACAAAAGATGAACACTGAGCTACGGCTAATTCAATCAATAGCAGGTTCAAACAAGCATGGCAAAAGTGCAAAAGATAACAGGTTTCAGACTTAGTGAAATTAACAGCATGTCAGGAATTTAACATCAGGAAGCAATGTTAAGAGCAAGAAAACTACATGCTACAGGAACATATCATCGCAAAGCAAGGCATGGCATGAAGCTACTCAAAGCATATAACAAAAGTCCCTTACTGACCATGAGCCAAAAGGGATCAGACTATACAATTGCAAGCATGTGAACATAGCAAAAACATAAAACAGATTCAGACTTAGTGAAAAACTGGAGCATGGTAAAACAGATCACTACGAGGCATTGCATGATAAACTAAGCATACAACCAGCAAGTAGACATGGCATAAAAGTTAGACATGGCAAGAACAACAACATAGCATGCACGGATCAACAACAACAAGCTTGGCAAAATTGCTAAACATGTTAACAATCTGCCAGGAACATTTTATAGCAAAAGTAGAGCTCAATTGACTCAAGCTAGGGTTCTCCATAAATGCCAACAAAGGCATGGATGGATAGAGCACCACAATATCTACAAAACATCCTTACTGATCATGCTCAAAAGAGGCACAAATCACTAGGAAACAACATGAACATATAGCATAAAAATAATCACAGGGCAAGGACTTAGTGAAATTCTAAGTCCCTGAAATCAGCATCATTGAGTAAGCTACTTTGCATGCTTGTGCTAGTCACCACAAAGATCACAAAAATACATGGCATACACCCCTGTAAAGATGGCATCGCATTCTTCAAAACACATGTAGAGCTTAGGATCAAAGCGTGCACACATTAATCATGGCAAAAATGACAAAAGTGCATTTGCTGAAACAGATCTGAAACTATCATCACATAGCCCTCTTCCAACAGCATTTCGGGCATCAAGATGAGCTCAAATGAAAACGATGCAATGAGATGCAATGATGTACTCGTCGAGGCGAACATTTTGATATGCTACATGCATTAATCGAAGCAACAGTGATGAAGTTATGATGCGATGAAATATGCATAAAATTACTGGGATCTGGGGACTTAGAAGAATTTCAACCTCTCGGGGAAAGTCAACCCGGGACGAGGAGAAGCGGGACGGAGGGATCCGGATCTGGACGAAGCGGGACACCATTTGGTTGGTGGGCTAGGGGTGGACGAGGCTGATCCAGGACAAGGCGGTCCCAGCGGCGAGCTCAGGCTCCGGCGAGCTCGCGGAGCTCCAATGGCGCGGAGGGGAGGCGAGGGAAAGGACGGCGAGCTCGGGGACGGCTGGATCCGGGCACAGGGGTGGATCTCCGACCGGGTCGCGCCGGATCCGGCAGGGGCGGCGAAGAGCGGTGGTGCTTGGCGGTGGGTCCGGCGAGGCCGCGCGAGGGGCGCTGGGCGGCGAGGCGCAGCGGTGGGCGGCGGTCGGCGGCGATGGCGAGGACGGCAGCGAGCGGAGG
>NC_041392.1:527306330-527337801 GCF_002162155.2 Triticum dicoccoides | reverse complement strand
ATATGTAGAGGGAGCTAGGAGAGTCCAAGTGAGGTGCGGTTTTCGGCCACGCGATCGTGATCGAACGTCCTAGGTGATGGAGGAGGTTTAGGTGGGTTTTGGGTCACTTTGGAGGGGTGTTGGGCTGCAACACACACGAGGCCTTTTCGGTCCCTCGGTTAACTGTTGGAGTATCAAACGAAGTCCAAATGGCACGAAACTTGACAGGCGGTCTACCGATAGTAAACCAAGGCTGCATGACAAGTTTGGGTCCAATCCGAAAACATTTAACACCCGCACACGAAAAGAAGTAGAAAGGGACACCAGGTGACATAGGAGCGCCGGATTGCAAAACTGACAACGGGGAAAATGCTCGGATGCATGAGATGAACATGTACATGATGACATGATATGGAATGCATGACACACAAGCAATGACAAGGAACAATCGCGAATAACTGGAAGACACCTGGCACATCGGTCTCGGGGCGTCACAACACTCCACCACTACGTGAGGATCTCGTCGCGAGATCTTGAATGGCACCGGAGGGAAAACGAAAGAGAAAGAGAAGAGGTAAAACTAAGTTGCTTCTTTGACAAATGAGTGAAACCAAATAACCTTGAAAAGGTTACACAAATTGAAAGAAAGAAAGCAACGGTGATGAACCAAGTTGAAAGCACTCCGTTAAGAAAGAGGAAAAGAAAGAACCGATTCGGGTAGCACTCCGGTTAAAAAGAGATGGAAGACTTGATAAAATGACAGAGCTTGAGCAAAGGGGCACAATACTCCGGTTAAATGGGTAAGCACGAAAAGAACACCATCCGAGATGATGAGAGAAAAGAGAAACATCACAACGCCTCCAGAAGAAATGAGAGGAAGGAATGGAATGAATGGAGTAGAAAACAATATCTTCTACCTCAAATGATTTTGAAAATCATCTTTAGGGGAAAGTTCAACTAGAGTAGTTGGAAAACTAACAACGAAAAGAATGAGCTTGATATGGTCCTATGGAATACATCTCAAAAAATGAGGTGACAACCTGCCACTCACAGGAAGAAAAATTGGATTGATATGAACAAGGGGACGAAAAACTTATTCACCGGGAGGATAAATGAAGAACTTGGATCATATATGAGTACCATAAATAGCAACACTCCTTAGGGAAGGCTTAAGGTGAAATATAACCCAAGATAATTCCAGTGAAGAGATTGGTGGATTTAAAATACCTCATTCTTAACAACATGTGAATCATGAAGCATGAGCTCAAATTATCAAGAATGACATAATACCACCTATAATGACACAGAAGAAAGAATTGCACTCCGGATTGCAAGATGAAGGAAACTTGAGCTCCTCTGAAAAGAATCTCGATGAACACTTCGAAAAGGAATTAAATCCTTGATGAACCATCATGTAGAACCTTCATGCAGAACTCCGGTAACAAAAGGATGATCAAAACAGAATGAAGGAGAAGTTGAAAACACAAGTTGAATCCTTGCAATGATTAGATGGATCTTCGCGACGATATAGTTGAGAGAGCTTGGAACTTCGGGAAAAGAAAGATTACGAGAGGACTCAAGAATTTTTATGAACCTCCGGAATAAGAATTGGTCACTTGGATGAAACACGAATAAGAATTACGTTATGCGTATCCTTCACCAATTAAATTGATGACAATCAACGGATTCGGCATATTACTTATTCTCGTAGAAAAGATTAACAGAGATATAACATAAACTTGAGAATGTCTTCCACGAACCACCGTTAGGATTTGGAAGAACGAATGAATTGATATGATAACCAAGGAAGAGAGATCTTGAACGAACCACCGTAAGAATTGAAAAAGAACGAAGTAAAGGGATGAATCACTGGGTAAGAATTGAGAAATGAACGAAGATACATCAGAACGAAGGGATCACGAACTAATTAGAGATCACTTGAACGATGCACCGGTAAGATTGGAGAATGATAACTGACAGCTGAGAATGAATAAACCTGAATTGATGGACTCCGGATAATCAAACTGAGAAGACTCTTGAATTGCTCCGGATAGGTGAAAAGAATTCTGACAATCGGAAACAATTATGAGAGGATGGGCTCGAACTAGAACCACGAATCTCTGAGAGAACGGATAAGATATGGAGGTAAAAACTCTTCTTCGGTCTTCAAAATCTAAGAATGACGATGAGAAACACCACCAAATTGTTGAGATACTCCGGAATAAAGTAGAATGGAAAAGTTGACCCAACGATGAAAAGAATTTGAGAGATCTTGGAGAAAGGCATTTGACTGATGATGAATCATTCTTACGTCAAACTTCGAAAAGAATTTAGGATAGCTCCGGGAAAATAAGAAGAGTCAGGTAAGATCCTGGAAAAAGACCTGTGGGTTAGGGCCCGCTCAAAAGAAACACCGTTGAAATGATTTAAAAGAGAGGTTGCACCGGTTGAATTAAACGACTTGAATGAGATAACATCCTCGAAAGAGCTTGTAAGAATGTAGAGTGGAGAAACACGAATCTTTGAGATATCTTGAGCACTCCGGAACAATTGAATAGTGAGAAGTGGAAGATTGAGAGGTGCACCGGCATGAGGAGGTATTTGAAATGAGGAAAAAAAGATATGATCAAGAAAGCTTGACTTGAAACCACCGGAGATGAAGAATGATGAACGTGTAGAGAATCTTCACGAGAACCACCGGGTAACAATATTGACGGAACAGAATGGGGAGACTTCATATCCATAAGATGGATGCTTGAGTAAGACATCTTAGTCCTTGACGAAAAAGGGTGGGCAGGCGGGAAAAATAAAGGCAGCTTGGGACGAATGAAACAAACAACATTGAGAAGAACTGATAATTGATCTTGCGAATGTTGACGTGATCGGATCCACTTGAAGAGAGACACAACAGTTGAACAAGATTGGCATAACAATCTCGATTATCAAGAAGGATTAGTATTCGCATAGGAGTATGAGAACACCATTTAGGAAAAGTATGGAATCAACTCTTGACTTCGAAGCAACTCGAATACCACAGCTCAGAAACAACACAAAGGATTGGCTTACAAAATAAGCCAGAACAAACATATGATAGAGATTCCGTCCGAAGTTTTCGTGGTGGGGCCTACACGGGCTCGATCGTACATCACCATCATGTACAAGGCAGTGCACATCACATAAGAAGCATCCCTGAGTCAACATAGCCAAGGACTCTTTAAGATGCAACAATACCACTGTAAAACCAACCGTGGATAGGCGGACCACTAGACGTCAAACCCCAATTTCATATCATACATCTGTCAGAAATATATCCTAAGGGCTACTGGAATTCTCTTATAAACTCCCGAAATTTTCTGGTTATGCAATCAGGTGTTGGGGATACAGGGGAAGCATAATATCTCACCCAAAACTAACAAATCCTACATCCAGCTGTATCCATCCTTCAACACATAACCAAGAAACCTTCGGAAATCATTTACCTCAACCTTCAAAAAGCATCCATTATACGAGTTATGGCAATACTCCCAAACTCCCGCCCCAGTACTGGGTGGCGTCGAGGTTATCTCACCAACAACTGCATAAAAGAGATTTTCGATGTCTTAGGTATTCCAGAATTGCAACGATAAAATTTTGACGACAACACCTCGGAGCTCAACTCCCCGGGACACTGCCACAACCCCTAAATATCAGGAGGCACCAAGAATAATGTTCTCGTCACAAAACCATCGAAACGATTCCACGATACCCGTGTGATCCTAAATTTTTTTGGGTGAAATTTGAGAAGAGAAGAGTCAAAACTCTACGTCAGGATGCCTCACCAGAGCGACGAAGGGACTGAGGAGTAAAAAGAATTCCTAACTCTCCGATATATATAATCCTAAATGACTCAAAACATTTTTCTAGACTCAACAATGCCAACGATTCGATTAAGTAGGGGGCTCCTAAAGTCGGGGAAGGCTCTGATTACCAACTTGTAACACCCTCGATGTGGCTATATCTCCCACATGTCAAAGCACGACTTAGAGGCATAACCGCATTGAAAGCAATGTCGCAAGCGGTGTAATCTTCACACAACCCATGTAATACAGAAGGGAAAGAGATACATAGTTGGCTTACAATCGCCACTTCACAACAATACATGAATAAAGCATTACATCAACCAGTTACACACAAGGTCTGACTACGGAACCCAAAATAAAAGAAGACTACCCCAAATGCTACACAGGTCCCCGATCGTCCCAACTGGGCTCCACTACTGATCAACTGAAAACAGAACAACATAACGAACACGATCTTCATCGAGCTCCTCCTTGAGTTTGGTTGCGTCACCTGCACGGTTCAACGGCACCTGCAAGCTGGTTTTGGAAGTATTTGTGAGTCACGGGGGCTCAGCAATCTCACACCCTCGCGATCAAGACTATTTAAGCTCATGGGTAAGGTAAAAGGTATGAGCTGGAGCTACAGCAAGCGACTAGCATATATGGTGGCTAACATACGCAAAAGAGAGAGAGAAGAGAAGGCAAAAGCATGGTCGAGAAACTATGATCAAGAAGTGATCCTAGAACAACCTACGTCAAGCATAACTCCAACACCGTGTTCACTTTCCGGACTCCGCCGAGAAGAGACCATCACGACTACACACGAAGTTGATGCATTTTAATTAAGTTAAGTTACAGGATTTCTACAACCGGACATTAACAAATTCCCATCTGCCCATAACAGCGGGCACGACTTTCAAAAGTTCAAATCCCTGCAGGGGTGTCCCAACTTAGCCCATCACAAGCTCTCATGGTCAACGAAGGATATTCCTTCTCCCAAGACAATGCGATCAGACTCGGCATCCCGGTTACAAGACATCCTCGACAATGGTAAAACAAGTCTAGCAACACCGCCCGATGCGCCGACATCCTGATGGGAGCTGCACATATCTCGTTCTTAGGGCAACACCGGATGAACACTACGTACATCTAAAACCAACCCTCAAGTTTCCCCGAGGTGGCGCCGCAAGTGGCTCTGTTTCAGACCAACACTTAGACAAGCACTGGCCCGGGGGGGGGGTTAAAATAAAGATGACCCTTGGGCTGGCCTAACCCATGGGAAAAAAGGCTAGGTGGCGAATGGTAAAACCAAGGTTAGGCTTTGCTGGAGGAGTTTTATTCAAGGCGAACTGTCAAGGGGTTCCCATTATAACCCAACCGTGTAAGGAACGCAAAATCCGGGAACATAACACTGATATGATGGAAACTAGGGCGGCAAGAGTGGTACAAAACACCAGGCATAAGGCCGAGACTTCCACACTTTACCAAGTATATAGATGCATTAATTAAATAAGAGATATTGCGGCATCCCAACAATAAACATGTTCCAACAAGGAACAAACTCCAATCTTCCCCTGCAACTAACAACACTATAAGAGGGGCTGAGCAAAGCGGTAACATAGCCAAACAACAGTTTGCTAGGACAAAGTGGGTTAGAAGCTTGACATGGAAATATGGGAGGCATGATAAGCAAGTGTTAGGTATCGTAGCATAAGCATAGCAATAGAGCGAGCAACTAGCAAGCAAAGATAGAAGTGATTTCGAGGGTATGGTCATCTTGCCTGCAAAGTTCTCAGAGAAGAACGGAAGCTTGAACCTCGTAAACGTACTCAATGGGTCCTCAAACACGAACTCGTCTCCCGGTTCTACCCAAGCAAGAACAACCTGCAAAAGGAACACAATCAACCACGTGCAATGCACAACCAACATGATGCAAACATGGTATGATATGCGGGATGCGATATGTGATGCATATGCGAGTTTTGGAAAGGAATGATTGAACATGGCCTCAATTTGGAAATCCAAGATTTCCACTGGAAAGGTGATTTGATCTCAGTTGAAATCGATATAAAGATCACCGGAATCGGATGCACGGTTTGGAAATGACAAGCAAAACAAATATGGCACCGGTCTGTGGTAAACAGCAAGTAGCCATCTAAATGCATCAAGATAAATATGCTACAGCACTCAAACATAGCAACAAAATACATGGCAGGGATCCACTCGTGATGCTTGACAAAAGATGAACACTGAGTTATGGCTAATTCAATCAATAGCAGGTTCAAACAAGCATGACAAAAGTGCAAAAGATAACAGGTTCCAGACTTAGTGAAATTAACAGCATGTCAGGAATTTAACATCAGGAAGCAATGTTAAGAGCACGAAAACTACATACTACAGGAACATATCATGGCAAATCAAGGCATGGCATGAAGCTACTCAAAGCATATAACAAAAGTCCCTTACTGACCATGAGCCAAAAGGGATCGGACAATACAATTGCAAGCATGTGAACATAGCAAAAACATAAAACAGATTCAGACTTAGTGAAAAACTGGAGCATGGCAAAACAGATATCAAGTAGGCATGTTTACGAGCTCGATGCACTCACTACGAGGCATTGCATGATAAACTAAGCATACAAACAGCAAGTAGACATGGCATAGAAGTTAGACATGGCAAGAACAACAACATATCATGCACGGATCAACAACAACAAGCTTGGCAAAATTGCTAAACATGTTAACAATCTGCCAGGAACATTTCATAGCAAAAGTAGAGCTCAATTGACTCAATCTAGGGTGCTCCATAAATGCCAACAAATACATGGATGGATAGAGCACCACAATATCTACAAAACATCCTTATAGATCATGCTCAAAAGAGGCACGGATCACTAGGAAACAACATGAACATATGGCATAAAAATAATGACAGGGCAAGGACTTAGTGAAATTCTAAGTCCCTGAAATCAGCATCATTGAGTAAGCTACTTTGCATGCTTGTGCCAGTCACCACAAAGATCACAAAAATACATGGCATACACCCCTGTAAAGATGGCATGGCATTCTTCAAAACACATGTAGAGGTCAGGATCATAGCATGCACACATTAATCATGGCAAAAATGATAAAAGTGCATTTGCTGAAACAGATCTAAAACTATCATCACATAGCCCTCTTCCAACAGCATTTCGGGCATCAAGATGAGCTCAAATGAAAATGATGCAATGAGATGAAATGATGTACTTGTAGAGACGAACATTTCGATATGCTACACGCATGAATCGGAGCAACGGCGATGAAGTTATGATGCGATGAAATATGCATAAAATTACTGGGATCTGGGGACTTAGAAGAATTTCAACCTCTCGGGGAAAGTCAACCCGGGATGAGGAGAAGCGGGACGGAGGGATCTGGATCTGGACGAAGCGGGACACCGTTTGGTTGGAGGGCTCGGGGTGGACGAGGTCGATCCAGGACGAGACGGTCCCGGCGGCGAGCTCGGGCTTCGGCGAGCTCGCAGAGCTCCAATGGCGCGGCGGGGAGGCGAGGGAAAGGACGGCGAGCTCGGGGCAGGCTGGATCCGGGCACGGGGGTGGATCTCTGGCCGGATTGCGCCGGATCTGACAGGGGCGGCGAAGAGCGGTGGCGCTTGGCGACGGGTCCGGTGAGGCCGCGCGAGGGGAGCCGGGCGGCGAGGCGCAGCGGTGGGCAGCGGTTGGAGGCGATGGCAAGGACGGCGGCGAGCGGAGGAGCAGGCGGCCGACGGGGAGGGCGCTACGGTCAGGCAAGCGGC
Organism: Triticum dicoccoides; assembly: GCF_002162155.2. Taxonomy (NCBI): domain Eukaryota; kingdom Viridiplantae; phylum Streptophyta; class Magnoliopsida; order Poales; family Poaceae; genus Triticum; species Triticum dicoccoides. Next base: position 527,330,206 of record NC_041392.1, on the reverse strand, counting down.
GGCGGAGAGAGAGCCTGGTTCGGCCCAGTTCGGCCCCGGGGCGGGTCGGATCTGGACCCCGGGTGGCCGGCACGGTGGTGAGAGGCGGCGCGAACAGGTGGCGAGTCATGATTGGCTCGGGCGGTGGCGACGCTGAGGTGGCGGCCGGCGATTGGCCGGGGTGAGGAGGGCGGCGGACATGTCCGGCGACGGAGTGGACTTGTCCGGCGCGCGGAGGAGGAAGATCTAGGTTTAGACCTGGATTTCGGGGGAGATGCACATATATATATGTAGAGGGAGCTAGGAGAGTCCAAATGAGGTGAGGTTTTCGGCCACGCGATCGTGATCGAATGGCCTAGGTGATGGAGGAGGTTTAGGTGGGTTTTGGGCCACTTTGGAGGGGTGTTGGGCTGCAACACACACGAGGCCTTTTCCGTCCCTCGGTTAACCATTGGAGTATCAACTGAAGTCCAAATAGCATGAAACTTGACAGGCGCTCTACCGGTAGTAAACCAAGGCCGCATGACAAGTGTCGGTCCAATCCGAAAACGTTTAACACGCGCACACGAAAAGAAGTAGAAAGGGACACCGGGTGACATAGGAGCGCCGGATTGCAAAACGGGCAACGGGGAAAATGCTCAGTTGCATGAGACGAACATATATGCAAATGAAATGCACATGATGACATGATATGGAATGCATGACACGCAAGCAATGACAAGGCAACAACAACGAATAACTGGAAGACACCTGGCACATCGGTCTCAGGGCGTCACAGTGGTCCACAAGGGATCTAATGTGAGCATCAACATTCAACCAGAGGAAGAAAGAATGCAAGGAGATCATATTATAGAAACAACTGACTAACTCAAAGCTCAATTGCAAAGGAATTATGAATTCCATGACAAGGGATCAGAAGCAATGCTCTGATTAGGGATGGATAGGTAGAATAGCCTTAGGGGTACAATCGATGGCGATTTGATTGATCGAGATTCAGCACATGTTAAAATGATGTCTGAGCCAGAAGGATGAATTCTAGGATCTGATTGAGGGTTGCGAGCATTCACAACATATTATATCAAAGGACTTAAAATGATAATGACAAAGGCTGACAATAAGATTACTAGACTTATGGTATTAACCATAATGCAAGCAAGCAAGAAATTCAAGAACAATAGGCTGTTGAGGATTTTCACAAGAACGAATGGTATTACAAAGACTTTTGTGAAGTACATGAATCAACTGGGGATGAGCGGATACTCGATAGGTGCACAAAGTTATCCGTAGGGGTATTCAGATGACAAGGAACTGCAAGGTAGTAAGCTCAAAGGATTCTCAGAAAAAGGAGAACAGTTCAGGGCATCTTGTAATAACAAGATCAATGGGATAGAATGTAAGATTGGCAAGTGTGTGTAGTTATCCATAAGGATATTTCGGTGGTAGGGAATTGCAAAGGCAACATGCACAAAGTCTCAAGAGAATATCGTAGAGTATCTTCCGAATCTTCTAATGCAGCACGCGATCATCTGAAGTAATGGGCTCTCCGGGTAGATGTGATCACGAGATCCTAATGTTCTAGTTAGAAAAACCATTTAACCCGAATAGAAGAGAGATCAGAGTCCCAGAGTATAGACGAGGAGTAAAAGATCCTAATACCACCCAATGGCGACGTGGGCCCATAAACCACACATCCAATGTTAGTAAAAGTTTTTCAATGGCTACACTCAACTTCGGCCAAGGAGTTGGAAAGGGGGCTACCTACAGGCAGTCGGCTTTGATACCAACTTGTGACGTCCTCGATTCAATCGTACACTAATCATACACGCAAAAGTGTACGATCAAGATCAAGGACTCACGGGAAGAAATCAAAACACAACTCTAGATACAAAATAAAATAATACAAGCTTTATATTACACGCCAGGGCCCTCGAGGGCTCGAATACATAAGCTCGAATACACAAGAGTCAACGGAAGCAACAATGTCTGAGTACATACATGAGGTAAACAAGTTTTGCCTTAAGAATGCTAGCATAAAAGCAACAATGATCAAAAAGGCCAGGCCTCCTCCTAGGAGCCTCCTAACTACTCCAGGTCGTCAGCGGCTGTCACATAGTAGTAGGCACCCTTGGGGTAGTAGTAGTCATCAGTGGTGTCGTCTGGCTCCTGGGATCCGTCATCTGGTCGCAACAATCGGGTATGGGAGAAAAAGAGGTAGCAAAGCAACCGCAAGTACTCATCCAAAGTACTCGCAAGACTTACATCAGAACTAAACTAAGTATGCATCTGTATCAAAGGAATGGGTTGTATCTATGGACTAAACTGCAGAATGCTAGAAGGGAAGGGGAAAGCCTAGCCTATCAGAGACTAGCATCTTCAAGCATCTTGCAGCATATAGAAGAGTACAGATCAACATAATGTGAAGTAGTAGTAGTGTTATCACCCTCGGCCAGAGATCCTTTCTCGACTCGCAGCGAGAAAGCAATCCCAGAGCCATACTATCCATTTCTCATCACAAGTATCCAGTTCTAGTTGTATCGATCAGGATACAACTCCAAGTGTCTGTTACCGTAGGATAGGCTATCGATAGATGTTTTGTTCCCTGCAGGGGTGCACCAACTTACCCACCACACTCGATTAACTCCGACCGGACACACTTTCCTGGGTCATGCCCGGCCTCGGCCAAACAATACGCTGCAACCCGACATAGGCTTAATAGAGAGGTCAAGCACGCCGGACTAAACCTATGCCCCCAGGGGTCTTGGGCCATCGCCCCGGGAACTCCTACACGTTGCGTGGGCCGCCGGTGAGCAAACCAAGCTACCTCCTTAAAAATGGCAGGAGCTTACCAGTCCAACCCGGCGCGCGCCGCTCAATCGCAAGACGTCTTTTAAGCTTCGGCTGATGCATATGACGCAGAACTCCCATACTATGCCCACGTGATGGTTAGTGCTATCAGGCCAGAGGCCCCTCAGATCAAATATCCAAACCATTAGTGCCTTGGCAGTGCGGTTACGAGCAGAGACTCACAAAAGATGTGACGCCGTCGCCCCATCTCGAGTACTTGCGGCAAGGTCTAAGAATGCCCGGCCACGCCTCGTAAGTATCTCGCGGGCACCTTCCAGGTCAACCCGACTCCATATCACTCGCTATTAAGCTCGCAGCGCTACCCCTCAGGGCCGACCCGTCTTTAGTAACATGGCTCAGTGTAAAGTCATAGTAACCATAATAACTATGTGTCTAACACCAAGGGGGAAAACCCGAGGAATCACCCCTGGTGAATTCCACTCGATGTTATCATCAAGGTGAACGTAAGAGAATCCACCCTCGAGGTTCACACTTGAGGGGTTGCACGACAGAGCCGTAACGAAAGTGGTTAAGGAGGAAATCACCCTCGATGACCTCGACCGTATAGCTACACTATAGAGGTCCCATCAGGAGTGATGTAAGAGGTTCCACCCTCGACACACGATGGTAACTCTACAGAGTCGTTCAACTAGGGGGGGTGATGTGCGGCGTCGGGGCCTAGACGTCGATCACGTTGATCAAGTCATCGAACATAAAGCGGGGCAACTAGGACAAGGTGGGGTCACTGATGGATCTCTAACCAACCTATACTAAGTAGTGTAGGATAAGCAGGTAAGGTATGAAAGTAGGTAATAACAACAGGCTATGCATCAGAGTAGGATCATACAGAAAGCAGTAGCAGTTCTAATGCAAGCATGAGAGGGAAAGAAATGGGCGATATCGGAATGCTCAAGGAGGGTTTGCTTGCCTGGTCGGTCAGACGAGAAGGAGGGGTCGTCGGTCACAGGGGCATCAACATCATCACGGGGTCTACCGAAGAGAAGAGGGGGGGACAGTTAATACATAGCAAGCAAGTGCATAACAGGACAACAGACAGAGCTAGACGTGTTCTAACGTGGTGCTACATGATACCGGTGAAAGCGGAAGTCAACCGGGAATGTTTTCCCGGTTCCGGACCTGTGTCAGACAGAGGACCGGAGGGGGAATGTTCCATGTTCAGCGTCCTAGGGGCATGTGACAGATGAACGAACCGCGTATTCGTATTCGTCTCGTCGTTCTGAGCAACTTTCATATATAAAGTTTTTTGATCCGACCTACGGTTTATTTTCTATTAATTTTCAAAGATTTATACATTTTCTGGAATTATTTAAATTAACAGAAATTCATTATGACGTCAGCATTGCGCGGGGATTACGTCAGCAGTTAACAGACTCGCTGACCAGGGATCAAACCTGACCTGTGGGTCCAGTGGGACCCACATGTCAGCCTCTGTAGCCTAATAGTAATTTAAACTAAACTAATAGGCTAATTAGAGGGGTGGGCCCCTGGTGTCAGTGACTAACTAACAATTAAAACTAATTAACGTATTTATTTATTTATAAAACGTTTTAAACAAGTGGGGCCCACATGTCAGCCTCACTAGGCAGCCTAGTCAACAGTTGACTCGGTCAACCCAGTCAACTGGGCCACCCGGGCCCACTGGTAGTGACTCTGGGGTGGGGCCTGCCGGGCCACGCAGCTGGCCGCACCGGAGGTGCTCCGATGGCCTCCCACGACGGCGAGCTCATCGGAGATGCTCGGAAAAAGGCTACGGGGCACCGTTTCGCGCGGTTTTGCTAGTGTTCGAGCGAGGGCACAACATCGTGTCGCGTGGTGTGGTCGGCTGGGCTCGCGGTTGGCCAGAACTGCGCCGGCGACGAGTGGAGGCGGCGGTGGGGTTCGGGCGTGGATGGGGATCACGCTACGGGGCACGGGGAGAGGTGCGGCTAGGCGCATTCGACGCGGCTCGACGTCACACGCGTGACAGCGCTACCAGTTGGACTCGGGGATGGCCGCAACGTCGCCGGCGGCGAGAGTGGTGGACGCCGGCGTTCGGCCGCGGTTGAAGACGAAGCTAGAGGGTTGGTCTAGCGGCAAAGTGGGGCGCGTTCCAACCGCGGGGATACGCTGAGCACGTTCCCGTGCTCGGACGGCCATGGCTTCGACGGAAATGACGACGATGAGCGGCACAGCGGAGCTGAGCTCGGCCGTCCATGGCGGCAACGTTACGCGCAACAGAACGAGGATGGGCAGGGGAAGGACGTGCGGTGCTCACCGTGCGGGCGCAAGGAGGCCCCGTGAGTGAACGGGAGCATAGAGGGGATGGCCGGAGTCGAAGGAGATCGCTGGTGACCTGAGAAGGAAGAAGAAGGCGCAGATCCGGGCGATGGGGCTCGTTGGCTCGCGTTCGTGGCCGTAGTCGACGTAGAGGAGCGCGGCTGGTTACGTCAGTGGAGCATGAGGGAGGCGGTCGCCGCGGTGATGCGAGGTGGGACGGCGGCGATGGCGCTCGGGTGAGGCGGGCGAGCGAGACAGAGAGGGGGAGGAGCGCGTGGATCTGGGAGGCGAGAGAGGGGAGTGGAGGTAGGTGGAGAGGAGGCCGAGGTGTCGAGGGGAGGTGTTGACCTTATCCTCTCCGGCTAGTCGCCGTCGAGGTGGTCCGGCGGGGCTCGCCCCTGTTGCGTCCCGGTCGGGGGAACAGGGGGAGAAGGAGACCCGGGGAGGGACTGGGTGGGACCAGCTGAAGTGGGCTGAGGCTCGGGCCAGGCACTGTGCACGTGGCCCAGTGCAAAGTGGCATGTGCTCTTACTCTTTTCTTTTTCTTTTTTTAAATTAAAAAAGAGAGAGGAATGATCTATTTGAGCATCCAAAGGATTTAGGAAAAATATGGGACTTGGCCCATTGATTCCTCCACATTTTTAGGTATTGCCACAAATAGTTTGGAGGCAAGAGGAATTGTCTAGGAATTTTGGAAGTTGGGAAAGGCATATTTAAATGATGCTGGAACACTAATTAATTTCCAGAGGCCATTTGGGAACTCCAAAGATTTTGGTTTTAACATGAAAAATACTTAGAGAATATTTGTCATATTGTGAACTATTTTTATTGCATGAAAGAAGAAGCAAATATTTGACATGCAATTTGAATTTGAATCAGATTTTGGACAAGTGGCATTTTGGTATGATGATCATGATGACATAACCGTTATTAGGGGGAGATTATTGTAGTGTGATGCTGGGGATGTTACAATATATGTGACCTCTGACAAGTACTTTGCCTACAAGATGAAGGAGAATAGCTCAGCCAATGAGCATGTGCTCAAAATGTCTGGGTACTACAATCGCTTGAATCAAGTGGGAGTTAATCTTCCAGATAAGATAGTGATTGACACAGTTCTCTAGTCACTATCACCAAGCTACTAGAACTTTGTGATGAACTATAATATGCAAGGGATGACGGAGACGATTCCCGAGCTCTTCGTGATGCTGAAATTGGCCAAGGTAGAAATCAAGAAAAAGCATCAAGTGTTGATGGTTAACAAGACCACTAGTTTCAAAAAAAAGGGCAAGGGAAACAAAGGGAACTTTGAGAAGAATGGCAAGCAAGTTGCCACTCTCGTGAAGAAGCCCAAAGCTGAACCTAAGCCTGAAACTGAGTGCTTCTACTGCAAAGGGAATGGTCACTAGAAGCGGAACTGCCCCAAATACTTGGCGGATAAGAAGGATGGCAAAGTGAACAAAAGTATATTTGATATACATGTTATTGATGTGTACCTTACTAGTATTCATAGTAGCCCCTGGGTATTTGATACTGGTTTGGTTGCTGAGATTAATAACTCGAAACAAGAGTTGCAGAATAAACAGAGACTAGTTAAGGGCGAGGTGACAATGTGTATTGGAAGTGATTCCAAGGTTAATACGATCACCATTGCGCACCCCTCTACCTTCCGGATTAGTATTAAACCTAAATTAATGTTATTTGGTGTTTGTGTTGAGCATGAATATGATTTGATCGTGTTTATTGCAATACGGTTATTTATTTAAGTCCGAGAATAATTGTTGTTCTGTTTACATGAATAAAACCTTCTACGGTCATACACCCAATGTGAATGGTTTATTGAATCTTGATCGTAGTGATACACATATTCATAATATTGATGCCAAAAGATGTAAAGTTGATAATGATAGTGCAACATACTTGTGGCATTGCCGTTTAGATCAGATTGGTGTAAAGCGCATGAAGAAACTCCATGCGGATGGACTTTTGGAAACACTTGATTATGAATCATTTGATACTTGCGAATCATGCCTCATGGGCAAGATGACTAAAATTTCATTCTCCGGAACAATGGAGCGAGCTAATGAGTTATTGGAAATAATACATACCGATGTATGCGATCCGTTGATTGTTGAAGCATGCGGTGGGTATCGTTATTTTCTGACCTTCACAAATGATTTGAGCAGATATAGGTATATCTACTTAATGAAACACAAGTCTGAAACATTTGAAAAGTTCAAAGAATTTCTGATTGAAGTGGAGAAACATCGTAACAAGAAAATAAAGTTTCTACGATCTGATTGCAGAGGCGAATATTTGAGTTACGAGTTTGGCCTTCATTTAAAACAATATGGAATAGTTTCACAACTCACGCCACCTGGAACACCACAACATAATGATGTGTCCGGACGTCATAATCGTACTTTATTAGATAAAGTGCGTTCTATGATGTCTCTTACCGATTTACCACTATCATTTTGGGGTTATGCATTAGAAACAGTTGCATTCACGTTAAATAGGGCACCGTCTAAATCCGTTGAGACAACACCGTATGAACTGTGGTTTGGCAAGAAACCTAAGCTGTCGTTTCTTAATGTTTGGGGTTGCGACACTTATGTCAAAAGGCTTCAGCCTGATAAGCTCGAACCCAAATCGACAAAAGTGCATCTTCATTGGATACCCTAAGGAAACAATTGGGTACACCTTCTACCACAGATCCAAAGGCAACATTTTTGTTGCCAAGAATGGAACATTTCTAGAGAAGGAGTTTCTCTCGAAAGAAGTGAGGGAGGAAAGTAGAACTTGATGACGTAATTGTACCTTCTCTCAATTTGGAAAGTAGCATATCAGAGAAATTTGTTCCTATGATGCCTACACCAACTAGAGAGGAAGCTAATGATGATGATCATGAAACTTCAGATCAAGTTACTGCTAGACTCGTAGGTCGAACAGAGCACATTCTGCACCAGACTGGTATGGTAACCCTGTCCTGGAAGTCAAGTTACTAGACCATGACGAACATATGAACTATGAAGAAGCTATGACGAGCCTAGATTCTGATAAATGGCTTGAGGCCATGAAACCTGAGATAGGATCCATGTATGAGAAGAAAGTGTGGACTTTGGTGGACTTGCTCGATGATCGGCAAGCCATTGAGAAAAATGGATCTTCAAGAAGAAGACTGACGCTGATGGTAATGTCACCATCTACAAAGCTCGACTTGTCGCAAAAGGTTTTCGACAAGTTCAAGGAGTTGGCTATGATGAGACTTTCTCGCCCGTAACGATGCTTAAGTCAGTCCGAATCATGTTAGCATTTACCGCACTTTATAATCTGGAAAATGGACGTCAAAATTGCATTCCTTAATGGATTTCTTAAAGAAGAGTTGCATATGATGCAACCAGAAGGTTTTTTCAATCCTAAAAGTGCTAACAAAATATGCAAGCTCCAGCGATCCATCTATGGACTGGTGCAAGCATCTCGGAGTTAGAATATACATTTTGATGAGGTGATCAAAGCATATGGTTTTATACGGACTTACGGTGAAGCCTATATTTACAAGAAAGTGAGTGGGAGCTTTGTAGCATTTCTGGTATTATATGTGGATGCCATATTATTGATTGGAAATGATATAGAATTTCTGGATAGCATAAAAGGATACTTGAATACTAATTTTTCAAAGAAAGACCTTGGTGAAGTTGCTTATATATTGGGCATCAAGATCTATAGGGATAGATTGAGATGCTTAATAGACTTTCACAAAAGAACATACCTTGATAAAGTTTTGAAGAAGTTCAAAATGGATCAGTCAAACAAGGAGTTCTTGCGTGTATTGTAAGGTGTGAAGTTGAGTAAGACTCAAAGCTCGACCACGGCATAAGATAGAGAGAGAATGAAAGTCATTCCCTATGCCTCAGCCATAGGTTCTATAAAGTATGCCATGTTGTGTACCAAACCTATTGTGTACCTTGCCATTAGTTTGGCAAGGGGGTACAATAGTGATCTAGGAGTAGGTCACTGGACAAGGTCAAAATTATCCTTAAAGGACTAAGGAAATATTTCTTGGTTATGGAGGTGACAAAAAGTTCGTCGCAAAGGGTTACATCGATGCAAACTTTGACATCGATTCAGATGACTACGAGTCTCAATCTGGATACATATTGAAAGTGGGAGCAATTAGCTAAAGTAGCTCCATGCAGAGCATTGTAGACATAGAAATTTGCAAAATACATACGGATCTGAATATGATAGACCCGTTGACTAAACTTCTCTCACAAGCAATACATAATCACACCTTAATACTCTTTGGGTGTTAATCACATGGCGATGTGAACTATGGGTGTTAATCACATGATGATGTGAACTAGATAATTGACTCCAGTGCAAGTTGGAGACCGATGGAAATAGGCCCTAGAGGCAATAATAAAATGGTTATTATTATATTTCCTAAATCATTATAAAGGTTTATTATTCATGCTAGAATTGTATTGACCAGAAACTTAAATACATGTGTGGATACATAAAAAATATCGTGTCCCTAGTGAGCCTCTACTAGACTAGCTCGTTGATCAAAGATGGTTACGGTTTCCTTACCATAGACATGTGTTGTCATTTGATAATGGGATCACATCATTAGGAGAATGATGTGATGGACAAGACCCATCCGTTAGATTAGCATAATGATCATTTAGTTTATTGCTATTGCTTTCTTCATGTAAAATACATATTCCTTTGACTATGAGATTATGCAACTCTCGGATACCATGGGAATACCTTATGTGCTATCAAACATCACAACGTAACTAGGTGATCACAAAGATTCTCTACATGTATCTCCGAAGGTGTTTGTTGAGTTGGCACAGATCGAGATTAGGATTTGTCACTCCGAGTATCGGAGAGGTATCTCTGGCCCTCTCAGTAATACACATCACAAGCTTGCAAGCAAATGACTAAGGAGTTAGTCATGAGGTGATGTATTATGGAATGAGTAAATAGACTTGCCGGTAACGAGATTGAAGTAGGTATGAAGATACCGACGATTGAATCTCGGGCAAGTAACATACCGATGGACAAAGGGAATTACGTATGTTGTCATAACGGTTCGATCGATAAAGATCTTTGTAGAATACGTGGGATCCAATATGGGCATCCATGTTTCGCTATTGGTTATTGACCGGAGAGGTGTCTCAGTCATGCCTACATATTTCTCAAACCCGTAGGGTCCTCACACTTAACGTTTGTTGACAATATAGTGTTATATGAGTTATGTGTTTTGGTGACCGAATGTTTGCCGGAGTCCCGGATGAGATCATGGACATGACGAGGAGTCTTGAAATGGTCGATAGGTAAAGATTGATATATTGGACAATGGTATTTTGACACCGGAAGTGTTTCGGTACGTACTGGGAAGGAATCGGGTCACGGGAAGGGGTTCCGGGCACCCCCCGGACAAGATATGGGCCTTATAGGCCAAAGGAGGGGACAGACCAGCCCACAAGGGGGCTGGTGCACCTCCTCCCTTATTTTTCCAGCCCTAGGGAATTAAAAGTAGGAGGGCTAGCCCATCCTGCCTTTCCCTCTCATGGGAGAAAGGAAAGGGGGAGGCACCGCCCTCCCCTGCCTTTCCCCGCACTCCAATAAGGAAAGGGGGGCGCGGTTTGGGAGGGACCCCGAGTAGGATTCCTCCTACTTGGGCGCCTCCTTTGGCTGCTCCTCCCTCCCTCCCACCCACCTATATATATATATATATATGTGGGGAGGGGGCGCCACACAAGGACACAACATTGTCTTAGCCGTGTGCGACGCCCCCGTCCACCATTTACTCCCTCTTTCATATTTTCATAGTGCTTAGGCGAAGCCCTATGGAGATCACTTCACCATCACCGTCACCATGCCGTCGTGCTTTCGGAACTCCTCTATTACCTCACCGTCTTGCTGGATCAAGAAGGCAGAGGACGTCACTGAGCTGAACGTGTGTAGAACGCGGAGGTGTCGTGCATTCGGTACTTGATCGGTTGGAGCGTGAAGAAGTTCGACTATATCAACCGCGTTGTTTAACGCTTCCGCTTATGGTCTACAAGGGTATGTAGACACACTCTCCCCCTCATTGCTATGCATCTCCATGGATAGATCATTGCGTGAGCGTAGATTTTTTTGGTTTTCCATGCAACGATTCCTAACAATATCGTGGTTCAAACAGATAAAGATTTTAGTTGAATATTGATAACCCACAAGTATAGGGGATTGCGATAGTTTTTTAGGGTAGTATTTCATCCAAATTTATTGATTCAACACAAGGGGAGCCAAAGAATATTTGCATGTATTAACAGTTGAGTTGTCAATTCAACCACACCAGGAGAACTAAATATCTGCAGCAAAGTGTTTAGTATCATAGTAGTATGATAGTTTGATAGTAGTGACAGTAGTAACAATAATGGTAACAGTAACAGTAGCAATTTCGTAATGATTGTAACAGCAGCAGCAACGAAAGTAATTTGGCAAAGATCAATATGCGAAAAGTGTAGGCATTGGATCAGTGATGGATATTTGTATTGGATAATATTCATCATATAAGATTCACAACCTAGAGTGATACACCATAGCCCCAATTCATCAGTGTAATCTAGGCATGTATTCTGTATATAGTCATACGTGCTTATAATAAGAACTTACATGACATCTTTTGTCCTACCCTCTCGTCGCAGCGGGGTCCATATGGAATCTAAGGGATATTAAGGCCTCCTTTTAAAAGATAGCCGGAACAAAGCATTAACACATGGTGAATACATGAACTCCTCGAATTACAGTCATCCCCTAAGAGTATGCCAACTATTATCACTTTGGGGTCTACGGATCAGAACAATAACAAGTGCATATAACTAGAACATAGGATTAAGAACTCAATTATATTCATGAAAACATAGAGGGTTCTGATCTAAAATCATGTCACTCGGGCCCTATGACAAGCATTAAGCATAGAAAAGTCATAGCTACATCAATCTCAGAACATAGTGGATACTAGGGATCAAGCCCTATCAAATTGACTCGATTACATGACAAATCTCATCCAACTCCATCACCGTCCAACAAGCCTACAAAGGAATTACTCACTCCCGGTGGTGAGGATCATGGAGTTGTTGATGGAGAAGGGTTGGTGATGATGATGGCGATGAACCCCCCCTCTCGAGAGCCCCCAACGGACTCCAGATTAGCCCTCTCGATGAAGAACTGGAGGTGGCGGCTGCTTCGTATCGTAAAACGCGATGGAACTTATTCTCCTATTTTTTCTCGGGAAGACTGAATTTATAGACTTGAGATTAGGCTCAATGAAGCCACGTGGGCCCCCACAAGGTAACAGGGCACACCCATAGGAAGTGGCCGCTCTCTATTTCCTTATGGGCAATAGGTGGCCCCCTCTGGTGTGTCTTCACTCTAGTAATTTTCCTTTCCATAAAAAATCTCCAAAAAGTTTCGTCCAATTTCGAGAACTTCTATTTCTGCACAAAAAACAACACCAAGGTAGTTTTGCTGAAAACAGTGTTAGTCCGGGTTAGTTTGATTCAAATCATGCAAATTAGAGTCCAAAACAAGAGCAAAAGTGTTTGGACAAGTAGATATGGCGGAGACACATCAACTCCCCCAAGCTTAACTCATTGCTTGTCCTCAAGCAACTCAGTTGACAAACTGAAAGTGATAAATAAAAACTTTTATGAACTCTTTTGTTCTTGTATTCATATATAAGCTTAAATAGCACCCAATTTTTCAGCAAGGATCATGAACTAACCATGCAAATGAATACTTGGAAATCACATTTACTCATATCAATGGCATAATCAACTCGTGAGCAATAACTGACAACAATTTGTCAAAACAATCATGATACAATATGATAACGAGGCATCTCACTAGCCCTTTCTGAGACCGCAAAACATAAATGTAGAGCACCTCTAATGTTCAAGCAACGACTAAACATTATAATTCATGGTAGAAGAGATCCAGTCATGATGCACACAATATTAACTATACTCAATGCATAAGAATGAAAATAGCGCTCTCTAGATTGGTGATAACCCACAAGTATAGGGGATCGCAACATTTTTTGATAAGTAAGAGTTTCTAACCCAACGAGGAGCTAAAGGTAGAAAAAATATTCCCTCCAGTTCTATCGACCATCGATACAACTCTACGCATGCTTGACGTTCGTTTTACCTAGAACAAGTATGAAACTAGAAGTACTTTGTAAGTGTTGTTGGACAGGTTTGCAAGATAATAAAGAGTACGTAAATAAAAAGTAGAGGCTGTTTAGATAAAGAAACAATAAAGTAAATATAGCGAGTGGGGAAAAGTGGTGGTAGGAGTTGCGAAATTGCCCCTAAGCAATTGACTACTTTACTAGACCGATAGCAAGTATTATGTGGGAGTGGCCACTGCTAGCATGTCATCCCTGACTTGGAATTCTATGCACTTATGATTGGAACTATTAGCAAGCATCCGCAATTACTAATGTTCATTAAGGTAAAACACAACCATAGCATTAAGGTATATTGGTCCCCCTTCAATTCCGTATGCATCAATTTCTATGCTAGGTTGAAGCTTCTGTCACTCTTGCCCTCCAATACATAGTCCTATCAACATACAACTAACCCTAGGGTGTGATCCACGCGCGCAATCATATGATGGGCACCAAAGGACAACAACATAACCACAAGCAAATTAAATCAATCATAGCAATTCATCAACCACTGATAGGACAACGAAAGTCTACTCAGACATCATAGGATGGCAACACATCATTGGATAATAATATGAAGCATAAAGCACCATGTTCAAGTATAGGGTACAACGGGTTGCGGAAGAGTGGACCGCTGTAGATAGAGGGGGGAAGATGATGGAGATGTTGGTGAAGATGGCGGAGGTGTTGGTGTAGATCGTGGTGATGATGATGGCCCCCGGTGGCACTCTGGTGCCACCGGAAGCGAGGGGGAGAGAGCCCCCCCCCCTCCTTCTTCTTCTTCCTTGACCTCCTCCCTAGATTGGAGAAGGGTTTCCCCTCTGGTCCATGGCCTCCATGGCACGGGAGGGGCGAGAGCCCCTCCAAGATTGGATCTGTCTCTTTGTCTCTCTCTGTTTCTGCGTTCCCAGATTCTTCCCTTTCACCATTTCTTATATTCCCGGAGATCCGTAACTCCGTAACTCCGATTGGGCTGAAATTTAAACACGATCTCTATCCGGAAATTAGCTTTCTTGCGGCGAAAGAAGGGCACCAACCGCCTTACGGGTGGCCCACGAGGGTCAGGGGCGCGCCCAGAGGGGGCAGGCGTGCCCCCCTGCCTCGTGGCCACCTCGGGCACCGTCGCGCGTGGATTTTCTTCCCGAAAATCATATATATTCCCAAAAAAATCTCCGTCAGTTTTTATCCCGTTTGGACTTCGTTTGATATGGATATTCTGCGAAACAAAAAACATGCAACAAACAGGAACTGGCACTGGGCACTGGATCAATATGTTAGTCCCAAAAATAGTATAAAAAGTTGCCAAAAGTATATGAAAGTTCAATAATATTGGCATGGAACAACCAAAAATTATAGATACGACGGAGACGTATCGGCATCCCCAAGCTTAATTCCTTCTCGTCCTGGAGTAGGTAAATGATAAAAAAGATAATTTTTGATGTGGAATGCTATCTAGCATAATCTTGATCATGTAATCTAATCATGGCATGAATATTAAGATACGAGTGATTCAAAGCAATAGTCTATCATTTTACATAAAAACAATAATACTTCAAGCCCACTAATAAAGCAATCATGTCTTTTCAAAATAAAAAGGCCAAAGAAAGTTATCCCTACAAAATCATATAGTCTGGCTATCCTCCATCTTCACCACACAAAATACTCACATCATGCACAACCCCGATGACAAGCCAAGCAATTGTTTCATACTTTTGACGTTCTCAAACCTTTTCAACTTTCACGCAATACATGAGCGTGAGCCATGGACATAACACTATAGGTGGAATAGAATGGTGGTTGTGGAGAAGACAAAAAGGAGAAGATAGTCTCACATCAACTAGGCGTATCAACGGGCTATGGAGATGCCCATCAATAGAAATCAATGTGAGTGAGTAGGGATTGCCATGCAACGGATGCACTAGAGCTATAAGTATATGAAAGCTCTAACTGAAACTAAGTGGGTGTGCATCCAACTTGCTTGCTCATGAAGACCTAGGGCATTTGAGGAAGCCCATCGTTGGAATATACAAGCCAAGTTCTATAATGAAAATTCCCACTAGTATATGAAAGTGATAACTCAAGAGACTCTCTATATGAAGAACATGGTGCTACTTTGCAGCACAAGTGTGGTAAAAGGATAGTAACATTGCCCCTTCTCTCTTTTTCTCTTTTTTTCTTTTTTTTTCTTTTTTGTAGGATTCTTTGGCCTCTCTCTCTCTTTTATTTTTTGGGGGCTTCTTTGGCCACTTTTATTTTGATAACCTCACATGGGACAATGTTCTAATAATGATGATCATCACAATTTTATTTACTTACAACTCAATATTACAACTCGATATCTAGAACAAAGATATGACTCTATATGAATGCCTCCGGCGGGGTACCAGGATGTGCAATGCTCTAGCGCAGAAATGACATCAAAAAACGGACAAGCCATGAAAACATCATGCTAGCTATCTTACGATCATGCAAAGCAATATGACAATGAATGCTCAAGTCATGTACACTAGTAGAAAACAGGGCTTTGGTCCAGGCCGGGTCAGCCCATTAGTCCCGGTTCAGTCCAGAACCGGGACCAATGGGGGCATTGGTCCCAGTTCATGAGCCCAGGGGGGCGGCCGGGCCACGTGGGCCATTGGTCCCCGTTGGTGGGATGAACCGGGACCAATAGGCCTCGCTCCTGGCCCGCCACCATTGGTCCCGGTCGGTGGCTTGAACCGGGACCAAAGGCTCCCCTTTAGTCCCGGTTCATGTCACCAACCGGGACCAATGAGGTGCTTATATATACCCCTCGCTCGCGAGCAGAGCACCCCAGTGCTCTGTTTTTCTCTGGCCGAGGGGGAGAGGGCTTGGTGGTGCTCTAGCTCACCTCCTATGCACACAAGGTGTTCGATGGAATGCCCGAGCCACACTACTTAAGCTTTCTCCTCTCTAAGCTCGACCTCCAAGCTCCATTTTCCACAATATTTGTCTAGGTTTAGCGGTCCGTCACGCCCCATCCCCGTCTTCACCGCCGTCGATCACCCACGCCGAGCTCATCGCCGGCACCACCGTTGTGAGCCTCTTGTTCTTATCTTCTTTCTGAAAGGAAAAATATTCTTACTTGTATGTTTACATAGATACTTGTATTATTTTCTTACTTTTATTATTGCATCTTATATAGTGCGATGGTTTTGGTATCCGCCCCCGTCGGCCCTCGTCCTGTCTATGATTCGGATGTGGTATATATATTATCTTTATAACTATTGGTTCATTTATTGTTTATGAAAATTATGCCGACCAACGTGACGTAGATTTTATTTATGTAGGATGTATGTGAATCGGAAATGCCAACCGACCCTATTGTCGAGAGGTTAAATTTAGTTGAAGAAGAAAACAATTTGTTGAAGGAAAAAATAAAAAAAATTGAGGAGGAGAAGATGATATTGGATTTGCATGTTGCGGATGTCGTCGATGATCACAAGATCAAGATGGATGCAATGCGCTTGAAGATTAGAAAGATTAGAAAATATGCCATTCATACCGAGGCCTGGTATCATTATGCCGTTGGATCAATTGTTACCTTGGTTGCGATTATGATCGCATTTGTTTTCGTATTGAAATGTTTTACATAGTTTCAATGTATGGTTTAATTAATTAGATGCTCTAGAGAGCTATATGTTGTTAGATGAGAACTATGTATGCACTTCGGTTTTAATGTGATGATGAACTTCTATTAATTTGGACACTTAATTATATATAATGCACGCAGATGAACCGGCAATGGATGTACGGTGACAGACACACCTGCGAGTACATTAAGGGCGTGCATGAGTTTCTCGATGCGGCTGAGGCAAACAAGCAGAATGGTTTTATGTGTTGTCCATGCACTGAATGTGGGAATACGAGGTCTTACTCTAACCGGAAAATCCTTCACTCCCACATGCTTTACAAGGGTTTCATGCCACACTATAATGTTTGGATGAGGCATTGAGAAATATGGGTTATGATGGAAGACGACAAAGAAGAAGAGTACGATGACAACTATGTGCCCCCTGAATACGGTGATGCTGCAACGGGGGGAGCTGGTGAAGATCAAGAGGAACCAGACGATGTGCCCAATGATGCTGCAACGGGTGAAGCTGCTGAATATCAAGAGGAAGCAGACGATGTTCCCGATGATGATGATCTCCGCCGGGTCATTGTCGATGCAAGGACGCAATGCGAAAGTCAAAAGGAGAAGCTGAAGTTCGATCGCATGTTAGAGGATCACAAAAAAGGGTTATACCCCAATTGCGAAGATGGCAACACAAAGCTCGGTACCATACTGGAATTGCTGTAGTGGAAGGCAGAGAATGCTGTGGCTGACAAAGGATTTGAGAAGCTACTGAAAATATTGAAGAAGAAGCTTCCAAAGGATAACGAATTGCCCGACAGTACATACGCAGCAAAGAAGGTCGTATGCCCTCTAGGATTGGAGGTGGAGAAGATACATGCATGCCCTAATGACTGCATCCTCTACCGCGGTGCATACAAGGATCTGAACGCATGCCCGGTATGCAGTGCATTGTGGTATAAGATCAGACGAGATGACCCTGGTGATGTTGACGGTGATCCCCCCAGGAAGAGGGTTCCTGCGAAGGTGATGTGGTATGCTCCTATAATACCACGGTTGAAACGTCTGTTCAGAAACGAAGAGCATGCCAAGTTGATGCGATGGCACAATGAGAACCGAAAGGAAGATGGGAAGTTGAGAGCACCCGCTGATGAGTCGCAGTGGAGAAAAATCGAGAGAAAGTACTGGGATGAGTTTGCAAAGGACCCAAGGAATGTATGGTTTGCTTTAAGTGCGGATGGCATTAATCCTTTCGAGGAGCAGAGCAGCAATCACAGCACCTGGCCCGTGACTCTATGTATGTATAACCTTCCTCCTTGGATGTGCATGAAGCGGAAGTTCATTATGATGCCAGTTCTCATCCAAGGCCCTAAGCAACCCGGAAACGACATTGATGTGTACCTAAGGCCATTAGTTGAAGAACTTTTACAGCTATGGAATGGAAACGGTGTACGTACGTGGGATGAGCATAGACAGGAGGAATTTAACCTTAAGGCGTTGCTGTTCATGACCATCAACGATTGGCCCGCTCTCAGTAACCTTTCAGGACAGACAAACAAAGGATACCACGCATGCACGCACTGTTTAGATGACACTGAAAGTATATACCTGGACAAATGCAGGAAGAATGTGTACCTGGGCCATCATCGATTTCTTCCGACCAACCATCAATGTCGGAAGAAAGGCAAGCATTTCAAAGACAAGGCAGATCACCGGAAGAAGCCCGCCATGCGTACCGGTGATCACGTACTTGCTATGGTTAATGATTTACACTATGTAATCTTTGGAAAGGGTCCTGGTGGACTAGCTGTTCCGAATGACGCTGAGGGACACGCACCCATGTGGAAGAATAAATCTATATTTTGGGACCTACCCTACTAGAAAGACCTAGAGGTCCGCTCTTCAATCGACATGATGCACGTGACGAAGAATCTTTGCGTGAACCTGCTAGGCTTCTTGGGCGTGTATGGGAAGACAAAAGATACACCTGAGGCACGGGAGGACCTGCAACATTTGCACGAAAAAGACGGCATGCCTCCGAAGCAGTATAAAGGTCCTACCAGCTACGCTCTTACAAAAGAAGAGAAAGAAATCTTCTTTGAATGCCTGCTCAGAATGAAGGTCACGACTGGCTTCTCGTCGAATATAAAGGGAATAATAAATATGACAGAGAAAAAGTTTCAGAACCTAAAGTCTCATGACTGCCACGTGATTATGAGGCAACTACTTCCGGTTGCATTGAGGGGGCTTCTACCGGAAAATGTCCGATTAGCCATTGTGAAGCTATGTGCATTCCTCAATGCAATCTCTCAGAAGGTGATCGATCCAGAAATCGTACCAAGGCTAAGGACTGATGTGGCGCAATGTCTTGTCAGTTTCGAGCTGGTGTTCCCACCATCCTTCTTCAATACCATGACGCACGTCCTAGTTCATCTAGTCGACGAGATTGTCATCCTGGGGCCCGTATTTCTACACAATATGTTCCCCTTTGAGAGGTTCATGGGAGTCCTAAAGAAATATGTCCGTAACCGCGCCAGGCCAGAAGGAAGCATCTCCATGGGCCATCAAACAGAGGATGTTATCGGGTTTTGTGTTGACTTCATTCCTGGCCTTAAGAAGATAGGTCTCCCTAAATCGCGATATGAGGGGAGACTGACTGGAAAAGGCACTCTTGGAAGAGACTCAATAATATGCAGGGACGGATATTCTTGGTCTCAAGCACACTACACAGTTCTACAAAACTCTACCTTGGTGACCCCGTATGTCGATGAACACAAGAACAGTCTGCGCTCCAAACACCCGGAGCAGTGCGACGACTGGATTACATGTGAACACATCAGGACTTTCAATAGTTGGTTGGAAACACGTCTCAGAGGTGACAACACTGTTTGTGATGAGTTGTACTTGTTGTCCAGGGGACCATCTTTGACTGTATTGACTTACAAAGGATACGAGATAAATGGGAATACATTTTACACGATCGCCCAAGATCAAAAGAGCACCAACCAAAATAGTGGTGTCCGCTTTGATGCAGCAACCGAGAGCGGAAAGGACACATATTATGGTTACATAGTGGACATATGGGAACTTGACTACGAACCTGATTTTAAGGTCCCTTTGTTTAAGTGCAAATGGGTCAATCTGTCAGGCGGCGGGGTACAGGTAGACCCACAGTACGGAATGACAACAGTGGATCTGAAAAATCTTGGGCACACTGACGAACCGTTCGTCCTAGCCAATAATGTGGCACATGTTATCTATGTGAAGGACATGTCTACCAAACCGAGAAAAAGAAAAGATAAGGAAGCGAATACATCATACGATGAGCCAAAGCGCCACATAGTTCTTTCAGGAAAAGGGACATCCTGGGAGTGGACGGCAAGACAGACATGTCTGAAGATTATGAAAAGTTTCATGAAATTCCTCCCTTCAATGTCAAGGCTGACCCAAGCATCCTGATAAACAATGAAGATTATCCATGGTTACGGCGCAATAAGCAAATGACACAAGCGAAGAAAAAGTGAAGACTTTCTCCCGCAACTATTATGATGATACCATGCCAACTTTGTAACACACAAACATGCTACCATTGTCTGTTTTGTACATGCACATGCTATGTGGGTGAAATTATGATACCATGCCAACTTTCAACTTTTTCAGAGTTCATTTGAAATGCTTTCATGTCTTATGGTTCGGCCCTCGTAATACCATTATTCAAATTTTTACTATTCAAATTTGAAAACTAATGGCACTAACAGAAAGTTTATATTTTTTCTAAAACTGATGGCACTAACAGAAAGTTTATAATTTTTCTGACCTAAAAGCAAAAAGAATTAAAAAAATGCAAAAAACAAAAAAAAACTGGAAAAAGTAAAGTTAATCACAAACTTGTGATTCAAACAAATTCCAAAGAATTCAAATTTTAACTATTCAAATTTGAAAACTAATGGCACTAATAGAAAGTTTATAATTTTTCTAAAACTAATGGCACTAAAAGAAAGTTTATAATTTTGCTCCTCGCCCCTGGCCCATGACCATTAGTCCCGGTTTGTGCCACAAACCGGGACTAAAGGGTTGGTCCTCGTTGCGGGTAGAGTTTAGTCCCACCTCGCCAACCGAAGGGGGCTCACACCGGTTTATAAGCCCTTCCCTCTCGACCTTGTTGAGCACCTCTCAAAGTGAAAATAGATGCCCTAATAGAGAAAAGTTTAACCTAAATTCATAGTGAATTTCTGTGAAATTCATAGAATTTAGTATGAATTTAGGTTGAATTTTCTCTGTAAGTGCATTTATTCTCAATTTTTTAGTAAGTTAATCACAAACTTGTGATTCACACAAATTTCAAAGAATTCAAATTTTAACTATTCAAATTTGAAAACTAATGGCACTAACAGAAAGTTATAATTTTTCTAAAACTAATGGCACTAACAGAAAGTTTATAATTTTGCTAACCTAAAAGCAAACAGAATTAAGTATTAAAGCAAAAAACAAAAGAAAATAAATAATGCAAAAAACAAAACAAAAAACTGGAAAAAAATAGCAACAATAAGTATTTTGTTGTAAGTAGAAACAAAATAAAATAAATACAGCAACAAAGAAAACAAAAAAACAAAAAAAGTGTTTTCAAATTTGAAAACTAATGGCACTAACAGAAAGTTTATAGTTTTTCTAAAACTAAAAGCAAAAAAGAATAAAAAAATAAAGCAAAAAACAAAAGAAAATAGATAATGCAGAAAACAAAACAAAAAACTGGAAAAAAATAGCAACAATAAGTATTTTGTTGTAAGTAGAAACAAAATAAAATAAATAAAGCAACAAAGAAAACAAAAAAACAAAAAAAGTGTTTTCAAATTTGAAAACTAATGGCATTAACAAAAAGTTTATAATTTTTCTAAAACTAAAAGCATAAAGAATTAAAAAATAAAGCAAAAAACAAAAGGAAATAAAATAAATAAAGCAACAAAAAAATGCCACCTACTGGGCCCCCACGGCCTGAATACGACTAGAAACCCATCCAAGGGCCAGGATTCAGGCCCGCAGGAGGCCTAGTAGGCCCACAGGCATAGCAGTGACAATTAGGCCCGTAAGCCTGCAATGGAGAGAAGCTCGAGAGGGGTGCGGCAGTGGGGCTTATAAACCACTGCGCACCCCTCTCAACTAGCGTGGTGGGACTAAACTTTCAACGCCGCAGCAGCACAAGGCCTTTGGTCCCGGTTGGTGGAACCAACCGGGACTAAAGGGGGGCATTGGTCACGGTTCGCACCAACCATGACCAATGCACCCTTTAGTCCCAGTTGGTGCCACCAACCGGGACCAAAGGCCGCCGCTTCCCGCCCTTTGGGCCACTGAAAATTGGCATTTGGTCCCGGTTGGTGGCACCAACCGAAACTAAAGGGGGGCATTGGTCATGGTTCGTGGCACCAACCGTGACCAATACTCTGTGTATATAAGCCGGACTTAGGAAAATTTGAGGAACTCATAGCCAGTTGCCCCCCGGCCTGCCCGACGACGCCGAGCTCATCGACGCCGCAAGGCTGCCCAGATCGACGCCGTCCGCCGCCCCCCAAGCCCGCGCGCCCCTGCCCTCGCCCCCGAGCGCGCCTTCACCGTTCGCCGTCCCCGAGCCTTCCTCGTTGCCGACGCCACCTCACTGTGAGCGCCGCCCGTTCCCCTGCTCCTCCCCTTGTACTGGCCGCCATCGCCGCCGCCCCTGCCCTTCGCGCGCTGCCGCCCTGCGCCGCCCCTGCACTGTGCGGCCGCCGCGCGCCGCCTCTGCCCTTCACTGCCGCCGCACGCCGCCCCGCCGCGCGCCTCCCCTGCCCTTCGCGCGCTGCCGCCCTGCGCAGCCCTTGCCCTGCGCGGCCGCCGCGCGCCGCCCCTGCCCTTCGCTAGCGCCGCACGCTGCCCTGCCGCGCGCCTCCCCTACCCTGCCCTGCCGCCGCCCCTGCGCGCCCTTCATTTTTATTAGTTTTTGTTCATATATATATATATAATGTATATGTGTATGTATGTGGCTATGTGTATGGCTATGTGTATGTATATGTGTATTTTTTTGTTCATATGTGTATTAATCTTTTTCCATATATGTAATTTTTCTGGTTCATAGAAAGAAGAGGAAGAAAGAAGAATATTTTGTTCATAGAAAGTTTTTTGTTCATATATAGAAAGTTATAAGAAAATTTAGAATATGCTAAAATTTAGAAGAAAAAGAAGGATATGAAAGAAGAAAATAAGAAGAGGAAGAAAGAAAGAAGAGGAGAGGAAGAAGAGAAGAAATAAATAAGAAGAGGAAAAAAGAAGAAAAAGAAGAGGAGAAGAAGAGAAAAATAGAATATATATTCTATTTTCTCTTTTCTCCTCTATTCCTTTCTTCTTCTCCTCTTTTTTTTTCTTCTTTTTTTTCTTCGACACGTGGGGGGGGGTCGAGAACGTCGGACATTCATGAGAGAGGCGAGGAAGAAGGGGAAGAAGAGGGAGAAGAAGAGGAGAGGAAGAAGAGGAAGTCTTCTCCTCTATTCTTTCTTCTCTTCTTTTTTCTTCTTCTTCCTATATGTATTAGGTTTTTTTATTTAGGTTGTTAATTAGTAGATATTAATTTTGTTCATATATGTATGGATGCATGTGATATGTATGTATGTATGTATGTATGTATCGGGTATGTCGTTGTCGATATACCCCCTACCCGATAACTTCGACATGAGGGGTCGAGAGGGGGTCTAGGGTCGCCGAGGGGTCGAGGGTCGTCGAACATGAGAGGAAGAAGAGGATAAAAAAAGATCTCCTCTATTCTTTCTTCTCCTCTTTTTTTTTCTTCTTCTTCCTCTTCTTTTATCGGGAACGAGGGTCGTCGAGGGTCGCCGAGCAGTAGAGGAAACCCTAAATAGCAAGTATCGTCGGTGTGAGATACATGTGGCCGTCGGTGTCGGACAGTACATCCACATCCCACAAGTG
>NC_041392.1:527293286-527306320 GCF_002162155.2 Triticum dicoccoides | reverse complement strand
TTTTTCTTCTTCTTCCTCTTTATTTTATCGGAAACGAGGGTCGTCGAGGGTCAGGGTCGCCGAGCGGTAGAGGAAACCCTAAATAGCAAGTATCGTCGGTGTGAGATACATGTGGCCATCGGTGTAGGACACTACATCCACGTCCCAGAAGTGACACGGGCTTCGACGCCCACGTCACTTGTGGGACGTGGATGTAGTGTCCGACACCGACGGCCACATGTATCTCACACCCACGATACTTGCTATTTAGGGTTTCCTCTACGGCTCGGTGACCCTCGATGACCCTCGTTACTGATAAAAAAAAGAGGAAGAAGAAGAAAAAAAGAGCAGAAGAAAGAATAGAGGAGTTCTTACTCCTCTATTCTTTCTTCTCCTCTTTTTTTTCTTCTTCCTCTTCTTTTTTTATCCTTGAAGCGTTGTCGAGGCCACCCCAAACCCTAGAGAAGCAGCGTCGAGGCCACTAATTAATATTAGTTCTACGTTTGCCACTAATATATCCATCTGTCATGTTTGAATAATAATTGCCATGTTGTCAATATTTGGAGAAACTATGGACACCGCCCGAGACGAAGTACAAGAAGAGTTGTTGGGGGACATAATCGCACGAGGAAGTGATGCCGTCGTCTCGTTGTTTCTCAACGACACCGATGGTCTGGAAGCAGCTGGCTATGATTATGATGGCTCCGGTGACCTAATGCCGGTGCAAGAAGGAGACCGTGAGGACGGCTCCAATGACCCAATGCCGGTGCAAGAAGGAGACCGTGATGACGTCTCCGGTGACCGAACCGAGTCCGGCCAGGTATATATATTAGTTAAGCTTCTGCTGACTAGCTAATTGATGCATTCATTGTTTTGGTATGTACACATATTAATTAAGTCTTTGTTCTTTTTTCTAGCCCTCCGGATCGAGCACAACTTTGGTAAAGAGACGAGGCCCAAAGAAAAAGTTGAGCTCGGATGAGAAGTTTGAGATCATAGCAATCGCGCCCGACGACCAACCGATTGAACCCCTCTGGACAAAGAGCGCATTTGTTGCTCAGTGCGGGCTTTTGGTTAGGGACAAGATCCCGATCAGCATCCAGCAATGGTTAAAGTCGGCTACAGAAGACCCTGAGGTGTCTTATGTCAATAATATGCAGAAAAATGATCTTTGGACTGAGCTGAAGTCAAATTTCACCCTACCACTGGAGAACGATCTAGAGAAGCCAGTTAAAGAGCAATTAATCAAGTCTTTTGCTCTTAAGAGGATGGCAGAACTATTCAGGAGGTGGAAGAAAGAGCTGAATAAGTTTGTCGAAAATAAAGAGACACCAGAATTCAAGGGAAGATATGAGAAGATCAGAGATCACTGGCCCGCATTTGTGGCCCACAAGACATCGGAAAAGAGTAAGAAGATGTCGGCGACAAACAAGCAAAATGCTACGAAGAAGAAGCATCACCATCGCACGGGGTCAGGTGGCTACCTCGTAGCCCGGCCTAAGTGGGCCAAGACTGAGAATGATCTGGTTGATAAAGGGATCGAACCAGAGACAATTAACTGGCCAGACCGTTGCCAGACTTGGTTCTTCGGGGCTGGCGGAACCTTGGACCCTGTAACAGGGAAGTGCATTTGGACGAACGATCAAATGGACATACCAGTCAGGAAGCTTCAACAGTATATTGAAGCAGCGCAACAAGGGATGTTCTTTCCAGACAGAGAGAACGACGAGCTCATAATGGCCCTCGGGAATCCTGAGCACCCTGGACGGACACGAGGCACGCCAGGCTCCATTCCATGGAAGGTTGGGTTTCTGGACGCAGACGGTTACAAATCCCAGGAGAGGAGG
The DNA here is from genome assembly GCF_002162155.2 of Triticum dicoccoides. Taxonomy (NCBI): domain Eukaryota; kingdom Viridiplantae; phylum Streptophyta; class Magnoliopsida; order Poales; family Poaceae; genus Triticum; species Triticum dicoccoides. The sequence goes on along the minus strand of NC_041392.1, from coordinate 527,304,494 downwards.
AAAAAATTGCAGCAGACCCAAATGCAGGCGCTGCAAGCAAGGGTACAAGCGATAGAGGAACGAGAAGCAAATCACAGCAAACATACTGCCGAAGCTTTCCCTGAAGCTACCCCGCCATCTCAGCGGAGAAGCAGTGTGGCTTCCACCGAGCTGCTTCAGCCAGAGCATGCCTTGACGGCTCCTGTCAGCTATCCCGTGGATGCTATCACGGAGTCTCAAAATTGCCACCTTATGACGCAATGGATGAATTTGAAGGTCAAGGTGGCTGTTGGCTCTATTTATCCTACTGAACCCGGCGCAACTTTTCACTGCCGGCCGATTCCAGAAGGATATGCTAGGGTGATGGTGGATGAAATAACAGAGGGATTAGAGGACCTCCAGCTTGACCACCCTACCGGTGAAGGGGAGACTAGGCTGGGGTCTGCTCTGAAGACTCCATGCCTATGGCGGAAGGAGCTCATCAACCTTCCGAATTGGACGCCTCTGCCTCCTCCTCCTCCTCCGGCAAGTCAGGGCACTCCGCCACCTCCACCGCCTCCTCCTCCGGCGAGTCAGGGCACTCCGCCTCCTCCACCGCCTCCTCCTCCAGTGAGTGACGATCAGGGCACTCGACCGGCTCCTTCTCTAGCGCGTGGCGGCACTCCGCCTCCTTCTCTGCCTGCGCCGACGCGCCCGAGCAGCCAGCCTCCTCCTTCTCCGCCTCGTCAGCAAGGGCGGAAGAGACCTGCCGCCACTCCGGCTACTCCGGCGCGTCGTAGTCCTTCTCCTCCACCTCGTAAGCAAGTAAAGAAGACAACCGCTCCGTCTGCTCTGCCGGCGTCTAGCAGTACAGCCAGAGGCAGGAGGAAATACATATTCGGTCCTTCTCTGAATACTCTAGAGAAGTTACCATACGAGAGGACCCCGAAGGAGAACGCCGAGATCGCACGAGAAGAAGTGAGAACTACTTTGCAGGGGTGAAAGCAAAGAAACATCCACCTCCGGAGGAGAAGGTAGATCCGGTGAAAGCGAAGCGCACTCTGGCTGCCCTGACAAAACCACCCAAGTCTCCGCCGAAAGGAAACTATGAGCGCATTATTGGAAAGGAATTTGCCGAAGCGGAGCGATCGGGAACTACTGTCAGTGATCAAAGGCTGAAAGAACGACGAGCTGGGAAACAAATTTCCCAGCTCGGTGAACAAGCGAAGCAATCGTGCCCCCCGCTCAAGGTGCCTAGTGACAATGTCGCTAATGATCCGAGGATGGTGCCCGGTTATAGCAATCTTGGCGATTACCTGCCCGACGATGTACATTATGATTTCATGGAGGTGCAGATACAAAGATACGAGTACGGGAAGCCTCTTGTCAAAGATGAAAGATCTCTATCAACGATGATGCAAAGATTGCATAATTGGTACTTGAAAATCTGCAGAGACTCTGGGGGGAGGAGTACTTTGTATGTGAAAGTTAAAAAGGAGCATGACCTCGTTAGAATTGAATTGTTGCCTGTTCCATTTGAGGAGTTCTTTCAGTTTTTCAATCAATTGGCCCTCGATAAAACAATGGTCACCTGCTACTGTCTGTAAGTAGTACTACTTCTGTCATTAAGTCTCTCTATATAGCTCAGCTCTTTCATTGCATGTATTTATAATCATCCTCACTATATTATGCAGATTGAAGATCGCCGAATTGAAGAAAAGACAAGTCGGTGATATTGGGTTCATTAACACATATCTCATAGATGCAACTCAGGTTAAATTTCATGCCGCAGCTACCGAGGCCAACTTGCTACGATCGTTGGTAATAAATGAAAACAAAGATATAATACTCTTTCCTTACAACTTCAAGTGAGTGTTACTATCTTGTGCGTATTCGGTTTCCCTTATATATTAGTCAAGGTTATAGTAATGTAATTGATGAGTTACGCATGCATGTGCAGTTACCACTATATTCTCCTAGAGATTAAGCTTGAGCAGGGACTAGTAACCGTCTTAGACTCAAGATGAAAAGATCCCCAGGACTATGCAGACATGACTCAAATGCTCGAGAAGTAAGTTAAATCGATCATTATCCACCATATCAACAACTTTGTTCATTTCCTGATATATCAAGTAATTGTTTTCTTTGTCTGGCAGGGTTTGGAAAAAATTCTCCAAAAAAGCTCCAGGACTCCCGAAGAAGCTGCAATTTAGACACCCGAAAATAAGTACTATAGTAGCATGTTCCGCGCATCTCCTATTGATTCAAGCGCTAGTTTCATCAATACCATTTGGCATTATTGCTTATCAGTTTGATTGACCTCTATTTCTTGTAAAGTGGTTGTGGCAGGAACAAGGGAATGATTTCTGTGGATACTACGTTTGCGAGTCCATCCGCCACACGACCTGTGAGCGGGGCTACACTGACGAACAATATGAAGTAAGTAAATAACAACATTCACAATTTTATTTTATTACCATCATTTGTGTTGAGTTTCATTCATTCATATATATATATATATGTATTGACCCCCTTCTTCAAATTAGATGTTTCGGAAGCGGGATGAACTCCTAGCACCAGCTCGCATGCGAGCAATTCAAGAGGAATTGGCGGCATTCTTTCTTGACCACGTGATCGCTGAAGACGGAGAATACTATGTGGACCATGAGTCTGTATGATTATATTTGTAAGAGATAATTATTGTATATATGTAGCCGGTAGTGTCGGATAGATATACGAGAACTTGTTGTTCGACCAATCTCTCGAAGAAGGAGAGGTGGTCGATATCACTTCTCTCTGTATGCATATATGTTCATGACGATCTTCTGTTTCCTTCATTTGCTTACTAGCTAGCTAGCGTGTCTAGTCCTCTCTATACGTATGTATAGTACGTAGCGTCGACCAAGCACGGACATAAGAGAGGACACTTCTCTCTATTAATTATAGCTAGCTAACACAATATATGAAACACCTAAATTAACCCCCCAAAACCCCCAACCCCCCCCCCCTTCAAAAAAACAAAAACCACAGCCACATAAATGCTGACGCGTGGATGCCTATTGGTCCCGGTTGGTGCCACCAACCGGGACCAAAGGGTCTCCTGCCTGGGCTCCGCGCACAGGCCACGTGGAGGCCCATCAGTCCCGGTTCTGGATTGAACTGAGACTAAAGGGACAGGGCATTAGTACTGACCCTTTAGTCCCGGTTCAGGAACCGGGACAAAAGGCCCTTACGAACTGGGACAACAGGCCCTTTTTCTACCAGTGGTATATGATGATGATGAAAGTTGCATGGCAATATATCTCGGAATGGCTATGGAAATGCCATGATAGGTAGGTATGGTGGCTATTTTGAGGAAGATATAAGGTGGGTTTATGGTACCGGCGAAAGTTGCACGGTACTAGAGAGGCTAGCAATGGTGGAAGGGTGAGAGTGCGTATAATCCATGGACTCAACATTAGTCATAAAGAACTCACATACTTATTGCAAAAATCTATTAGTCATCGAAACAAAGTACTACGCGCATGCTCCTAGGGGGATAGATTGGTAGGAAAAGACCATCGCTCGTCCCTGACCGCCACTCATAAGGAAGACAATCAATAAATACCCGATGCTCCAACTTCGTTACATAATGGTTCACCATACGTGCATGCTACGGGAATCACAAACCTCAACACAAGTATTTCTACAATTCACAACCACCCACTAGCATGACTCTAATATCACCATCTTTATATCACAAAACTATTGCAAGGAATCAAACATATCATATTCAGTGATCTACAAGTTTTATGTAGGATTTTATGAGTAACCATGTGAATGACCGATTCATGTCATCTCTCTAAATAGATATAAGTGAAGCAAGAGAGTTTAATTCTTTCTAAAAAAAGATATGCTCATGCTCTAACAAATCTAAGTGAAGCAAAAGTGCATTCTACAAATGGTGGTTGCCTAAGTAAAGAGAAACAGGCAATCCAAACTTCAATAGATATAAGTGAAGCACATGAAGCATTCTATAAAGCTATACTAAAAAGATATGAGTGAAGTGATAGAGCATTCTATAAATCAACCAAGGACTACCTCATACCAGCATGGTGCGTAAAAGAAAAATGAAAACTAAATGCAAAAGACGCTTCAAGATTGCACATATCGCATGAACGAAACGAATCCGAAAACATACCGATACTTGTTGAAGAAAGAGGGGATGCCTTCCGGGGCATCGCCAAGCTTAGACGCTTGAGTCTCCTTGAATATTTACTTGGGGTGCCTCGGGCATCCCCAAGCTTGAGCTCTTGCCTCTCTTCCTTCTTCTCACATCGAGACCTTCTCGATCATCGAACTCTTCATCCACACAAAACTTCAACAGAAAACTCGGTAAGATCTGTTAGTATAATGAAGCAAATCACTACTCTAAGTACTGTTGCAAACCAATTCATATTTTGTTTTTGCATTGTGTCTACTGTAATATAACTTTTTCATGGATTAATCCACTGATATGAATCGATAGTTTCATCAAAACAAGCAAACTATGCATTAAAAACAGAATCTGTCTAAAACAGAACAGTCTGTAATAATATGAATATTCACCATACTTATGATACTTGAAAAATTCTACCAAAATTGGGAAAAATAAAAAATTTGTATATTAAGACACTGCAAAAAGAATCAGAACCATTTGATGTTCCAGAAAAAAATATAAAATCGCGCACTACAGCCAAAGTTTCTGTCCTGTACCGTACAAACCATCAAGCAAATATAAACATCCTAAAGGCAAACCTTAGCACATTATTTTTATAATACAATGGAATTGTACAAGGGTATAATTATTTTTATTGAAATTTTTCTGTAATTAGGATTCACAAAGTTTCCGTGAGCATGAACAAAGTTCGAGGCTAGCTCCCACTTCAACAATGCTTGCCTTTCTCACTTTCGCTTTCCTTTTTGAATTTTTTTTGCGTTCCCCTCTTTATTTTTGTTGTTTTCAAACTATATAAAAGCACTCAACAGAAATAAATGACTGTATAAAACTTCCGGGTTGTCTCCCTGGCAGTGCTTTCTTTAAAGCCATTAAGCTAGGCATATAGTGCTCAAGTAATGAATCCACCCGGATCCCAAGGTATATAAAAGCCAATTTTAATTAACAATGATTTTTAATTTAGTAGTGAGCACAAAGTAACATATATCATGCAACAACGAAGTCTAACTATCTTCCTATGCATCGGCATGTCATAAAAGAACAATTCATGCACACATAGTAAAGGCCAATGCATAGTATAAACAGTTTCTTATAATTTTATCGTACTGGAAACATAGAGAGGTGGAGATATAGTTCCTCTCTCATAATAATTGCAAGTAGGAGCATAAAGAACATGAATATTATGTTCATCAAAATCATCATGTGTAATAGTAAAATGCAACCCATCAATATAAACCTTAATAAGGGCAAACTTCTCCGATATAGTGTAGTCGGGAGAATTCAAAAAGATAATAGGACTATCATGTGTGGGTGAAATAGCAACAATTTCATGTTTAACATAAGGAACTATAGCAAGTTCATCTCCATAAGCATAATTCATATTGGCATCTTGGCCACAAGCATAGCAAGCATCATCAAAAAGGGATATTTCAAAAGAATCAATGGGATCATAACAATCATCGTAGCAATCATCCTCCGGTAAGCACGAAGGGAAATTAAACAGTTATGAGTTGAACAGTTACTCATTAGAAGGTGGACACGGGTAGCTAATCTGCTCTTCCTCCTTTTGTTCTTCGCTCTTCGCCTCATCTTTTTCATCCAATGAGCTCATAGTTTCATCAATTTCTTCTTCCATAGACTCCTGCATAATATTAGTCTCTTCTTGGACAGCGGAGTAGTCCTCAATATATGGTTCAACATAGGCATTAGAAGCATAATTATCATAGCAATATTTAAGTATGGCAAAATTTTCAGATTTGTAAAGAGTAGCATCATACTTTTCAATCAAAGAAGCAATTTCATAAGCACCCTTAAAAGCAACAAATTCTTCAATTTGTTGAACATCATAGTAACTATAAACACCCTTAGCATACAAAGATACGATTCCATTATCACTAAACTCACACTGATAGGGAAGGTGTTTGTTAGGGTTTTCAGAACAACAAGTAAAATCATATATTTCACATAAATTCCAAGCATAGCATTGCAAATGATGAATTTGACCCAGTAAAAGTTACCCTTTTCAGATATTCGGTGTCGCACATAACAAGCATGCTCATCTAAAGATTTGCCCTCAACTAAGCTAGTTGGGGTTTCAGCACGAGCACATAGGGATCGAAGATGATCCAAGTAATAAGCTTCAGCAATGTGATAGATTTTGAGTGGTTCTTCAACCATTGGTTTAGTAGGTACAACTAATTTTTTCGTATTTTGCATTTCCTACCCATAACTAAAGATAGAAAACAACTAAGAACAGCAAATAAAAATTACTTAGTGATAAAGCAAACAAGCATACACGAGAATATTCACCCCACGCTATTGCTCCCCGGCAACGGTGCCAGAAAAAGGTCTTGATAACCCACAAGTATAGGGGATTGCAACATTTTTCGATAAGTAAGAGGGTCGAACCCAATGAGGAGCTATAGGTAGAACAAATATTCCTTCAAGTTCTATCAACCACCGATACAACTCTATGCATGCTTGACGTTCTCTTTACCTAGAATAAGTATGAAACTAGAAGTACTTTGTAAGTGTTGTTGGATAGGTTTGCAAGATAATAAACAGTACGTAAATAAAAAGTAGGGGCTGTTTAGATAAAGAAACAATAAAGAAAATATAGTGAGTGTCGAAAAGTGGTGGTAGGAGTTGCGAAATTGCCCCTAAGCAATTGACTACTTTACTAAACCGATAGCAAGTATTATGTGGGAGAGGCCACTGCTAGCATGTCATCCCTGACTTGGAATTCTATGCACTTATGATTGGAACTATTAGCAAGCATCCACAACTACTAATGTTCATTAAGGTAAAACCCAACCATAGCATTAAGGTATATTGGTCCCCCTTCAATCCCGTATGCATCAATTTCTATGCTAGGTTGAAGCTTCTGTCACTCTTGCCCTCCAATACATAGTCCTATCAACATACAACTAACCCTAGGGTGTGATCCACGTGTGCAATCATATGATGGGAACCAAAGGACAGCAACATAACCACAAGCAAATTAAATCAATCATAGCAATTCATCAACCACTGATAGGACAATGAAAGTCTACTCAGACATCATAGGATGGCAACACATCATTGGATAATAATATGAAGCATAAAGCACCATATTCAAGTAGAGGGTACAACGGGTTGCGGGAGACTGGACCACTGTAGATAGAGGGGGGAAGGTGATGGAGATGTTGGTGAAGCTGGCGGAGGTGTTGGTGTAGATCGCGGTGATGATAATGGCCCCCGGTGGCACTCCGGTGCCACCGGAAGCGAGGGGGAGAGAGCCCCCCTCCTTCTTCTTATTCCTTGACCTCCTCCCTATATGGGAGAAGGGTTTCCCCTCTAGTCCATGGCCTCCATGGCACGGGAGGGGAGAGAGCCCCTCCGAGATTGGATCTGTCTCTTTATCTCTCTCTGTTTCTGCGTTCCCAGATTCTTCTCTTTCACCATTTCTTATATTCCCGGAGATCCATAACTCCAATTGGGCTGAAATTTTAACACGATCTCTATCCGGAAATTAGCTTTCTTGCGGCGAAAGAAGGGCACCAACCGCCTTACGGGTGGCCCACGAGGGTCAGGGGCACACCCAGGGGGGCAGGCGCGCCCCCTGCCTCGTGGCCACCTCGGGCACCGTCTCACGTGGATTTTTCCTCCCAAAAATCATATATATTCCAAAAAAATCTCCATCAGTTTTTATCCCGTTTGGACTCCGTTTGATATGGATATTCTACGAAACAAAAAACATGCAACAAACAGGAACTGGCACTGGGCACTGGATCAATATGTTAGTCCCAAAAATAGTATAAAAAGTTGCCAAAAATATATGAAAGTTCAATAATATTGGCATGGAACAATCAAAAATTATAGATACAACAGAGACGTAGCAATTGGTTCTTTAATTGAGAAGGTGATGACTCAATTATAAAAGTAAATAACACAAAAGTAAATAGATAGGCCCTTCGCGAAGGGCACAGAGATTTGTAGGGGTGCTAGAGCTCAAAGCTTAAATCAGACATGAATACTTTTTGAGAGGCGTTCTTTTTCCTGTCTATGTCATGACCGAGGATTTTCAATATCTTCTATGCTAAACACATTATCGGCAGTTCCCTAGCGGAAAGGTAAAGTTTACTGCCCCTCACCATTTCAAACACAGGCCATGGCTAGCCGAATTCATGGGTGTTGTTGGGGATATTACTATCAGTTGAGACCCGCCCAGGAGGGGCCGGATCAACCCCAATGGCGGGTTACGCAAGAAGCCTAGTAAACACCCAAGATTGTAGTTTATTAGGTATTATAGAAGGCCCAAGGGCCTGAAGGCGGTTTAAGGCCTGATATTATGAACCACCATATGTAAGGAAAGACTTGTAAAGAAAGGCATGTAAAGAAAGTCACCGAGCCGGACACGATTATGAGCCGGCCGGGACTTTGTAGGCCACCAGGCATCAACCCATGTATATAAGGGGATGACCCGGTGGCGGCTTAGGGCAAGAAACAAGCAGTCGATAACCAAGCCGGCGAATTGAGCCTCTTGGAGATCGAAACCCCAACAATACCATACCCAACTAGACGTAGGCTTTTACCTTCATCGTAAGGGGCCAAACTAGTATAAAGCTCTCTCGTGTCCTTTGTCCTGATTAGCCTCTTTAAGCTTCCTAGTGCGATGGCCCTACGACTAAGTCCTTGCTCTAGGACATCTGCCATGACAATTCCACGACAGTTGGTGCCCACTGTGGGGCCAGCGCACGGTGGATTTGAGTTCTTGAAGGGCAACTTCGAAGGGCTCAAGGGATACGCTGTGGGCCGGATGACCAAGAGTCGTCGCGGCAAGCTCTACGTCGACGACGAAGGCTGGGGCCCCGAGGCCGGCTCAATCGAGTACGGGTACCGGGTCCCCTTCGGCGGAATTCACGTTTTCATCGGCCGGATCGGCGAGTCGAGCCCTGAGCCGGACGTCCACACCAACCTCATCGGAACGGCTTAGCGTGCAAGGACCACCCGTGTTCAATCTGTCGTGAATCATGCCTTCGTAGGCTGCATCCACGGTGGTGAATACTCTGAAGGATCGGTGGAGGGCGGTGAGACGGCCGTTTGTTCTGACACTGCATCATCAACGGGCGAGACAGACTCTTTGTACCAGCTACGAGACGGCATTCTCGGGGGATGTTCCGATGGCAGCAGTATTCCGGACCCCCTTGAGCCGCCGAATTGGGCCGGAGTCTTCATGGCAGGGACACAGCCCGGACAGAACTCTACTGCAGCGGCAGCAGCAGCTACCGGGTCGGCTGCAGCCGGGTCAGGAGACCTCGCGCGCCCCCGGCTCAGATTCTAATGGACCTCATGGATAAACTGACAACTCTGTTAACCGTCGTGGTAGAGCTGGTAGATAAAGCCCAGCACGACGCAGAGGTGGCACGCGTGCGTGAGGAGATGGTGCAAGCTAAGGAAAATCTAGCCGCAGAGGAAACCCGGATGGCAGCAGAGTGAGCGGCTTTGGATGCTCGTTCTCAACAACTTCAAGCGGAGACTTTCCGGCTCTCTGTGAACCTTAATGCATCAAATGAGGTCATGAGGAGGAGGCATCAGAAAACTCAATCATGTCTGCCTCTAATGCTTGATCCGAGGAACCTGTTCCATACACCCGGGGCTGGGGGGAGCAACCCGCCGGAGGCAAACCGGATCACGACACCCAGCGCACCGGTTCATCCATGTGCCACGGAGCCACCTCGTATAATTACCGCTCCACCTCATTACGTGCCAACACTGCCAGGTCACTTCTCCAACCCCTTGGAAAACCTCATTGCAGCGTCGTCTCGTTTGGCGGCTCTCCCAATGGAAGGCGACTCGCCAACGGCAATTGAAACACGGAGGGTAAGAGAACTTCTTCAAACGGCTCTGGCGCAGCAGGATGCGTACTCCTACAGTCGAGACAGGATCCATTCAACTCCTCGCCCAAGCCGGAGCCCGAGTTACAGTAGGCATATGGAGTCCGCAGATATGTCAAGCAATGTCAATGCCACAACCGGCCATACAGGCATGAGCCAGTGCGGGCTGGAGCCCTTAACTTGGCAGATCAGGAGAGGATTCGTCAAGAGGTGCAACGAGCAGCTCAAATGGCAGCAGATCAGGCGGCTCATCAAACCTTTCCGGCTTATCCAGCAACCTCGATTGAGGCAGGAGTGGCCACAAGAACCGGAGGTGTGCCTTGCTTGGTGCCGGCCATACGCAATGAGCGTTTGCCAAAGGACTTCAAGGGGCCTCGTAAAGTGCCTAATTACATAGCTGACCTACAGCCGGGGGCTTGGATTGAGAGTTACGAGATGGCTATGGAGTTATTGGAGGTCAATGATGCTGCAATGGCCAAATATTTCACCATGATATTAGATGGAACAGCTCATACTTGGTTGAAGGGATTTCCGCCCAATTCTATCGGCTCATGGGCGGAGTTGAAAGCCCGGTTCATCCAGAACTTTAAGGACACATGTAAGCAGCCTATGTCGATTGTGGACCTGACCAATTGCAAGCAATAGGATGGTGAATCCACAACCCATTGTGGAACGCCCTCGATGCGGCTATTGTTGGGGATCGTAGCAGAAATTTAAAATTTTCTACGCATCACCAAGACTAATCTATGGAGTCATCTAGCAACGAGAGGGAGAGGAGTGCATCTACATACCCCTGTAGATCGCGAGCGGTAGCGTTCAAGAGAACGGGGTTGATGGAGTCGTACTCGTCGTGATCCAAATCACCGATGATCGTAGCGCCGAATGGACGGCACCTCCGTGTTCAACACACGTACGGAACGGAGACGTCTCGTACGCCTTGATCCAACAAGGAGGAGGGAGAGGTTGAGGAAGAGAGCTCCAACAGCAGCACGACGGTGTGGTGGTGGTGGAGCGGCAGTACTCCGGCAGGGCTTCGCCAAGCTCTTAACAGAGGAGGAGAGGTGTTGGGGAGGGGAGCGGCTGCGCCTTTGATGTGGTGGGGAACGAGGAAGGGGGCCGGCCCCCTCTAGATGAGATCTAGAGGGGGCGGCCAAGGGGGTGGCTTGCCCCCCAAGCAAG
>NC_041392.1:527162293-527292973 GCF_002162155.2 Triticum dicoccoides | reverse complement strand
CCCTAGGCACATGGGCCCAAGGGGGGGATGCGCCCAGCGCACTTGGGGCTGGGTCCATTTCCTCTACGGCCCATGAGGCCCTCCGAGAGAGGTGGCCCCTCCCTGTGGACCCCCGGAACCCCTCCGGTGGCCCCGGTACAATACCGATATGCCCCCGAACCTTTCCGGTGACCGTATGACAACTTCCTATATATAAATCTTCACCTCCAGACCATTCTGAAACTCCTCGTGACGTCCGTGATCTCATCCAGGACTCCGAACAATATTCATTAATCACATACAAGTCTTCCTAATAACCCTAGCATCATCGAACCTTAAGTGTGTAGACCCTAGGGGTTCGGGAACCATGCAGACATGACCGAGACAACTCTCTGGCCAATAACCAATAGCGGGATCTGGATAGCCATATTGGCTCCCACATGTTCCATGATGATCTCATCGGGTGAACCACGATGTCGAGGATTCAAGCAATCCCGTATACAATTCCCTTTGTCAATCGGTACATTACTTACCCGAGATTCGATCATCGGTATCCCAATACCTCGTTCAATCTCGTTACCAGCAAGTCACTTTACTCGTTCCATGACACATCATCCCGTGACCAACCCTTAGTCACATTGAGATGATTACGATGATGTCTTACCGAGTGGGCCCAGAGATACCTCTCCGTCATACGGAGTGACAAATCCCAGTCTTGATTCGTGCCAACCCAACAGACACTTTCGGAGATACCCGTATTGCACCTTTATAGTCACCCAGTTACGTTGTGACGTTTGGCACACCCAAAGTATTCCTACAGCATCTGGGAGTTGCACAATCTCATGGTCTAAGGAAAAGATACTTGACATTAGAAAAGCTTTAGCAGACAAACTACATGATCTTGCGCTATGCTTAGGATTGGGTCTTGTCCATCACATCATTCTCCTAATGATGTGATCCCGTTCTCAATGACATCCAACGTCCATGGTCAGGAAACCGTAACCATCTATTGATCAACGAGCTAGTCAACTAGAGGCTCACTAGGGACATGTTTTGGTCTATGTATTCACACATGTATTACGATTTCCGGATAACACAATTATAGCATGAACAATAGACAATTATCATGAACAAGGAAATATAATAATAACCATTTGATTATTGCCTCTAGGGCATATTTCCAACAGTCACCCACTTGCACTAGAGTCAATAATCTAGTTACATTATGATGAATCGAACACCCATAGAGTTCTGGTGTTGATCATGTTTTGCTCGAGGAAGAGGTTTAGTCAACGGATCTGCGACATTCAGGTCCGTATGCACTTTACAAATATCTATGTCTCCATTTTGAACATTTTCATGAATGGAGTTGAAGCGACACTTGATATGCCTAGTCTTCCTGTGAAACCTGGTCTCCTTGGCAAGGGCAATAGCTCCAGTGTTGTCACAGAAGAGAGTTATCGGGCCCGACGCATCAGGAATAACTCCTAGGTCGGTAATAAACTCCTTTATCCAGATTGCTTCTTGTGCTGCCTCCGAGGCTGCCATGTACTCCGCTTCACATGTAGATCCCGCCATGATGCTTTGCTTGCAACTGCACTAGCTGACTGCCCCACCATTCAAAATATACACGTATCCGGTTTGTGACATAGAGTCATCCAGATCTGTGTCGAAGCTAGCATCGACGTAACCCTTTACGACGAGCTCTTCGTCACCTCCATAAACGAGAAACATGTCCTTAGTCCTCTTCAGGTACTTTAGGATATTCTTGACCGCTGTCCAGTGTTCCATGTCGGGATTACTTTGGTACCTTCCTACCAAACTTACAACAAGGTTTACATCAGGTCTGGTACACAGCATGGCATACATGATAGACTCTATGGCCGAGGCATAGGGGAGGACACTCATCTTTTCTCTATCTTCTGCCGTGGTCGGGCATTGAGCCGTGCTCAATCTCATACCTTGCAACACAGGCAAGAACCCCTTATTGGACTAATCCATATTGAACTTCTTCAATATCTTGTCAAGGTACGTACTTTGTGAAAGACCAATGAGGCATCTCGATCTATCTCTATAGATCTTGATGCCTAATATATAAGCAGCCTTTCCAACATCCTTCATTGAAAAACACTTGTTCAAGTATGCCTTTATGCTTTCCAAGAATTCTATATCATTTCCCATCAATAGTATGTCATCCAAATATAATATGAGAAATGCTACAGAGCTCCCACTCACTTTCTTGTAAACACAGGCTTCTCCATAAGTCTGCGTAAACCCAAACGCTTTGATCATCTCATCAAATCGAATGTTCCAACTCAGAGATGCTTGCACCAGCCCACAGATTGAGCATTGGAGCTTGCACACCTTGTCAGCATTCTTAGGATCGACAAAACCTTCCGGCTGCATCATATACAATTCTTCCTGAAGGAAACCATTAAGGAATGCCGTTTTGACGTCCATTTGCCATATCTCATAATCATAGAATGCGGCAATTGCTAACATGATTCGGACGGACTTCAGCTTCGCTACGGGTGAGAAAGTCTCATCGCAGTCAACCCCTTGAACTTGTCGATAACCCTTAGTGACAAGCCGAGCCTTATAGATAGTCACATTACCATCCGCGTCTGTCTTCTTCTTAAAGATCCATTTATTTTCTATTGCTCGCCGATCATCGGGCAAGTCAGTCAAAGTCCATACTTCATTTTCATACATGGATCCTATCTCGGATTTCATGGCTTCCAGCCATTTGTTGGAATCTGGGTCCGCCATTGCTTCTTCATAGTTCGAAGGTTCACCATTGTCTAACAACATGTTATCCAGGACAGGGTTGCCGTACCACTCTGGTGCGGAACGTGTCCTTGTGAACAGACGAAGTTCAGTAGCAACTTGATCTGAAGTTTCATGATCATCATCATTAATTTCCTCTCTAGTTGGTGCAGGCACCTCAGAAATATTTTCTTGAGTTGCGCCACTCTCCGGTTCAAGAGGCAATACTTCATCAAGTTCTACTTTCTCCCACTTACTTCTTTCGAGAGAAACTCTTTCTCTAGAAAGGATCCATTCTTGGCAACAAAGATCTTGCCTTCAGATCTGAGGTAGAAGGTATACCCAATAGTTTCTTTAGGGTATCCTATGAAGACGCATTTTTCCGATTTGGGTTCGAGCTTTTCAGGTTGAAGTTTCTTGACATAAGCATCGCATCCCCAAACTTTCAGAAACGACAGGTTAGGTTTCTTACCAAACCACAATTCATACGGTGTCATCTCAACGGATTTCGACGGAGCCCTATTTAAAGTGAATGCGGCAGTATCTATAGCATAACCCCAAAATGATAGCAGTAGATCGGTAAGAGACATCATAGATCGCACCATATCCAATAGGGTGCGATTACGACGTTCGGACACACCATTACGCTGTGGTGTTCCAGGCGGCGTGAGTTGTGAAACTATTCCACATTTCCTTAAGAGCGTACCAAATTCGTGACTCAAATATTCTCCCCCACGATCTGATCGTAAGAACTTGATTTTCCTGTCACGTTGATTCTCAACCTCACTCTGAAATTCCTTGAAATTTTAAAAGGTCTTAGACTTGTGTTTCATTAAGTAGACATACCCATATCTACTGAAGTCATCAGTGAGGGTGAGAACATAATGATAACCACCGCGAGCCTCTACACTCATTGGACCGCACACATCAGTATGTATGATTTCCAATAAGTTGGTTGCTTGCTCCATTGTTCCAGAGAACGGAGTCTTGGTCATTTTTCCCATGAGGCATGGTTCACATGTGTCAAATGATTCATAATCAAGAGACTCCAAAAGTCCATCTGCATGGAGTTTCTTCATGCGTTTGACACCAATGTGACCAAGGCGGCAGTGCCACAAGTATGTGGGACTATCATTATCAACCTTACACCTTTTGGCATTCACACTATGAATATGTGTAACATCATGTTTGAGATTAAATAAGAATAAACCATTGACCAGCGGGGCATGACCATAAAACATGTCTCTCATATAAATAGAACAACCATTATTCTCAGATTTAAATGAGTAGCCATCTCGCATTAAATGAGATCCAGATACAATGTTCATGCTCAAAGCTGGTACTAAATAACAATTATTGAGGTTTAAAACTAATCCCGTAGGTAAATGTAGAGGTAGCGTGCCGATGGCGATCACATCGACCTTGGAACCATTCCCGACGCGCATCGTCACCTCGTCCTTCGCCAGTCTCCGTTTATTTCGCAGTTCCTGTTTTCAGTTACAAATATGAGCAACTGCACCGGTATCAAATACCCAGGAGCTATTACGAGCGCTAGTTAGGTACACATCAATAACATCTATATCACATATAGGTATTGCCGGCCTTCTTATCCGCTAAGTACTTGGGGCAGTTCCACTTCCAGTGACTGTTTCCCTTGCAATAAAAGCACTCAGTCTTAGGCTTGGGTCTATTGTTTGGCTTCTTCCCGGCAGCTTGCTTACCGGGTGCGGCAACTCCCTTGCCGTCCTTCTTGAAGTTCTTTTTACCCTTGCCTTTCTTGAACTTAGTGGTTTTATTCACCATCAACACTTGATATTCCTTTTTGATTTCCACCTCCGCTGATTTCAGAATTGAATATACCTCAGGAATGGTATTTTCCATCCCCTGCATATTGAAGTTCATCACAAAGCTCTTGTAGCTAGGTGGGAGCGACTGAAGGATTCTGTCAACGACCGCATCATCCGGGAGATTAACTCCCAGCTGAGACAAGCAGTTGTGCAACCCAAACATTTTGAGTATGTGCTCGCTGACGGAACTATTCTCCTCCATCTTACAACTGTAGAACTTGTCGGAGACTTCATATCTCTCGACTCGGGCATGAGCTTGGAAGACCATTTTCAGCTCTTGGAACATCTCATATGCTCCGTGTTGCTCAAAACACTTTTGGAGCCCCGGTTCTAAGCTGTAAAGCATGCCGCACTGAACCAGGGAGTAATCATCACTACACGTCTGCCAAGCGTTCATAATGTCTTGTTCTGCTGGGAAAACAGGTGCTTCACCTTGCGGTGCATCAAGGACATATGCTTTCCTGGCAGCTATGAGGATAATCCATAGGTTACGGACCTAGTCCGTGTAGTTGCTGCCATCGTCTTTCAGCTTGGTTTTCTCTAGGAACGCATTGAAGTTGAGGGCAACATTAGCGTGGGCCATTTGATCTACAAGACATATTGCAAAGATTTTTAGACTATGTTCATGATAATTAAGTTCATCTAATCAAATTATTAAATGAACTCCCACTCAGATAGACATCCCTCTAGTCATCTAAGTGATACATGATCCGAGTCAACTAGGTTGTGTCCAATCATCACGTGAGACGGACTAGTAATCATCGGTGAACATTTTCATGTTGATAGTATCTTCTATACGACTCATGTTCGACCTTTCGATCTTCCGTGTTCCGAGGCCATGTATGTACATGCTAGGCTCGTCAAGTCAACCTAAGTGTGTTGCGTGTGTAAATCTGGCTTACACCGGTTGTATGCGAACGTTAGAACCTATCACACCCGATCATCATGTGGTGCTTCGGAACAACGGACCTTAGCAACGGTGCACAATTAGGGGGACACTTTCTTGAAATTATTGCGAGGGATCATCTTATTTGTTCTACCGTCGTTCTAAGCAAATAAGATGTAAAACATGATAAACATCACATGCAATCAAATAGTGACATGATATGGCCAATATCATTTTGCTCCTTTTGATCTCCATCTTCGGGGTGCCATGATCATCATCGTCACCGGCATGACACCATGACCTCCATGATCATGATCTCCATCATCGTGTCTTCATGAAGTTGTCTCGCCAACTATTACTTCTACTACTATGGCTAACGGTTAGCGATAAAGTAAAGTAATTACATGACGTTTATGTTGACACACATGTCATAAATAAATTAAGACAACTCCTATGGCTCCTACCGGTTGTCATACTCATCGACATGTAAGTCGTGATTCCTATTACAAGAACATGATCAATCTCATACATCACATATATCATTCATCCCATCCTTTTGGCCATATCACATCACATGACATATGCTACAAAAACAAGTTAGACATCCTCTAATTGTTGTTGCAAGTTTTACGTGGCTGATATAGGTTTCTAGCAAGAACGTTTCTAACCTACGCCAAAACCACGACGTGATATGCCAATTTCTATCTACCCTTCATAAGGACCCTTTTCATCGAATCCGATCTGACTAAAGTGGGAGAGACAGACACCCGCTAGCCACCTTATGCAACTAGTGCATGTCAGTCGGTGGAACCAGTCTCACGTAAGCGTACGTGTAAGGTCGGTATGGGCCGCTTCATCCCACAATGCCGCCGAATCAAGATAAGACTAGTAACGGCAAGTAAATTGAAAAAATCGATGCCCACAACAACTTGTGTTCTACTCGTGCATAGAAACTACGCATAGACCTAGCTCATGATGCCACTGTTGGGGATCTTAGCAGAAATTTGAAATTTTCTACGCATCACCAAGATCAATCTATGGAGTCATCTAGCAACAAGAGGGAGAGGAGTGCATCTACATACGCTTGTAGATCGCGAGCGGAAGCGTTCAAGAGAATGGGGTTGACGGAGTCGTACTCGTCGTGATCCAAATCACCGATGATCCAAGCGCCGAACGGACGGCACCTCCGCGTTCAACACATGTACGGAACGGAGACGTCTCCCACGCCTTGATCCAGCAAGGAGGAGGGAGAGGTTGAGGAAGAGAGCTCCAACAGCAGCACGACGGCGTGGTGGTGGTGGAGCGGCAGTACTCCGGCAGGGCTTCGCCAAGCTCTTAACGGAGGAGGAGAGGTGTTGGGGAGGGGAGGGGCTGTGCCTATGATGTGGTGTGCAGCCCTCCCCTTGCCCCTCTATTTATAGGGGAAGGAGGAAGGGGGCCGGCCCCCTCTAGATGAGATCTAGAGGGGGGCGGCCAAGGGGGTGGCTTGCCCCCCAAGCAAGGGGGGGCGCCCCCTCTAGGGTTGCCCCCCCAACCCTAGGCTCATCGGCCCAAGGGGGGATGTGCCCAGCCCACTTGGGGCTTGTTCCCTTTCCTCTACGGCCCATGAGGCCCTCCGAGAGAGGTGTCCCCTCCCGGTTGACCCCCGGAACCCCTCCGGTGGCCCCGGTACAATACCGATATGCCCCCGAACCTTTCTGGTGACCGTATGACAACTTCCTATATATAAATCTTCACCTCCGGACCATTCCGGAACTCCTTGTGATGTCCGGGATCTCATCCGGGACTCCGAACAACATTCGGTAATCACATACAAGTCTTCCTAATAACCCTAACGTCATCGAACCTTAAGTGTGTAGACCCTACGGGATCGGGAACCCTGCAGACATGACCGAGACAACTCTCCGGCCAATAACCAACAGCGGGATCTGGATACCCATGTTGACTCCCACATGTTCCACGATGATCTCATCGGATGAACCACGATGTCGAGGATTCAAGCAATCCTGTATACAATTCCCTTTGTCAATCGGTACGTTACTTGCCCGAGATTCGATCGTCGGTATCCCAATACCTTGTTCAATCTCGTTACCGGCAAGTCACTTTACTCGTTCCGTAACACATCATCCCATGACCAACCCTTAGTCACATTGAGCTCATTACGATGATGTCTTACCGAGTGGGCCTAGAGATACCTCTCCATCATACGGAGTGACAAATCCCAGTCTCGATTCATGCCAACCCAACAGACACTTTCGGAGATACCCGTACTGCACCTTTATAGTCATCTAGTTACGTTGTGACGTTTGGCACACCCAAAGTATTCCTACAGTATCCAGGAGTTGCACAATCTCATGGTCTAAGGAAAAGATACTTGACATTAGAAAAGCTTTAGCAGAC
The DNA here is from genome assembly GCF_002162155.2 of Triticum dicoccoides. Taxonomy (NCBI): domain Eukaryota; kingdom Viridiplantae; phylum Streptophyta; class Magnoliopsida; order Poales; family Poaceae; genus Triticum; species Triticum dicoccoides. Next base: position 527,285,095 of record NC_041392.1, on the reverse strand, counting down.
GAACTACATGATCTTGCGCTATGCTTAGGATTGGGTCTTGTCCATCACATTATTCTCCTAATGATGTGATCCCACTATCAATGACATCCAATGTCCATGGTCAGGAAACCGTAACCATCTATTGATCGACGAGCTAGTCAAGTAGAGGCTCACTAGGGACATATTGTGGTCTATGTATTCACACATGTATTACGATTTCTGGATAACACAATTATAGCATGAACAATAGACAATTATCATGAACAAGGAAATATAATAATAACCATTTTATTATTGCCTCTAGGGCATATTTCCAATAGCAATATCTCCCATGTGTCGAAGCACGGCTTAGAGGCATAACCGCATTGAAAGCAATGTCGCAAGTGAGGTAATCTTCACAACAACCCATGTAATAAATAAGGGAAAAGAGTAACATAGTTGGCTTACACTCGCCATGTCACACAATAACATAAATAGCATTAAATTCATCCAGTTACACTCAAGGTCCGACTACGGAACCAAAATGAAGATAAACCCCCAAGTGCAACAAAGTCCCCGATCGCCCCAATTGGGCACCACTACTGATCGTCTAGAAAGGAAACGTAGTATCATCCTGAGTCCTCATCGAACTCCCACTTGAGCTCAGTTGAATCACCTGGAGCGGTATCATCAGTCCCTGCATCTGGTTTTGAAGTAAACTGTGAGTCACTGGGACTCAGCAATCTCACACCCTCGCAATCAAGACTATTTAAGCTTATAGGAAGGGTAAAAGGTATGATGTGGAGCTGCAGCAAGCAACTAGCATATATGGTGGCTAACATACGCAAAAGAGAGCGAGAAGAGGAGGCAAAGGCACGATTGATGAACTATGATCAAGAAGTGATCCTAGAACAACCTACGATCAAGAATAACACGAGACCGTGTTCTCTTCCCGGACTGCGCCGAAAAGAGACCGTCACGGCCACACACTCAGTTGATTCATTTTAATTAAGTTAAGTTTAAGGTTTTCTACAACCGGACATTAACAAATTCCCATCTGCCTATAACCGCGGGCACGGCTTTCAAAAGTTCAAATCCCTACAGGGGTGTCCCAACTTAGCCCATCACAAGCTCTCACAGTCAACGAAGGATATTCCTTCTCCCAAGACAATCCGATCAGACTCGGAATCCTGGTTACAAGACATCTCGACAATGGTAAAACTAAACCAGCAAAGCCAGCCGAATGTTTCGACAAATCCCAATAGGAGTTGCACATATCTAGTTCTCAGGACACACCGGATTATCCAAGGTTCCGGTAGGCAAACCCAGAGTTTCCCCTGGTTGCCACCGGCAGCTGACAGGTTGGACCAACACTCAGAGGAGCACTGGCCCGGGGGTTTAAATAAAGATGACCCTTGAGTCTGCGGAACCCAAGGGAAAAAGAGGCTATGTGGCAAATGGTAAAACCAATGTTGGGCATTGCTGGAGGAGTTTTATTCAAGGCGAACTGTCAAGGGGTTCCCATTATAACCCAACCGTGTAAGGAACGCAAAATCAAGGAACATAACATCGGTATGACGGAAACTAGGGCGACAAGAGTGGAACAAAACACCAGGCATAAGGCCGAGCCTTCCACCCTTTACCAAGTGTATAGGTGCATTGAAAATAGACAAGATATAATAATGATATCCCAACAATAGACATGTTCCAACAAGGAACAAACTCCAAACTTCACCTGCAACTAGCAACGCTATAAGAGGGGCTGAGCAAAGCAGTAACATAGCCAAACAACAGTTTGCTAGGACAAGGTGGGTTAGAGGTTTGACATGGCAATATGGGAGGCATGATAAGCAAGTGGTAGGTATCGTAGCATAGGCATAGCAAAAGAGCGAGCATCTAGCAAGCACAGATAGAAGTGATTTCGAGGGTATGGTCATCTTGCCTGCAAAGTTCTCCAAGTTGACTTGATCCTCATAAGCGTACTCAACGGGCTCCTCGATCACGTACTTGTCTCCCGGCTCTACCCAAGCAAGAACAACAAGCAAAGGGAGACACAATCAACCACGTGCAATGCACAAACAACATGATGCAAAACATGGTATGATATGCGGGATGCGATATGCGATGCATATGCATGATTCGGAAAGGAAAGATTGAACCTGGCCTCAACTTGGAAAGCCAAGAGTGCCACTGGAAATAGGAGTTGATTTCGGTCGAAGTCGATATAAAGATCACCGGAATCGGATCCACGGTTTGGAAATGACAAGCAAAACAAATATGGCACCGGTCTGCGATTAACAGCACGAGGCCATCTAAATGCATCAAGAACAACATGCTACATCACTCTAACATAGCAAAAAATACATGGCAGGGATCAACTCAAGATGCTTGACAAAAGATGAACACTGAGCTACGGCTAATTCACTCAATAACAGGTTCAAACAAGCATGGCAAAAGTGCAAAAGATAACAGGTTACAGACTTAGTGAAATAAACAACATGTCGAGAATTTAACATCAGGAAGCAATGTTTAGAGCATGATAACAACATGCTACAGGAACATAACATGGCAAAAAGCAAGGCATGGCATGAAGCTACTCAAAGCATATAACAAAAGTCCCTTACTGACCATAAGCCAAAAGGGATCAGAAAATACAATGCCAACCATGTGAACATAGCAATTATCATTAACAGATTCAGACTTGGTGAAATTTCAGGACATGGCAAAAGAGATTCATGTTGGCATGTTAACAAGCTTGATTAACTCACTACATAGCATAACATGGCATGAAATAAATCTAGCATGGAGTAGGCATGAAAATGAAGCTATCCTTGTGCAAAACAACCTCATAGCATGCTTGAAATAAACCACACAAAAATGACAAGACAACATCATGCTGTAAAATGACATGTTTATGAACTTGCTCAAATGTAGAAACTAATGCCACCACTAGGTTGGTGGGATTTTTCTACCCCAAAAACATAAATAATATGTTGGGGTTGCTGTAGATAAATCCCCACAAATGCTCTAAGATGCAAATTGCCTAAAATGGAAAATAGGCAGAAAAGGAAAATGCCTAAAACGGAAACATCCCGATCTGGACTTACCAGATAAGGAAAGGCCCAAATCGGAAAGAACCCAAAATGGACAAATGCCTGTTTGGGTTTAAAACAGGGGTGTGCAGATGACATGTGGGCCCGTGGGTCCCACGTGTCATGTGAGAGAAAGCGTGTGCGAGTGTGGGGCTGGCCGGTGGGCCTGGCGAGATGCGAGGCTGGCATGTGGGTCCGGCTTGGGGCCCACGAGGCGGTGATGCAAGCGCGCGGGAGCAGGGGAAAACAGAGGAGGGTCGGCGGCGACCGAGCGCAGCGGAGGCCTCGCCGGAGTTGCTTCGGTAGCCTAGCGGAGCGGCGGAAGGGCGCAAAAGAATCACGGGAGGATCCCGTGTTTGCGAGTGCTGCTAGGTGCACCGAGCGACGATGGAGTTGACACCGGCGGTGAGCTACAGAGGCGGCGATGGCGCGGACGCACGCGGCTAAGCGGACAACTACGCGAGCATCTAAGCGCGTTGATCGAACCTATTCTAAGTGGAGAACACGACGGACACACGCACACGGGCAACGGGGGACGGAGCACTCACTGGAGACGAGGTCCGGCTACAGTGACTCGGGTGGACAGCGCGGGAGCAGCTAAGGCATGCAAAAGAGGGGGCGATAGGCATGGGACTGCACAGGGGCTTACCACGAGCACGATCGTCTGCTCGGATGGCCGGGAGATGGACGGAGAGCATGACGGCGATCGAACACCTACGGGTGATGCGGGGAAGAAGAGGAAGGAGACGGCTCCGTCTTGGCGTGCTGAGGGGAAGTAGTGGACACCGGGGACGTAGTCGACTTAGGGGAGGAAGACGGACATGATCGCCGGGGTGGAGGTGGTCGAAGATCACGCTTGCGATGAGCTCACGCTCCCAGAAGCGCTCGGGACATGGCCAAAACGATGGATCTAGTGGCTAAACCTACCAATCGACGGCGGCGGCGGAGGAGGGAAACCCTAGGAGTGGCAGGGGACAAGGAGTGGTGGCTTAACAGGGGCTAGGGTGAGCGGCGCGAGCTCACGCGCTCTCAGGCGCGGGGTCCCCATGGCGACGGCGAGAGGAAAGGGAAAAGGTGGGTTCAATCTACAGGGAGGCACCGATAGGTTGGGCTGAGGCGACCACGTGGCAAGAGGCTAGCGGGGGTGCGGGCGCGCGCGGGTGAGATAAATAGGGAGAGGGGGCCGAGCAGGCTGGCTGGCCCGCTGGGCTCACTGGCGCGGGGCTAATTGGGCCTGCCTAGGAGGCCAAGGCCTAGTTGGTGCTACTGTTGTTGCTGCTCTGCTGCGCTTCTTCTTTTCTTATTTTCTTCAGACAGAAAAACAAAAGGAAAAGCACAGGGGACAAGGAGAGGAGTTTGAGCAATATAAAAATATCCTCATGACCCTGAATTTGTGTAGTATTTGATAAAATTGCTTTGGTAATTTTTAAAGGTAGAAAAGTATTCCAAGTTTGAATTATAATTCAAACTTGATGCATTTTTGAACCCAACCAAAACAATTCTGAAAGAGGTTGTTGGGGATATTACTACTGGAGGTAAACCGGCCTTAAGTAGCCGGGTTGACTCTTTGAAGATTAGAAGCCCATGAAGATGTAAAGATGTTGGCGCTTTACGGAGGGCCGAAAGGCAAGTTACAGTATGTAAATGTAAACCGGCCTAGTCATGTAACTTGTATAGTAAGATAGAAAGAGAGAGGCCGAACCGGATATGTTTATAAACCGGCTTCGGGACTCTGTAGCCCGGAGGGCGTCAACCTATGTATATAAAGGGACGACCCGACCGCGGTTTAGGGACAGACAACAACAACTCGAGAGCCAGACAAAGCGGATTCGCTCCCTGGCCTTCGAAACCCTAGCAATACCAATCACAACTAGACGTAGGCTTTTACCTTCATCGAAGGGGCCAAACTAGTATAAACTCCCGTGCCCCCTTGTCCGGTTTAACCCCTTTAAGCTAACCCGTTGCGAGGGCTCCACGACTAAGTCCTTTCACAAGGACATCTGCCATGACAAACCAACAACAGTTGGCGCCCACCGTGGGGCTATCGCACGATGGTTTTGAGTTCTTGAAGGGCAGCTTCGATGGACTCAAGGGATACGTTGTGGGCTGGATGACGAAGAGTCGCCGCGACAAGCTCTACATCGACAACGCAGGATGGGGTCCCGAGACCGATTCAATCGAATACGGGTACCAGGTCCCCTTTGGTGGGATTCACGTCTTCATCGGCAAGATCGGCGAACCGGCCCCCAAGCCGGACATCTGCACCGACATCATCGAAACGGCTCGGCGTGCAAGTTCATCGCCGGTTCAGCCCGAGGCCAGGCATGTTTTTGTAGGTGTCGTCCATGGATCAGGGTACGAGGACGGACCGGTGTCGGATGGAGAAACCGTAGTCTGCTCTGATGACGAGTCTTCTGGAGAAACCGAATTGCTTTACCAGTTGCAGGACGACCGGATTGAGGGATGATTCGAGGGCAACAGTATTCCGGATTCCCCCGGTCTGCCAAACCGGGCCGCCATCTTCATGGCCGGCACACAATCGGCGCCTCATTCATCTACCACCACAGCAATGCTCTCTGGTTCAACAACGGCCACACCAGCAGGGGCAGGAAGCTCGGCGCCACCTCCGGCCCAAGTCTTGTCTGATTTGTTCGATGCTCAGGCAACATTGATGTCCGCGAGGTAGACGCAGCAGCCAGGGATCGGCACGATGCGGAGACTGCAAAGGTGAAAGATCATATAGCCCATGCCAAAGCGGACCTGGCAGCAGAGAACGCCAGGATGGCTACAGAGCGGGCCGAGTTGGAAGCACAGGCTTACCGGATTAGACTGGATCAGAATGCTTCAGAGGAAGTCATGAGAAGAAGGTACCGATCACGTCTCCCGTTGGTTTATGAGCCGCAGAATCTTTTCAACATGCTAGGTGCAGGAGCTGGTAACCAACCCACACTAAACCGGGCAGGGGCGCTGGGAGCAGGAGCGCCGGTTCAGCCGCGCACGACGGAGCTGCCTCGCCAGAACAACATTGTACCATCAACGCCGCCCGGGCATTATTCCAACCCGTTGGACAACATTGTGGCCGCTGCGTCACGCCTGGCGGCCCTCCCAACCGACGGCGAGTTACTAGTTGCAGTGGAAGCACGTCGGGCCAGGGATCTCCTTCAGACAGCACTAAATCAACAGCAAGCATATTCACACAGCCGTGAGAGGATTCACTCCACTCCCCGCCCAAGCCGGAGTTATAGTAGACACGTGGAAGACGAACCGGCCATGTCCAGTAGTGCACGCCGCCGAAATTCGCCACGAGGGAACAACCCGGTTGGGGGAGGTGCTAATGCGCAAGATGTTGTGGACCATGGCTGCGCACGTCGAGAGGCCGAGTTGACAGCTCGACACGAGGCACGACAGCATACTCTGGTTCACCCCACTGCCTCCATGGAGCCAGGGGCGATGTCCAGTTCCTTAGGGGTACCGTGTTTATCTCCTGCTTTGCGTAATGTGCGACTACCCAAGGATTTCAAGGGACCTCGTAAGGTACCAAATTATACCGCTGATTTGCAGCCAGAGGCGTGGGTGGAGAGCTATGAGATGGCAATGGAGATGTTAGATGTGGACGAGGCGGTGTGTGCTAAATATTTCACCATGATGTTGGAAGGAACATCTCGCACTTGGTTGAAGAGCTTGCCGACCAACTCTATTGGATCATGGGCCAAACTGAAGCACCGGTTTATCCAGAACTTCAAGGATACGTGTAAGCAGCCGATGTCAATTGTAGATCTGGCCGCTTGTGTCCAAGAGGAAGGGGAGTCCACGACCCATTGGGTCAAACGGGTCTCGGCGATTTTGCATTCGTCAGATCGTATCAATGCAGACACCGCAGTGTTAACGTTAGAGGGTAATTGCCGTTTCAAACCGTTTAAACAGAAGTTGGGAAGGCTCAAACGTCACTGCAACGACATGTCAACACTCATGGCCGCTTTGGTTAAATACGCCGATTCAGATAATACCAAGGATCCGGATTCAGAGGAGGACAAACCGGAGAAGGGTAAGAAGACCGGCAATGCCAAAGGCCAACAACACAATCCGGCAGGCCATGGAAACGCTGGTAAGCGCAAGGCCAACAGTGGTTTGGACTTTGTCGCAAATACCAATGCGCAGGAGAATGGCCAACGCCGTAAAGGCAAGCAGCCCCAGAGGGGTGGAGGTCCAGGCAACAATTTGGAGCGTATGTTAAATCAGCCCTGTCCAAAGCATGGATCAAAGGATAAACCGGCATCACATCTCTGGAAAGATTGTTATATCATGCGGGATTTCAAGAATTCCAATATGTTCCAATATGACAACGGCCCGCCCGGCAGTTCAGGAGGAGGTTTCCACGGGCCGGGTTATGGAGGCGGTGGTTCCGGTTCAGGGTTTCCAGGCAATCAAACTGGACACGTCAATCAAGGACACCAAGGCAACCAGGGAGGTTACAACCATCAGGGGAGTCAGCAGCAGCAGTAGTCGGGTTATCAGAGCAATCCCAAACAGCTGAACAGCGGGCAATATCATGTCTTCACTACTAGTTTGTGCAAACGTGATCAAAAGCTTCACAAAAGGGTAGTCAACTTTGTTGAGCCGGCAGTACCTCAGTATTTACGCTGGTCGGAGCAACCTATTTTGTGGAGCAGAGAGGATCGCCTGCCCTGGGTTGATAATCCAGGTCATTTGGCCTTGGTGGTAGCCCCTCAAGTTGGGGGATACAAGTTCACTAAAGTGCTCATGGATGGGGGAAGTAGTATCAATATTTTGTATTATGATACATTCTGCCGTATGGGGTTGACAGATAAGGATCTTAAACCATCGAATACGGTATTTCATGGTGTGGTGCCTGGTAAGTCTGCATATCATGTTGGTAAGATAGCTTTGGAGGTACCTTTTGGAGATGACTACGATTCAAGGTCAGAAACAGTGACATTTGAGGTGGTGAAAATCAAAAGTCTGTACCACGCTCTGTTTGGGCGGTTGGTTTATGCTAAGTTTATGGCAAGGCCATGTTATGTTTACCTGCAGCTTAAAATGCCAGGTCATAAGGGGACTATCACAGCACATGGAAGTAGAAAGATTGCTTTGGAGTGTGAAGAAGGCGATGCGGGTTATGCTGAGTCGGTTTGTGCCACGGAGGAGTTAAAATTCTATAAGGAGCAAGTTGATTCGGCAGACATGACCTCCTTAAAAAAGCAAACCACAGAACATGATCCAACATTGAAGTTCAAATCAGCTACAGACACTAAGATGGTTGACTTTGTCCCTGGCGATTCATCCAAACAGTTCAGCATCAGCGCTAACCTGGATCCCAAATAGGAAAGCGCGCTCATCGAGTTCATCCGTGAGAATCGGGACATCTTTGCATGGAAACCTTCTGACATGCCAGGTGTACCAAGAGAACTCGCTGAGCACACACTCAACATTGATCCGAAATTCAAACCGGTCCGACAGTTCCTCCGCCGCTTCAACGAGGAAAGGCGCAAGGCTATAGGTGAAGAGGTCGCCCGTTTGTTAGCTGCTGGGTTTATTATTGAAGTTTTTCATCCAGAGTGGTTAGCCAATCCGGTGCTGGTTCTTAAGAAAACGGCACTTGGCGCATGTGTGTGGACTACACAGGTTTAAACAAGGCTTGCCCTGCAGACCCCTTTGCTCTCCCTCGCATTGATTAGATAATTGATGCTACGATGGGTTGTGACTGTTTGTGTTTTTTGGATGCTTACTCTGGTTATCATCAGATCAAAATGGCAGTTAAGGACCAGGAGAAGACAGCCTTTATAACTCCCTTTGGAGCCTTCTGCTATGTTTCCATGCCCTTTGGACTCAAGAGTGCCCAGGCAACTTACCAGCGATGTGTTCAGAATTGCCTTCATAAGCAAATTGGGTGCAATGTCCATGCGTATGTAGATGATATTGTGGTCAAATCCAGAAAGGAGGAGACTTTGATAGATGATCTACGGGAAACTTTTGACAATCTCCGGGTCTACAAGATTATGCTCAATCCGGAGAAGTGTGTTTTTGGTGTCCCGGCAGGCAAGCTCTTAGGATTTCTGGTTTCAAACAGAGGCATTGAGGCTAATCCGGAAAAGATTGCAGCGAGTATGTCCTTGGCTAAACCGGCGTGTATTGATGATGTGCAATGGCTGGCCGGCCGGATTACAGCCTTGAGCCGGTTTATCAGCCGCCTTGGAGAGAAGGCCATCCCCTTATATCAGATGCTCAAGAAAACAGATAACTTTGTCTGGAGTGAAGCAGCTGATAAGGCGTTTGAAGATCTGAAGAAACAGCTCGTGGAACCGCCTGTGCTGGCAGCACCGATCGATAAAGAGCCATTATTATATGTGGCTGCTAATGCCCGGGCTGTCAGCGTAGCCATTGTGGTAGAGCGCAAGGAGCCTGGCAAAGAGTATCCGGTTCAATGGCCGGTTTATTATATCAGTGAGGTGCTCATTGAGTCAAAGCAGAGGTATCCGCATTGGCAGAAACTGGTGTATGGGGTATTAATGGCAAGCTGGAAGCTCAAACACTATTTTCAGGGCCATCCTATCACAGTAGTAATTCAGCTCCTCTGGGCGACATCATTCAAAACAGAGAGGCAACTGGCCGGATTGCCAAGTGGGCCATTGAGCTTGGACCCCACGGGCTCAAATATATACCCCGCACAGCGATCAAGTCCCAGGCACTCGTAGATTTCATCAACGATTGGACGGAGTTACAGGCACCTGAGGACAAACCAGATAATACATATTGGACTATTCATTTTGATGGGTACAGACAGCTAGAGGGTTCGGGGGCTGGAGTCGTATTAACTTCTCCACGAGGTGATAAGTTTTGTTATGTCCTCTGTTTAATGTTCCCTTGTACTAACAATGCAGCTGAATATGAGGCTTTACTCCACGGTCTTCGGATGGCTAAAGAGATGAATTTGAGCCGGGTTAAGTGCTTCGGCGATTCAAATCTAGTGGCTCCGCAAGTGTCTGGCACTTGGGATTCTAAGGACCCACTCATGGCTGCATATCGGCGAGAGGTGGACATAGTGGCTGGTCACTTTAAAGGTTATCAGGTGGACCATACAGACCGGTGGAAGAATGAAGCGGCGGACGCTTTAAGTTGTCTTGGTTCCCAATGTAAACCGGTTCCGCCCAATGTCTTTCTTGATGTGTTGCACAATCCGTTAGTCAAAATAACAACCGAAGAAGATTTGGTTGTTCCTCATCCGGAGGCTCAGTTGGTGGCAGCTCTGCATGCCATACCGGATTGGACGATCCCATATCTGGATTACATGAACCGGGGCGAGTTACCAGCTGAGGAAACGTTGGCTCCACAGATAATCCGGTGTTCCAAGTCCATGACCATACTCAACGGGGAGTTACATCGTTATAGTGTTTCAGGAGCGATTCAATGATGCGTTTCTCCTCAAGAAGGTTGTGAGATTTTGCGAGAAATTCATGAAGGGGATTGCGGTCACCACGCTAGTTCTAAGTCGTTGGTTGCTAAAGCTTTTCGCCACGGTTTTTACTGGTTGACGGCACATGCTGATGCGGAGGATTTAGTCAAAAGATGTGATGGATGTCAAAAGTTTGCCCGCCGTGCGCACGTTCCGGCTCAAGAGTTGCGGATGATTCCAATTACGTGGCTGTTTGCCACTTGGGGGCTGGATATGGTTGGACCCTTCAAGCGCTCCAAGGACAAGAAGACCCATCTATTAGTAGCAGTTGATAAATTCACTAAATGGGTAGAGGCAGAGCCAGTCAGCAAGTGTGATGCAGCCACGGCGGTTTAATTCATCAAAAAGGTGATATTCCGGTTTGGCTTTCCACATAGCATTATAACAGATAATGGCACTAACTTGTCAAAAGGAGAGATGGAAAAATTCTGTCAACGTGAGCACATCTGGCTTGATCTAGCATCAGTGGCTCACCCCCAATCTAATGGTCAAGCGGAAAGGGCAAATCAAGAAATTCTGCGGGGTATCAAACCAAGGCTTATGGTTCCCTTAAAGCGGACGCCGGGTTGTTGAGTCGAGGAGCTACCTTCTATGTTATGGAGCATCAACACCACACCCAATAGGTCTATGGGTTACACACCTTTATTCATGGTTTATGGAGCAGAGGCAGTTCTTCCTAGTGACATCCGTCATGATTCGCCCCGTGTGGCAGCTTATGTTGAAACTGATAATGAGAAGGCACGTCAGGATTCTCTGGACCTGTTGGATGAAGAGCGGGATCTTGCAGCAGTGCGTTCGGCGATTTATCAACAAGATCTTCGACGTTATCACAGCTGCCGGGTTAAAACTAGAACCTTTCAAGAAGGTGATTTGGTGCTCCGGCTCATCCAGGATCAGACTGATATGCACAAGTTATCCCCCCCCTTGGGAAGGACCCTTTGTGGTCAGCAAAAATCTGCACAACGGATCCTACTACCTCATTGATGTTCGAGAGCATGAAGACTCGCGTCAATCGGAGGAGGAGACAAAGCGGCCATGGAACATAGCTCTCCTTCGGCCTTACTATACTTGAAGCCATAGGCTTTTTCACCTATACATATTTATGACAGTGTATATACCATATAATAAACCGGAGCCTCCGTTATAAGCGGGGTATCTGTTCTTTCTTATATCATATGTGTGCTTTTACAAGTTAACGGTCAAAGCGAAGTCTTTGTTAAACCGGATTTAGCAGCTGCATAAAGATAAAGAAAATCACTAGGGGGCTTGGTCATGTTTGAACCATAGCTACACCTCTTGATTGGCATTTCAGCCACACAAGGAAAAATTTGTGGAGCCAAAGAGAGTATTGTACACCATACAAACTCAAACATAGGCACACGCTGAGCGTCGCTCACAAAGTTACGTGGGGGCTCTTTTTTGCAAAGCAACAAAGTGTTTGAAAGGACCCTCGTAATTGGCTATCAAGCCACGGCTTGGAAGCCTGGTGTATTCACCTAAAACCCTGGGTTAACCTGCCTTCATCAAGTAAGCCACTCCTATCCAGGTAATCCTGGCATGACCCATCGAACGTTTGACAAGTCAATCTTTTACAGACCCTGAACTTGTCATAGTTAAAACGGTGATTGGTTAATTGGAGGCCATCTTAAAAGGCTTTGTTAAATGGTTTAACTTAGAGGCCTGGCAGCCCATGAAAAGCCTCGATTTGGAGCCTGGTAGCTCGTAAAAAGCCTCACATATTTCCCTATTTGAATTTTGTTTGTTGGCAATCATAAGTATTTTTTGATAAACCGGCATCCTTGATCCGGCTTGCTTTCCAACCACCAGTTGTTGGCTCATGATCAATTATAAACCGGTGGTCACTGACCCGGTCTAGTTTGACTAAATCACCAGTGTTATGAAGAAAATCCAGTAGCTATACCGGTCCGGTTTAATAGATAGACCAGCATTATGAAGATGAGATTATCAAATGTATCGGGTTGGTGTTAAACACCTTTGTTGTATACACGTTTGCTCACTCAATAAGGTATGTTATGTACATTATTTTTTGTACAAACACTTGATTATTCAGCTCAAGTACTATATACTTCTTGGATATTATGACATGTTTAGCGGTAAACCGCTAGACACTTTTAAGTTTTTTGTACCTAGGAAGGCAAGTCATCATAGACTATGCATAAAATATATCCTGAAGGACGGCACAGATTGTCACAAAGGGTTATGAAACATGCTCGATGGCATGGCAGATAAACAAAGTTTCAGCTATCCTATTACATGAAGCTTCAAAGCGGCTCAAACAGTGCCATTGTTTTTCACAGTAGCCATGTAAACCGGCAACCGGATCAGGACTCTTCATCACGACGGTTTGATGGTTGCGGATCAGTTGGTGTAGGTACTTCTTCATCCATCCCCAGCTGCTGGAAATCAGCCGTTGACCAATCGATTCCGGTTAAAGCTTGGAACACTGCTTCCTCATGGATAAGATCAGAAGGGTTAATATCAGGGGCATAAGTGTGCTTACGAGTCGGAGGCACAAGTTCTTTGACTTCATGGATCTCAGCCGGCTGTCTTCTCCCTTCTACATCATAAAATGGTTGAAAATGGGACAAATCGGTGTCCTCGGCCAATTTGCTGGCCGCTGGCCGCATCTGTTTGGTCAACCGCCGAAGATCATCATTGTCAAAGTTTGAACCATCGTCTTTAACGCCTGGATACCCTTTAATGATATCCTCCGCTTCAAGATCTGGAATCCAGGCCTTGGCTCGAATAAGGGTAGTTAATGGTCCGGCTCTTGCAGCAGCTCTTTTCAACTCGGCAATATGCGCCGGTAACATGCCTAGCTTCTCATGGGTTTCCTTAATCAACATTGGCGCCGGTTTGTTATAAGCTGCTATACTAATGGCTCGCTGAGATCCAGAGTATAGCTGCTCAACCAATGTATATGCCGCTTTGAGTTTCATCCACATATCTGCACCAAGATGAGTGATCCGAGTTCCTGCCAAAGATTTTATCAACATTTTGGTCAGTTTTAAGATTCATTGACTGATGCAACATACATAAGCAGATACTTACTAAAGATAGCAGAGGTCATAGCGTTGATTTGGCGCTTCAAACCGGCTAGTTCTTCGACCACCGGTTTCAGGGCTTCCTCGGCATCTACAGCTCTTATGGTCAAACCAGCTTTTTTGGTTTCCCATGCAGCATGATCTTGATTGAATGATTCTTTCAATTTTTCAATTCCGGCTAGGGCCTGGGTCAGCTCCTCTTTGGCTTTTGCAGCTTCAGCTTGTTGCGACTTCACATTTTCTTGCAAGTCAGAGTTTTGGGCATCTTTGCTTTTCAGTTCAGCCTGCAACATTGAAGGTATCTTCAACAAAGCAACATATATATGCACTAAGTATAAAGCATATAACAAGTTATCCACTTCATACTTGGGGCTAATGCTTATTTGCTCTCAAATACTACCTTCTATGCAAGTCTCCAGAACAATACAAGCATTATCCTGGACACTTGGGGGCTAATGTACGTTTGTTCTAAACCGGCGGTGTGGATTAAAAACCGAATTAACTTGCCAAGTTAAACAGGCCTTTGGGGACTATGCTACAGAACGTTATCTCATTTTTCAAACATGAGTCTTATCTATGATTGAAGACACGCCCTGATAAGGATTCATGATGGGATGCTTAAAGTGTTACAAAGACCCGGTTTATGATTGACAATCATAAAACGGCTCCTGGGGGCTACTTGGAATAGTATTTCAGCTATAAATCAATGTGCAAGGGAGAAGAATTTACCTCATATCGTTCTTTCATCAAATTCACCAAACCGGCTTCATAATCCCGGTTTGAGTGCAGACGGTTCAAGAAGCCGGAATGAAGCTCATCAGCGTTAAGATGAGCATAGTTTGATAAGTCGCTGCTCCATTTACCTTTATCCCTGGCAATTTGCTCTTCCTTGGCACTATGCTAAGCCAAAATGACAGGATGACCAGGAGAGCTGTGGCCTGCCCCAGTGATAATAACATCATCACCTTGGTCTTCAGGATTTTGGGCGGATGGTGATGAAATTTCAGTATCTTTCATTGGATTAGCCCGGTTTGGTTCTGCCGGTTCAGTGTCAGGGGCGGCAAGCTCAACATCTGTTGGTTCATCAGTATGTTGGCCGTCAAGGGGCGGATCATTAAAAGTTGTTTGAGGATGGAGGCCTTCCGGTTCACCTGTTTGCTCCGGTTCACCTCTTGGTTCTTCTTCTTCAGCAACAGGGTCTTCTGGCGGATTGGTGACCCGAGCTTTCTTGCTGGGTCTGGCTTTGGCCCTGCAAACAGAATAAAAAGGGTTAACATCATGTTCAAAAGATGTAGGGCGCATTGAAAGGAAAGGTTTTTCATAACTCACCCAGCCACAGTTTTCAAAGGGGGGAGTTGAGTTGCTGTCGATACACTAGAAGAGGAAGGAGGTGTCACCTGATAATTTGAATCGGACGGATTAAGAGGCTGTCTGAAATAACCTGCCTTGGGGTAAGAATGTTCATAAGTAGGAGAGACCACAGACCGGCGCTTTTGAACCGGGGTATCAGGTAAACCGGTAGAGGTGACCTGTTGGCCACTGTGCCGGGTTGTCCAGCGAGCTTCATGCTGTTGAGTCTTCAAAATAAGTGTTGGATCCAAGTGAGCAAGAGGATGAGAAAAGCTTACTTTCCGGATTGTTTGGCGAGTTTTTTGTGTTGGCATAGAGTCTGAACCGGAGGAAAGGGTAATTACCTCTACCTCATCAGCCTGACTAGCTTCTGCCTCCTCCTGAGGAAGATCATTGTTAACAAGATGCATAAAAAGAGAGCCAAGTGAGTCAAGTTCTACCTCAACTTCTGGGTCATCAGTATCATCATCAAGTTCCATAGTGATCCGGTCAGCCGTTTTCCATTTTGATGTACGTTTTACGGCTTTGGTCTTCGGGCGGGTTGGTTTGACCGCTTTATCTCCAGTTGGTTTTGCCGCTTTCTCTATGGATTTTCGTTTCCAGAAAGGGTCATCACCCTATACATATAAAGAAGAAGGGTTACAGCTTGTATAAGTTAAAGATATTAGAAATGAAGAGGAAGTGTAAGACTTACAGCAGGCGGTTTGTTCTTGGTGTAGAAGGGATTCAGACCGGTTTGACTACAGACCAGTTCCGATTCATTCAGAATTTTCTTTACACCTTCAATAACTTCTTCATTAGATAATTGGATGTTGCAATGGCGTTGAGGATCGTCAACTTCACCGGTATATTCGCACATTAAACTGGGACGCCGGCTTAGCGGCAAGATACTCCAGGATATCCAACAGCGTACAAAATCCACACCTGTTAAACCATTTGCCATAAAGGCTCGGAGCTTGGCGATTTGAGGAGCGTATTTTGCCCTTTCTGAAGAGCTCAGGCGTTGTGGCATTGGGTGAGTATTGGATAATCTATGGTCACAGAAGCGGGGGAGGGGATTTTCATCCTCAGGAGAAGTGTCTCTGCAATAGAACCAAGTTTGGTTCCATTCCTTTGGGTGGATATGGTGTTTGGCATCAGGAAATTCCACTTCCTTCCGCTTTTGAATCGAGACACCACCAAGCTCTGTGTTCGGGCCATTCACAAACTCTGTGCGCCGGTTTAAGTGAAAGAAATCACGGAACAATTCTGCAGTTGGTTCTTCTTGTAAATAGGCTTCACAGAAGACTTGGAAATTACATAAGTTGGAGACTGAGTTGGGACCAACATCTTGTGGATGCAATTGGAAGCTGGCAAGTACATCTCGATAAAATTTTGACCCGGGCGGTTTGAAACCACGGCCTATATGATCAACAAAGATTACCACCTCGCCTTGTCTTGGGGTTGGAGGATTCTCTGTTCCTGGAACTCGCCATTTGATCTCAGTTTTTTTAGGCAGAGAGCCGATGCTAACCATTTCATTCAATTGATCCTCAATAACTAGGGAACGAGCCCAGTTGCAGGCAGTGAATTGTTTGGCCATTGCAAAGCGGACAAACTGAAGATGAAAGGCCAGTTTATAAATTATGCATGATCATACACAAGAGACAAGGGAGTAAGAAACGCACTGATATAATAAATGGTACAACCCAGAGACTAGTATAATGAGAAATAAAGGTAATGCTAGCGCAGGATTGATCAGACACTGTTAAACTGGAGCGTAATTATGAAGGTAACATGCTCTTCCGGTTTATCAGAGGGCTAATGGCATAGACTATTTATCCAATGTCAAATCGCTTATGTTGGTGCGAGGAGAAACAGATCTCACAGTGATGTATAAAACTTTCGGATCTAGAGATAGGACAGAAAAGCAAAAATAATTGGATCTTGAAGGGGTGCAGAACTGAAGCAATTTTTGACAGACAGATTAGTTCTTTGCGCATAAAGATTTGTGATGACCATGGTAGGTAAGCTACGGTAAGAGATGCATCAAGCATGAAGTGTCCATCTATTAAAGGAAGAACAGGGAAGAATAGCACTGATGAACTTCGGAAGAACTGCGAGGAATATCGAAACCCTAGAACAGATCTATGGTGAAAAAAGCAGAGAACTTACCGGAGCTAGTGAGGAAGCGGAAGGGTGCCGCAGTTCTCTGGTGCGTTCAGGGCGATGCAGCGGCCGACGTCAGAGCAGAAACGACGGTCAACGGTGGCGGCGGAGTTCCAGAGGCTGAGCGGCGCGAGGAAGACGATGCGAAGAGGCACGGGGGAAACGGTGAAAATGACCCCTCGGTCCTATTTATAAGGCGAAGTGAAAAATGGCAAGTGCGGGAATCGAGGAGTCCAAAAAATGGATAAGTTAATAAAGGTGTCGCCTCGATAACTGGATATATATTAAATGAACGAAATCTCCGATATCAACAGATGGATGACGTCAGGACGGTTTATCGTAGTTTTGAAGTATGACGTCACGGCGGTTTACAAGATCAAAAATGAAGACAAGAGAGAAGATTTTTTATAAAGTGTGGAAGATTGACATGAACAAGTTCAAACCAATCTGGGGCCTAATGTTGGGGATATTACTACTGGAGGTAAATCGGCCTTATGTAGCCGGGTTGACTCTTTGAAGATTAGAAGCCCATGAAGATGTAAAGATGCTGGCGCTTTACGGAGGGCCCAAAGGCGAGTTACAGTATGTAAATGTAAACCGACTAGTCATGTAACTTGTATAGTAAGATAGAAAGAGAGAGGCCGAACCGGATACGTTTATAAATCGGCTTCGGGACTCTGTAGCCCGGCGGGCGTCAACCTATGTATATAAAGGGACGACCCGGCCGCGGTTTAGGGACAGACAACAACAACTCGAGAGCCAGACAAAGCGGATTCGCTCCCTGGCCTTCGAAACCCTAGCAATACCAATCACAACTAGACGTAGGCTTTTACCTTCATCGAAGGGGCCGAACTAGTATAAACTCCCGTGTCCCCTTGTCCGGTTTAACCCCTTTAAGCTAATCCGTTCCGATGGTTCCATGACTAAGTCCTTTCACGAGGGCATCTGCCGTGACAAACCCACGACAGAGGTGAAATTTGGCAGGGGGTTCAAGGCATGGTGCTAGAATTTTGGGGTTGAGCATTAAAGGAGGGGGTAGAGGTGCACTTGCCAAAGAAAGAAAAGAGGGGAAGAGGTGGGGATGAGTGGAGGGGAAGGATGGTGCTTGGATCCCAAGGAACATGCCTCAGTGCAATATGCTCACAACATGAAGATGCACATGATGATGGGGATATGCACAGTGACACCAAGCACAAAGCAAACACATGATGAGGCCATAATGCAACAATGGATGGCAAAAGAAATATGACAAGTGATGACAAGATAATGCAAGGGCAAACAAAACAAATTCAAAATGAAACCCACAAGGAGGAAAACCACTTGAAATTGATGAAGAACAAGATGGATATATTGCCAAAATGGGAAGTTTTACATCTGGGGTGTTACAACACTCCACCACTACGAAAGGATCTCGTCCCAAGATCTAGGACTGGAAAAACTCCGGGTACTCAGAACGGAGGTGATCCTCGCGTTCCCAGGTGGCTTCACGGTCGAAATGATGTGACCACTTGACTTTCAGGAATTTTATAGACTTGTTGCGAGTCTTGCGCTCAGTTTCTTCAAGAATAGCAACTGGGTGCTCATGATAAGACAGGTCTTCTTGGAGATCAATCTCTTCAAAGTTGACGGTGCGGTCAGGAGTCTTGAAACACTTGCGAAGTTGAGACACGTGGAACACGTCATGCACGTTTGCAAAGTTGGACGGAAGCTCAAGTTGATAGGCGAGATCGCCTCTTTTGCTGATGATCTTGAAAGGGCCCACATATCTAGGGGCAAGGTTCCCTTTGATACCGAAGCGACGAGTACCTTTCATTGGAGAGACGCGGAGGTAGACATGGTCTCCTATCTCAAAAGCCAAGTCACGATGCTTGCTATAATAGTAACTCTTCTGATGCGATTGCGCGGCTTTGAGATTTTCACAAATGACTTTGCACATTTCTTCTGCCTCTGTGATCAAGTCATTTCCAAGAAGTTGACGTTCACCAGTCTCTGACCAGTTAAGAGGAGTACGGCACTTCCTGCCATAGAGAATATCGAATGGGGCCTTGCCCGAACTCGCTTGGAAGCTGTTGTTGTAGGAGAACTCGGCATATGGAAGACAATCTTCCCACTTCATACCGAAAGAGATGACGCAAGCCTTGAGCATATCTTCAAGAATTTGATTTACTCGCTCGACTTGGCCACTGGTTTGAGGATGAAAGGCTGTGCTGAAGCGAATGTTGGTGCCCATGGCCTTCTGAAAAGAATCCCAAAACTTGGAGGTGAAGATGTTGCCACGGTCTGAAGATATCAACTGCGGAATGCCGTGCAGAGAGACAATCCTAGAGGTATATAGCTCTGCCAGCTGAGTTGTTGTGATAGATTCTTTGATAGGAAGAAAATGAGCCACTTTAGTGAGTTTGTCGATGACAATGAAGATAGCATCATTGCCACGCTTGGACTTTGTTAATCCAGTCACGAAGTCCATCTCAATATGGTCAAACTTTCATTCCAGAATGGCAAGAGGTTGGAGGAGACCAGCTGGTTGTTGGTGTTCTGCTTTCACTCTTCTGCAGACATCACATTCGTTCACAAACTGAGCAATCTCGCGCTTCATTCGAGTCCACCAATACGACTGCTTGAGATCTTGGTACATCTTTGTACTTCCAGGGTGGATACAGAGGAGTGAATTGTGAGCCTTGTTCATAATGACTTTACAAAGGTTACCTTTAGGCACAACAATGCAATCCTCGAAGAATAGAGTATCCTTGTCATCAAGGCGATAGCACTTGTACTTGGGTTGACTCTTGGCAATCCCAATCTTCACCTTCTTCACCATAGCATCAAGAAGTTGAGCCTCACGAATATGGTCTTCCAGAGTAGGAGAGGCTTGGAGGTTGGCAATAAATCCTTGAGGAACAACTTGAAGATTGAGTTTGCGGAAAGCTTCACAAAGCTCTGGTTGGTAAGGCTTGAGAATCAAACTGTTGCAGTAAGCCTTCCTGCTCAATGCGTCAGCAATTACATTGGCCTTCCCTGGAGTATATTCGATACTTGGATTATACTCTTGAATCATTTCGACCCAACGAGTCTGCCTGAGGTTGAGGTTTGGCTGAGTGAAGATGTACTTGAGACTCTTATGATCAGTGAAGATGTCTACTTTTCTTCCCAATAAGAGATGTCTCCAAGTTAAAAGAGCATGGACAACTGCCGCCAACTCGAGGTCATGAGTGGGGTAGTTCTTTTCGTTGGGCTTCAACTAGCGAGAGGTATAGGCCACAACTTTCTTCTCTTGCATCAATACTGCACCAAGACCTTGAAGGGAAGCATCACAGAAGACCTCAAACGGTTTGGATTCATCAGGAGGAGTCAGAACTAGAGCAGTGACTAACTTCTCTTTCAGGGTGTTGAAAGCGATGTCACATCCAGGCGACTAGACATACTTCACATGCTTTTGGAGAAGGTTGGAAAGAGGCTTCGCGATCTTAGAGAAGTTCTCAACGAACCTTTGACAATAGCTTGCGAGCCCAAGGAATCTGCGGAGTTGCCTCACATTCTGAGGCGGTTCCCAATTCACAATTGCAGAGACCTTCTCAGGATTCACAGCTATGCCCTTGGCGGAGATGATATGCCCAAGGTAGAGAACCTCATTGAGCCAAAACTCGCACTTTGAAAACTTCACATAGAACTGATGTTCTCTGAGTTTATCCAGCACCAATCTCAAATGCTTGGCATGATCCTCCTTGTTCTTGGAAAAGACCAAAATATCATCGAGCTAGACCAAGACGAAGTCATTTGTGTAGGCGTTGAAGATGAAGTTCATCATGCGAGAGAATGTTGGAGGAGCATTGACGAGGCCGAAAGACATGAAAGTGTATTCATATGAACCATAGCTTGTTCTGAATGTTGTCTTGGGGATATCTTCTTCACGAATGTGAATCTGATGATAGCCCATACGGAGGTCAAGCTTGGAGAATACTTGAGCACCTTTGAGTTGTTCGAAAAGCTCGTTGATGTTGGGAAGTGGGTACTTGTTCTTTATGGTCTTCTTGTTCAATGGACGGTAGTCGACACAAAGTCGGTCCGTTCCATCCTTCTTCTTGACAAAAAGAACTCCACAACCCCATGGAGAAGAACTTGGTCGGATGAGACCCATACGCTCTTGAATATCAAGTTGCTTCTTCAGCTCCTTCAACTCTTCCGGTCCAAGCTTGTAAGGACGTTTGCAAACAGGTTCCGTGCCAGGCTCAAGATCGATGACGAATTCAACTGGCCGGTGCGGAGGCATTCCTGGAAGCTCTTCTGGAAAGACGTCTTGATATTCGCAAACGAGTGGAATCTGAGAGATGGCATCCAACTCACCCTTCTCATTGAGAGAAAACAGTCGAATGGTATCCTCACGAGCGGCAAAGACGATTACATCCTCGGACGAATGTGTCAATTGAATCTGCCTGGCAGCACAATCAAGCTGAGCCTTGTGCTTAGAAAGCCAATCCATTCCGAGAATAAGATCAATATCCGAGTCACCAAGAACCGTAGGAGAAGACAGAAACTTGTAGTCACCCAAAGTGATGGTAACATCCGGAACCATGGAGTTAGCGTTCATGCGTTTACCCGGAGAGACAACTGCTATCGGTCTAGGCAAAACTTTGAAAGCCAACTCATGCTTAGATGCAAATGGTTTCGAGATGAAACAATGCGATGCACCAGTGTCAAAAAGAACTTTTGCAGGAATATCGTTAACAGGAAGGTTACCCATAATCACATCTGACGAGTCCTCTGCCTGAGCTGCGTTCATCATGTTGACCTTTGCAAACTTGGGATTATGCTTGAATACTGCGGTGCTGGCAGATCTCACAGGTGGAGGAGGAAGACGCCTCTGATTAAAGCATTTGTTGGCATAGTGACTGAGGGAGTCCTGGATTAGGGGGTGTCCGGATAGCCAGACTATACCTTCGGCCGGACTCCTGGACTATGAAGATACAAGATTGAAGACTTTGTCCCGTGTCCGGAAGGGACTTTCCTTGGCGTGGAAGGCAAGCTTGGCGATACGGATATGTAGATCTCCTACCATTGTAACCGACTCTGTGTAACCCTAGCCCTCTCCGGTGTCTATATAAACCGGTGGGTTCTAGTCCGTAGGGACAACAATCATACCATAGGCTAGCTTCTAGGGTTTAGCCTCCTTGATCTCGTGGTAGATCTACTCTTGTACTACCCATATCATCAATATTAATCAAGAAGGAGTAGGGTTTTACCTCCATCGAGAGGGCCCGAACCTAGGTAAAAACATCGTGTCCCTTGTCTCCTGTTACCATCCGCCTAGACGCACAGTTCAGGACCCCCTACCCGAGATCCGCCGGTTTTGACACCGACATTGGTGCTTTCATTGAGAGTTCCTCTGTGCCGTCGCCATCAGGAAGGATGCCTCATCCCGTCTTTAAAGACGGTACCGTTGCTAAGGGAGCTTTGGCTGTCGGCCAAACTCTCTGGCTAGGTGGTTTCCTTATGACCGCATGTTTGGCTGCTGCGACGATGATGACCTCTCGGGTCATCAAAAGCAATCTTCACGTCAGCTCGGAATTTGCCGAGCAGCTAGATCCAATGGAGCTCTCTTCCCTAAACGAGCTCTTGGATCGCATCGCCTCCCTAGGAGTCGCTAAGGATTACGACCAGATTGGGCCTAAACCCGATCTGAGAGAGATTAACTCTCCCCAGGTCACCCATCATGTTGCCGTGGTAGAGGGACAGTGCGGCGACCCTTCATCTATCTTAAGGACTAGCTATGTCCGGATTCCCGATCCCTCCAAGCCGGATACCCGCGGAGGGGAGGACATCACTCAAGACCAGAACTTAAAGTCAGGCGACGGGCTAGATTCATTGGACACCATCCAAGAATCCAAACTTCCGAGTTCGGAAACTCCTTGGCCTCTGGGTCTTAGATTGGGTAAGGTTTCGGATTTGATTCCACCCACCCACCCGTACATAAGAGATCTATCCCAAATTAGGCAAGAGCCCGAAGAAACAGTACATCATTACTGGGCCAGATTCCTCCTGGTTATGAACATGATAAAGGACTGCCGCGAGGAAGACGCAATTTCATTCTTTTGCAATAATTGCACGGACAAGGGAATCCTCAACACCATAAGTCGCTGTGATATTACACGCTTCGCTGACTTGGCGTCCATAGTACGAAAGTACTGTGCGATGGAAAGCGCCTGGAAAACCGAAATAAAATTTTGGGACAATCTGGCCCTGAATACAAATCCAGTCCGAAATAAAAGGGTGCATCATCGCCAGACACCCGGGTTCAATACCAAAAAGCAAAAGCCCTCTACAGGGCACGGAGCCATACTGGAAGGATGGCTTAACGGACCCTGTAAAATTCACAGTGCAGAGGGCGCCACACCAACTCACAGCCTTAGAGCATGTTGGATACTCCGGCAGGTGGCAAAAATTGGCGAAGATCTTCTAATTCCAGAAGCCACAGAAAGCCACCCCAGAGACACCAGTACGGTATTAACAGTCTTCAAGACTTTCGCATCAAATAATATGCGAAAAAGAACACTCTGCGGCCTTGCCGAAGTCTACCAAGTAGCAACAATAAACCCATGGAGTGACACCGCTATTACTTTTAACGCCAGTGATGAACCTAAATTCCGAACAGCCCGAGCACCAGTCGCATTGGTCCTCAGTCCAATAGTGGACGACATTCGTCTTACCAAAGTACTCATGGATGGCGGCAGTGGATTGAACCTCATTTATGAGGAAACCCTTCAAAAATGGAAATAGACTGGAACCGCATTGAGCAAAGCAGCACAACCTTTAGAGGAATAATCCCCAGTCGGGAAGCGCGCTGTACAGGAAAAATCACACTAGATGTGGTGTTCGGCACGTCGGATAATTACAGGTCCAAAGAGGTCACGTTCCAAGTGGCCCCGTTCAGTAGCGGATATCATGCTCTGCTAGGGCGAGAAGCATTTACAATCTTCCAAGCAATACCCCATTACAGGTACATGAAGCTCAAGATGCCCCGGCCTAACAGAATCATCGCTCTTGCTAGTGATCCGGACATAGCACTCCGCGCCGAAAACAAGACAGCCGCACTGGCCCTCGAGGCTCTATCCGAAGCCCTAGCGGCTGAGGAACTGACTGCGCTGTGCTCCATGGTGAATAGGGACAATGTGATACTCGACAAAAGATCCAAGCCCACCTCCTTTAAACCGGCGGACGAAATAGTCAAATTCCAGGTCCATCCAACGGACCCCAATAAAACAGCTTCCATCGGGGCACAGTTAAACCCTAATGTAGACGCCGCACTGCGAGAGTTCCTACGAGAGAACTGGGACATTTTCGCCTGGCACCCTTCAGACATGCCAGGAATCCCACGCAGGCTGGCCGAACACAGCTTAAATATCCTAAAAGGATTCAAGCCAGTCAAACAGGCTCTTCGGCATTTTTCTGAACCTAAGAGACAGGCCATGGGAGAGGAACTAGCCAAGCTATTGCAGGATGGATTCATCAAAGATATAAAACACCCGGACTGGCTAGCAAACCTGGTGATGGTACCAAAGAAGGACAAATCCTGGCGCCTGTGCGTTGATTTTAAAGACCTTAACAAGGCTTGCCCAAAGGATCCCTTCCCCCTCCCCCGCATCGATCAAATTATCGATGCTACTGCAGGACACGATTCGTTGTGTTTCCTCGACGCATACTCCGACTACCATCAAATAAAGATGGCAGAGTCAGACCAAGCCGCAACGGCATTCATCACACCATACGGCCCATTCTGCTTCAACACAATGCCCTTCGGGCTCAAAAACGCCGTCGCAACATATCAGCGCATGATTCAGACATGTATGGCAAACCAGATCGACAAAACAATGGAGGCATACATAGATGATGTAGTCGTTAAAACAAGACATGTCGAATCTCTAGTAGATGACTTGAGGCTAACGTTCGATAACCTCTGAACATACGACATCAAGATCAACCCGGAAAAATGCGTTTTCGGCGTTCCAGCCGGAAAGCTCTTGGGCTTCATTGTATCTGGTAGAGGAATTGAAGCAAATCCAGCCAAGATCCGAGCTCTGTCACAATTGGATATCCCGGAGGACCTCAAACAAATACAAAAATTAACCGGATGCATGGCGGCTCTAAGTCGCTTTATCTCCCGCTTGGGAGAAAATGCCCTACCCCTTTATCGCCTCCTTCGGCGCATCGAACACTTCGAGTGGATGGATGCAGCCACGGCCAGACTCGACGAAATAAAAGCCATCTTGGCAACAAACCCAGTCCTGGCCACGCCAAACATTGGCGAACCAATGCTATTATACATTGCAGCAACCCATCAGGTCGTAAGCGCAGTGCTCGTCGTCGAAAGAGAAACGGACGGACACAAACTCCCCCTTCAAAAGCCAGTCTACTATGTGTCCACTGTCCTTACTCTGTGCAAGTCACGGTACCCGCATTATCAAAAGATTGCGTACGCGGTATTTATGGCATCCCGGAAGCTGCGACACTACTTTCAAGAGTGTTCAATAACAGTAGCCTCGGAAGTGCCACTTAACGATATTATAAACAACCGCGACGCGACAGGCCGGATTGCAAAATGGGCCATTGAGCTCCTCCCGTTCGACATAACTTACAAGCCACGGCGAGCTATCAAGTCGCAAGTTTTGGCCGACTTCGTCGCAGAATGGACAGAGGCCGAACTCCCTAAAGAGTACGGCACATATTCAAACTGGGTCATGCACTTCGACGGCTCCAAAATGTTGGCCGGTCTAGGGGCTGGCGTCGTTTTGACGTCCCCCACAGGAGACACAATTCAATACGTACTCCAGATAATGTACACAGACTCCAACAATGCAGCCGAATATGAGGCCCTTTTACATGGTCTCTGGATGGCAGTATCCATGGGCATTCAACGCCTAAAGGTGCGCAGGAACTCGAACCTCGCAATATCCCAAATAAATGGAGACTTTGATGCCAAGGATCCAAAAATGGCAGCTTATTGCAACACCGTCCTAAAAATGTCAGCTTAGTTCGAAGGGCTTGAATTTCACCATATAGCCCGGGAAAATAATCAAGCGGCAGATGTCCTGGCACGCATCGGCGCAAAAGCGATGTAGTCCCCCCAACATCTTCTTGGAAAGGCTGTTCAAGCCACCCGTAGTATGGGAAGGGGAACCCGGCAATAACAGCCCGGACCCAACCGCACTGCCCAATACCAAACACTCTGACATAATTGGAGGCTCTGCCAATCAAATAACACCTTCAGCCCACGTAATAATGGTCGTCATCGCCCCGTGGACATAACCATTCCTCGCCTACCTTACTAGGCAGGAACTCCCCAGGACCAAAA
The DNA here is from genome assembly GCF_002162155.2 of Triticum dicoccoides. NCBI lineage: Eukaryota > Viridiplantae > Streptophyta > Magnoliopsida > Poales > Poaceae > Triticum > Triticum dicoccoides. The sequence continues at coordinate 527,258,668 of NC_041392.1, read as the reverse complement.
TGAGGCACGCTGCATAGTGCGGCGATCTAAAGCCTATAAAGTCCATGAGGGAGAGCTTTATAAGAAAAGCACTACCAGAGTCCTTCAAAGGTGCATCTTTGAAGAGGAAGGGCGGAACCTCCTGGCTGAAATTCATGCCAGACTCCGCGGTCATCATGCTGCAGCTTGGTCCCTTGTAAGCAAGGCCTTCCGTACAGGCTTTTATTGGCTGACGGCCCGGGCAGATGCCCAGGACTTAGTCCAACGATGCGTCGGTTGCCAGCTTTTTGCAAACCAAAGCCATATGCCACCCACCGCCCTCCAAACTATCCCCATCACTTGGCCCTTCACGGTCTGGGGGCTTGACATGGTTGGACCCCTTAAAGGCGGAACCCACAAGAAAAAATACTTACTGGTCATGGTGGATAAGTTCACCAAATGGATAGAAGCCAAGCCTGTTAAGACGGCCGAATCTGGACCGGTGATAGACTTTACATCTGGGGTTGTACACCATTCTGGCGTCCCCCACAGCATCATCACTGATAACGGCACGAAGTTTATGGCCGACGAGGTAAAACTCTGGTGCAAAAACATGGGCATCAAGCTTGATTATGCTTCCATCTGTCACCCACAAACTAACGGCCAGGTCGAACGTGCAAATGGTCTTAACATGAGCGACATCAAACCCAGATTAGTGCGGTCCCTTAAGGAATATAATGCCCACTGGGTAGAGGAGCTCAACTCCGTACTCTGGGGGCTGCGGACCATGCCGAATTGCACCACCGGATACACACCATTCTTCATGGTGTACGGCGCAGAGGCAGTTTTGCCCTGCAACATAATTCATGACTCACCTCGAGTGCGTATGTATGAAGAAAGAGAAGCCGAGCTCGATCGGAAGGACAGTTTAGACGCCTTGGAGGAAGAGCGTGACGTGGCAAAAGCCCGTTCCGCATTCTATCAACAGCAGGCTCGAAGATACCAAAGCAGAGAAGTACGGGCCAAAAATTACAACGTTGGCGAATTAGTTCTACGCCTGCCGGACAAGAAAAAGGACAAACTCAAGCCCAAGTGGGAAGGTCCCTTCATAATTGACCAAGTCCTGACTGGTGGAGCGTACCGCTTGCGAGATGCATCGGATAACCGACTCGAGCCGAACCCATGGAACGCAGCCCGTCTTCGAAGATTCTATGCCTAGCGTCGGACTCTGTGTTCGTCTCCTTCCTCTATCCATTTTTTATATACTTTCTATCTTACATTTCTCTCCTTCTCCCCTCCCTCTCTCTTATAGCCTTTAAAGGCTCATAAAGTGATGCGCTATCCGCGCTCATTAAACCTAGGGGCTTCTTTAAATAGAAGCTTATTTATACGGGCTTCATGCCCAACACATGTGTCACACTTCCGCATGTACCTTTTATTCACCATTATATGCATCGATATGACTTAAGTTTTGGCCAAGCTGGGTTGTCTGGCTCCTGTGCTTACCCCTACGTTCCCGATTGTTCGGCTAGGTGGTAAAGGGAGCACCTCTGTGATTGTTACTGTCGGGTCAGCCGGATGTGTACCTCAGACTTGGTGAAGCCGAAAGCTAGCGTTCTTAAGGGAATATTCGGTCGGTGAACTAAAGATGATCTTTTTTTCACTTATTTATCTATACGCCCCCAGATGTTTTTCCTGTGTCTCTTTTCGCAGAATGGACATGCACTTTAGGGCATGCCTCCCAAGGAAAGGAACCCCTAACGGAACTATTCTCCCTGGAAGATGTTTCTTACTAACCATGTAATATAACATAACTAGTTGGGCACTTGTCTGTCCAAGCAGTAATGACCCCTACGCCTGGTCTCCATGCATACCCCGGTTCTTATATAACCGCGAGGGTATTCGGACACACTCCGGACCGTCAGGTCCCGAGGTTGAAGCAAAAAGGTCGGCCATGACAAACGATCTACAATCCGGCTAGAAGGCATTACACATGTCAATTAAAATTACATAGTCAACCTGACTGATTGTATTCCTCTTCAATACCATCTAACAGGCTGTCTAGTTTACAGTCCTGTTGGGAATACTTTGCGGCCAATTCTACTTGGTCGTATACTAAGCTCATATGGATCTCCTTCCCATCGGGCCCCACGGGCCCGACCTCGGCCATGTGGTTTCGGTCAGCCTTCGTGTACCGCATCTTCACCATGGCCCAGGCCTCCTTGGCGCCTTGACGGCAGGCCGACATCTTCCACAATCGGAAGCGCCGCCGCGCTCCCTTCAACTTCTCTACAAGCTCTCCAAGGCCTTCGGGCATGGAGACGGATGTCCACAAGGCCTGGGCGACGCCTTGCATCACCTGCCGAACTCGCTCGTGCAGTTCTGAGAGCTCGGGAAGAAGTTCACCCGTAGAACCGGGCATTTCCTCTGCAGGACGACCTGTTAGCATACCTACAGACATTACTCTGTTAGTCGACTTCCTCGCCGAACTCTTTTTTCAAAGTTCATTTAAGCAATTACTAAATATGCCGCGTCGAAGCCGCTGATTCTCCTTAACGGAGTCCAACAGCTGGGCACGAACATCCTTCAGTTCAATGCCCAGCTTGGTGTTGGCATCTTGGAGATCGTTCTTCTCCCGCCTCACCTTTGTCAGCATGCTCTCAACAGCCTTCAGCTGGCGTAGGAGTTGTTGCTATTCGGATTTAATCCGGCGCCATCTGCAATTTCATTTGTCAGATTTGCACCCACGCCGCACTTTGCAAAATACTTATCTTTCGAAGCGTATATTACCAGAGGGGGTCTCTGTCACGACTGGTTTTTCCGGACATTGATTTCCAGAAAATGGCTGTCGTGCTCACCAGCCCCAGGATTACTGTTAGCTGATGAGGCACCAACTTGATACAGAAATTCCAAGCAAAAATACAAAATATGTAGTACAAGACCATTGTGTCCTATGAGTACATCAAATGGTTTCTAGTGGTTGATGGCGGAAGCGGTTTGTGGGTCATCAGTGTCTATGGGACTCCATTTCCCACAGGAACAGCTGACCAGGTTAACGCCTATCTTCGCGAGGCTGCTATCACCGTTGCTTAGGTCCTGAGGCTGTCATCGCCACGCTCCTCTCCAAGCAAGCAATCTGGCCAAGACAATAGCCAGGGACAAGCCAGTGAGTACTTTGAATGTACTCGCAAACATTATGAACACTGGGATAATATAATTGATAATCATGCACTGAAAAATTCTATGATCACATCATCAGTCATAAATAAAACATCTTTTATGCATGCAAGCAGGTTGTTTATGAAAAAGTAATAACATAATAATAATAAAAGGCACCAATCGGGCGTCTGGAGCGACACCACATAAAGGGTTTATAAAGGAAATGCCATAGTCGGGCGTCTGAGCGACACCACATAAAGGGCTTTAAAAGAAATGCCACAGTCGGGCGTCTAAGCCACACCACATAAAGGGCTTTAAAAGAAATGCCACAGTCGGGCGTCTGAGTGACACCACATAAAGGGCTTTAAAAGAAATGCCACAGTCGGGCGTCTGAGCGACACCACATAAAGAGCTTTAAAAGAAATGATCATGGTGAGTATCCCGGAGGTAGAACCATCCCAGGGATACTCAATAATAATAATAACACGGGTTAGTCAACAATGATAATAATCATAATTATCACAGGTAGTAATTTCAGTTCCTGTTTAACAATTCCACCTCCGAAGACCGACTCTAAGACCGACACTTGACCCATCCCAGACTGTAATCCTTAACCATGGACACGGCTATTCGAATAGGTTTAATCTCTGCAGAGGGTGTACTCTTTACCCACGAGTAACGGATTCCTTTAGTCCATCGGGACTAATTCCGTCTACGGCCTTTTAGTTGAAAACACGCCTAACTTGCACACACCAGCTTAACTCATCGGTGTCTGGAATCACCCACGACACTTGTTAAGTAAAACTCTAAGTGGGGAGGCTACAACCTCGCGTAGCATGGGATCAAATTTATATCGCGCGCTCTAAGGGGTGGCCTCCCCTCTCGGTCCCAACCGGAAACACCCATGCCCCCTGACCAGGTGGCATGCCTACCGGCTACAACCGACATCTTCCACCATGGCCTCTCTGTACGGTGTGTGCTGGAAAGGGGTTGACGACTTACTGAATCGTACCCTACCTGCGGCAGGGACAAGTGGTAGTACAAAACAAGTATGGGGGTTACTGGAACAAGACTCGATCTACGGTCGACTCAGGAGGTTTATAAATTCCCTGCATGACATGTATAACAAATATATTTCAACCAACAAAATCACCACTCAATATACCTTGCCATGCCATACCGGACATAACCGTCCCGACGGAGACCGGCGATAAGCTCACGCCTACCCAAGGCAGAGGCTTTCCCGGATTTCTTTCCGGCATGCATGCAAGGCACATGAGGATGATTACCATCACAAGTATATTCATTTCCAACAGCAAGGAAATCACTAATATGCATTCATGCAAATGATCATATCACATGAAATAACAAGTTCTCCGATATAAGGTGGTGTTATAAACGTGTCAACTAACACACCAAAAATATTATGCCGGGGTTCAGAATGCTTGCCTTCAATGTGTGGAAAGGCAGGGTGCACTCCAAAACTTTTGAAAGTTTTCTTCTCTCTCTCCAAAGTCCTATTTTAAATAAATTTGAATTAACACACAAATACAAAACAGCACAAAAAAGTTGTTTGGAAAATTTCAAATAAATCTTAAAATAAACTAGACAGAATTTGAGAGATGTAGGAAAAAGAATCAGTTCATTTGGAGTTATATTTAAAAAGTTAAGCTCAGTCAAAGTTTCGGTCAAAATCTGTTATTTAAAATTAAAACAGAAAAAGAAAAACATTTCGAATATACGTACACGTCGAAAGCGTATTTTGGTTATACGCTTCCACTTATCCAGCGTGGACTGCGCGTGGGTCACCGACAGTGGGCCCGCCTGGCCCACTGGTCAGGTTTGACCGGTCCACGCGCGCGTCGTCTCCCCCTGACCGAACAGAGGCGGAGCTCCGGCGAGGCTCGCCGGCGGATGGCGGCGTCCCTCGGTGATCTGAGCACATGGGCGTGCTCAGGAGGTCGAGACGAACTCGGGGGTACCCACCATGGTCGCCGACGTGGACGGAGTCGCCGGCGATGAGCTTCGCGGTGGAGATGGCTTCAGGGGCGAAGTGAGTTTGGGGCTGCGGTGGTTCCCGATCAAAATCGAGCAAGGGAACGAGTTCACGGGAGGAAGATAAAGTTCCTGGTGAAGAGAATGGAGAGGGGGAGGCCCTGGTTGCGGTGAATGGAGCTGGGATGTGGCGGCGGCCGAACCGGCCGGAGTTGGGGAAGACGGCTTTCCCCCGACGATTGCTGGCTGTGGGGGTGCCATGGGGGTGGCCTGAGGTTGTCTGCGTGCTTGAATGAGTTTGGGGGCCTCCTTATATAGCACGACGAGGTCGGTTTGCGGCGGCCGGATAAGAACGACGGCGGACCGCCTTCCTGTAGTGGCAGGGCGTCGTGGCGGCGACGAGCGCTAGAGGACACGCTTGCGGATGAGCACGCACTGCTCCAGGAGGCAGGTGGCGAGCGGGGGAGGCTCGGCGGCGCCGACATGAGCAGGGTCTATCGGGCGGCCGTGGCGGCTAGCTCCTGGCTTGCCGGGGACGTGGCGAGGGCTCTTGGCGTGTTGTGGTGAGAAGGGAGCGAGTGGCGTGGCTCTGCAGTGGTGGCAAGGCCAGGGGCGCGACGCGTCGGCTCGGGCGCGGCACGTGCAAAATGCGTGCTCTGCTCGCGCCCAGAGCACGCACAGAACATGCTCGACGGAATGCCATTGCATGATAGAGGTCTCCAAACTACAAGAGGGTTAGCAGGGTGTGGTTAAAGGCTAGGGTAAAACCATTGGACAAGCTGGTTTGGTCAGGGGATCAGGTTCACAGTGCAAACCAAAAACTCATGCCAAAATAGATCATGCCCATAAGGTGTTTGACAAAATGCCAAGGGCACTTAGGCAAGTCTTGGAGTGGTCAAAAACTCCAGATGGTGGTCTCTTTAGATGAATAAGAGGGTGGTAAGGTTGGTTTGTGAAAAGCACAAACTTGTTAGTGCAAGTTTTACAAAACTTCAATTCTGGACAGGAGATAGATTGCATTATTTCATGAACCAAAAATATTCAAATGGGTGCATGCTCCTGGACTTAGGGGTTTGGTAGGGCTGTCTACAAGTAGGAGAAGGCACAAGGTTACTGGAGCAAAAATAAATAGGGTTGCAGTAGAAATCACAAGGCTGGACCAGAATGGAAAAAAGGTTGATTCACTCAAAATTTTCAAAGAACAGCACTAGGTTTTTTGCATAATGTTGAATCATATGTTACTATCAACATCCCATAATTTTGGTGGAGGCTAGAAAGAAATATTTAGATGGGTTGTAGTGCAAAATTGCACTCTGGACCAGAGAAGAAAAATTGAGTGTAGAGCTCAAAATATTTCATGAATAAAAGATATTTTTGTATAAAAGTGATTTAAAAACATCACATGACATCTCCAAATTTTGGTTGGAATTTTAGGTGAATTTATCAAATGGTTGTAGTTCAATTATGGCCATATAACCTTGGAAAACCATTTTTCAAGAAAATAAAGATCAAGCAAATTAATTAGGTAATTAGTTATACTGATAAAAGAAATGTTTTTCTTGAGAGGTTAAACAAGTCCAATAACATATTTGAAATGTTTTCATTTTAGGGAACAACTCAATGATGGTAAGAAAGGAAATGTTTAAAAAATCAAAAGGGAGTCCAAAAAATCAAAGTTTTAATTCTGGGCAAAAAATTTAATTTAATAAAACAAGGCCAAAATTTTGGGGTGTCACAGTCTCCTTGGGCTCCCCTGCCGTGGCTAGTGTGGCCTCAAGTTGGGCTTTGCACTCTTCCAGCTCCTGGGACAGTAGGGTATTCTTTTCTGTAAGAACCTGCATAACAAATGATCCTTAAATCAGTTATTCTGACTGTTTCAAGTCTCGGGGGCTACTGGTATATATATAATTACCAAAATTTTCTTACCCGTATGTCTTTTACATATTGCTCCGTGGCTCTGGCTAGACCATTTTTAGCGGCATGGAGGGACGCATATCCCGAATTGAAGGCATCCAATGCCTCTTGGGAGAAACAAGCGTCGCGGAGAACTATCCGGCGACGCCTGTGGTTCATGGCACTCTCCACCTCGAAATTGGTGACAGACAGCCTGTCCGCATCCTCTGTCGGAGGAGCGTCCGGTGCGCGCCTTGTGTTTGCCTCCGCTTCCGGACCAGGCTTTGGAGCCTGGCTGGTGGGGGCGCGATTGGCACCCTCTCCGTATATAGTACGGCGAGGTCTCTTCGTCGTGAAGAGAGCATGAGCGTTAATATGCCTTGAAGGAATAACACTTGGGAATAAGATGGCGCGCTATACCTTTGCGCCGGCGTCTCAGTCCGGACCGCACTTCTTTTCAGCCCGCAGGGCCTTGCCGCCCCTTGTTGGCTAGTCGCCACAGGCTCGGCCTCCCGTCTCAAGGACCTCCCCTGCAAAACACGGTTGTCATCCAGCAATCAAAAACACGCGAGGATAGATCCCTTTTCAAAGTGTTGGGACTTCGGTCTCAGTTACCTGCGAGGCTGGGAGTAGCCCTGGGTAATCGGTCGTAATGGCCACCAAGGCGTTGTCCTTGCTCAATTGATGAAACACGCCATCAATCAGCTCCACAGATAAATCCGGATCCTCTTGAGAGGCCGGGTCGAGGGACCGTCCCGGATCCTCGGGTTGTGGAGGAGGGTTGTTTATTTCTTTAACAGCCTGGCGCAGTTCCTGCGTTGAAGTTGTTAGACTGAATATTTAACGATGGGAATATAAAATGGATGGGCAAGTAAAAGTGTCCACTTACCCAACTTGGGGGATTGTACATAGAAAATCCACCCTGTCGGTTGACGCGGAGAAATTCCTCCTCTTCTCCCTTGTACAAAGCGGACAAGATCTTTATTAGAGCGGCAGCCGAATCCTACCCCTTACGGCCATGGCGGGTGGCGTCATCCTCCTCGTTGAAGTCCCACATGGGGTGGCCTCTATACTGAAGCAGTTGCACCCCTCGCATGATGCATGCGGCCATGACCCCGATCATGGTCAGTCCGGAATGAGCTAACAATCTTATCCGGCCCATCAGGTAAAGAACGTCCTTGTCACTTTCCCTCTGAGGGCTCCGTGGACGCCAGCTTAGGCGCTTCTTTATGGGAGCACTGTCGAACTCAGGGAGACCGATCCGGACAGGATCTGGCAGCGAGACGTCCTCTATATAAAACCATTCCGAAGGCCAGTCCTCGGACGCCTTCTTTGGGGTTCCGGATAGATATCCGGTCCCGGCGATGCGCCACACTTCGGCTCCGCCCACTTGATATATTGACCCCTTCTGAGAATGGGGCACAATGCAAAATAGCCTTTTCCACAGCGCGAAATGAGCCTCGCAGCCCAAAAACAGCTCGCAAAGGGCTACGAAGCCCGCGATATGCAATATGGAGGCAGGCGTGAGGTTGTGCAGCTGGAGACCATAGAACTCCGGGAGCCCCCAGAGAAACGGATGAATTGGAAATCTGAGCCCTCTTATTAAGTAAGGGACAAGGCATACCCGCTCTCCTTTGGAGGGATTGGGGGCTCTCTCCGCTTGCTCTCCGCCATTATAGGTGGCAAGTCCGACTCGAACTAGGACCATATAGGCCGGGGGGAGAAATCCCTTGGTCTGGAGCGTCACTAGCTCGCTGTGCGGGATGGAGCATCTCTCCCAATCTCCAGGCTGAGGGCTGGAAGGGCGAGAGGAGGAGCTGCGGCGGCCGGTCATGATAGAATGGACCTCTGTCGGATACGCTCTAGTGAATACTCGCGGAGGGGAGAAGGTGTGGTTTGGATCTAAATCCTCGTCCCCTTAAATAGGCAGCTCATTCACGCGGCTAGGGGTGTAAATGTAAAAACACCTTGACTTTTTGTATTTGTTTGACATGTGGAAGACGGCCATTATTGGGCGTAGAAGCCAAGGAGCGCTGCATTTACAAGAAATCGGACATTATTCGACAGGTACACGGAATTTGGAGGAGAACCCGCCTTGCAATGCCGAAGACAATCTGCGCGCCGGACTCGTCGTCATTGAAGCCTGGTTAGGGGGCTACTAAGGGAGTCCTGGATTAGGTGGTGTCCTGATAGCCGGACTATACCTTCGGCCGGACTCCTGGATTATGAAGATACAAGATTGAAGACTTCATCCCGTGTCCGGAAGGGACTTTCCTTGGCGTGGAAGGCAAGCTTGGCGATACGGATATGTAGATCTCCTACCATTGTAACCGACTCTGTGTAACCCTAGCCCTCTCCGGTGTCTATATAAACTGGAGGGTTTTAGTCCGTAGGGACAACAATTATACCATAGGCTAGCTTCTAGGGTTTAGCCTCCTTGATCTCGTGGTAGATCTACTCTTGTACTACCCATATCATCAATATTAATCATGCAGGAGTAGGGTTTTACCTCCATCGAGAGGGCCCGAACCTGGGTAAAAACATCGTGTCCCTTGTCTCCTGTTACCATCCGCCTAGACGCACAGTTCGGGACCCCCTACCCGAGATCCGCCGGTTTTGACACCGACAGTGACCCTTCTGCTGACACTTGTCGCACGTGACCTCCGAGAGCGGACGGTGATACAGAGCACTTGATCTTGGAGCATGAGACGAAGTCTTGTTCTGAAAGCTTGGGTTGGGTGGGTGGGAAGATCCATTGCCACCTTTTCTCTTCTTCTGATAAGGCTGACGGAATGGAGGAGGAGGAGGCAACCAATACTTTTGCTGCTTAGTCACCACTTGAGTTGAGGAAGAAGGAGTTGCATCACTGACTCGCTTCTTGGAAGCATCGCACTTCAGCTGGGCAGCCTCTTGTTTCAGTGCCATGTTGTAAAACTCATCGTACTTCTGCGGCTCAAAGAGCACAAGAGCAAGTTGAAGATCTTCTCTGGGGCCACCCCTGAACTGATAAATCATGCTCTTCTCATCAGGGACATCCTGCTTAGTGAAACGAGCGAGCTTCTGGAACAAGATGTTATACTGGTAAACAGACAAGATGCCTTGCTTCAGGTTGCGGAATTCCTCACGCTTGCTCTCAACAACACTCTGAGGAATGTGGTGAGCTTTAAAGTCTTGACGGAATTCATCTCGGGTAATCACACGGCCTCCTCTAGAATCTTTGTACTGTTGATACCACTCAGCAGCTTGGTCTTTGAGTTGGAACGAAGCAAACTTGACAAAGTCCTCAGGCCTGACGTTGCTGCACTCGAAATGCTTGCGGATATCCACGAGCCAAGCATCAGCGTCTGTTGCCTCAACACAGTTGCTGAAGGCCTTTGGCTAGTTAGCGAGGAACTGGTTGAGTGTAGCAAACTGATTCTGAATGTTGCCATGGCCATGATTCCCTTGGTTACGCTCTTGCAAGAGTTGCATGAGCATCTGCGTGTTTGCATTGGTAGCGGCCATCACAGCTTGCCATGCCTCCGGAGGTGGAGGTGGTGGCGGCGGGTCAGGATTCTGACGCGTTGGAGGAGCCATCCTGAAGAGGGTGACATCCGTTAGCATCTTGATAGACATATATTCAAGCTGATTCAAAAGGATCGAAATTGCAACATATAGTCTTAACATCCGAACAAAATGAACGAATGCATTCCAATTTAAATGGTCACATTTCCATAAATTGAGAAGCCACTTAGATAGACGTAGAAGAATAAAACAACAAGGTACGGACAAGAACAAATACTTGGTGAGGATTACCCAATCCCAAACCAAATATTTGCGGAAGAAATTCTAGAGCTACAATAATTCCCACCTATGAAACTCCCGAACCTTTCCGATTATGCAATCAGGTGTTGGGGATACAGGGGAAGCATAATATCTCACCCAAAGCTAGCAAATCCTACATCCAGTTGTATCCATCCTTCAACACATAACCAAGAAACCTTCGGAAACCATTTACCTCAACCTTCCAAAAGCATTCGTTATACGAGTTATGGCAATACTCCCGAACTCCCGCCCTAGTACTGGGTGGCGTCGAGGTTATCTCACCAACAACTGCATAAAAGAGATTTTCGATGTCGGCGAAACTCAGGTATTCTAGAATTGCAACGATAAAATTGTGATGACAACACCTCGGAGCTGAACTCCCCGGGACACTGCCACAACCCCTAAATGCCAGGAGGCACCAAGAACAATGTTCTCATCACAAAACCATCGGAACGATTCCAAGATACCCACGTGATCCTCAAATTTTTTTAGTGAAATTTGAGAAGAGAAGAGTCAAAACTCTACGTCAGGATGCCTCACCAGAGTGACGAAGGGACTGAGGATTAAAAAGAATCCTACTCTCCGATATATATAATCCTAAATGACTTAAAACATTTTTTCTAGACTCAACAACGCCAATGGTTCGATCAAGCAGGGGGATCCTAAGGTCGGGGAAGGCTCTGATTACCAACTTGTAACGCCCTCGATGCGGCTATATCTCCCACGTGTCGAAGCATGACTTAGAGGCATAACCGCATTGAAAGCAATGTCGCAAGTGAGGTAATCTTCACAACAACCCATGTAATAAATAAGGGAAAAGAGTAACATAGTTGGCTTACACTCACCACATCACACAATAACATAAATAACATTACATTCATCCAGTTACACTCAAGGTCCGACTACGGAACCAAAATGAAGATAAACCCCAAATGCAACAAAGTCCCCGATCGCCCCAACTGGGCACCACTACTGATCGTCTGGAAAGGAAACGTAGTATCGTCCTGAGTCCTCATCGAGCTCCCACTTGAGCTCAGTTGAATCACCTGGAGCGGTATCATTGGTCCCTGCATCTGGTTTGAAGTAATCTGTGAGTCACGGGGACTCAGCAATCTCACACCCTCGTGATTAAGACTATTTAAGCTTATAGGAAGGGTAAAAGGTATGATGTGGAGCTGCAGCAAGCGACTAGCATATATGGTGGCTAACATACGCAAAAGAGAGCGAGAAGAGGAGGCAAAGGCACGATTGATGAACTATGATAAAGAAGTGATCCTAGAACAACCTACGATCAAGAATAACATGAGACCGTGTTCTCTTCCCGGACTCCGCCGAAAAGAGACCATCACGGCCACACACTCAATTGATTCATTTTAAGTAAGTTAAGTTTAAGGTTTTCTACAACCGGACATTAACAAATTCCCATCTGCCCATAACCGCGGGCGCGACTTTCGAAAGTTCAAATCCCTGCAGGGGTGTCCCAACTTAGCCCATCACAAGCTCTCACGGTCAACGAAGGATATTCCTTCTCCCAAGATAATCCGATCAGACTCGCAATCCCGGTTACAAGACATCTCGACAATGGTAAAACTAAACCAGCAAAGCCACCCGAATGTGCTGACAAATCCTGATAGGAGCTGCACATATCTCATTCTCAGGGCACACCGGATTGTCCAAGGTTCTGGTAGGCCAGCCCAGAGTTGCCCCTGGTGGCCACCGGCAGCTGACAGGTTGGACCAACACTCAGAGGATCACTGGCCCGGGGGTTTAAATAAAGATGACCCTTGAGTCCGAGGAACCCAAGGGAAAAGGAGGCTAGGTGGCAAATGGTAAAACCAATGTTGGGCATTGCTGGAGGAGTTTTATTCAAAGCAAACTATCAAGGGGTTCCCATTATAACCCAACCGTGTAAGGAATGCAAAATCAAGGAACATAACACTGGTATGACGGAAACTAGGGCGGCAAGAGTGGAACAAAACACCAGGCATAAGGCCGAGCCTTCCACCCTTTACCAAGTGGATAGGTGCATTGAAAATAGACAAGATATAATAATGATATCCCAACAATAAACATGTTCCAACAAGGAACAAACTCCAACCTTCACCTGCAACTAGCAATGCTATAAGAGGGGCTGAGCAAAGCGGTAACACAGCCAAACAACGGTTTGCTAGGACAAGGTGGGTTAGAGGTTTGACATGGCAATATGGGAGACATGATAAACAAGTGGTAGGTACCGTAGCATAGGCATAGCAAAAGAGCGAGCATTTAGCAAGCAAAGATAGAAGTGATTTCGAGGGTATGGTCATCTTGCCTGCAAAGTTCTCCGAGTTGACTTGATCCTCGTAAGCGTACTCAACGGGCTCCTCAATCATGTACTCATCTCCCAGCTCTACCCAAACAAGAACAACAAGAAAAGGGAGACACAATCAACCATGTGCAATGCACAAACAACATGATGCAAAACATGGTATGATATGCGGGATGCGATATGCGATGCATATGCATTATTCGGAAAGGAAAGATTGAACCTGGCCTCAACTTGGAAAACCAAGAGTGCCACTGGAAAGAGGAGTTGATTTCGGTCGAAATCATTATAAAGATCACTGGAATCAGATGCACGGTTTGGAAATGACAAGCAAAACAAATATGGCACCTGTCACACCCTAGCTAGTTCAAGCATTAGAGTGTGCATCATGTTTAAATTTATCTTAAATTTGAAATGGGGATGACAGAACCCCCAGCACCCCCCCCCCTAGAACAACTAGGGTTTACTAAAAACTTTTTCAATGAACCTGAAATGCCCTTCTAAAAAGCCCACCCTTTTTGTTTTGGGTTAAAACCCTTGACACAAATGGTGCACATTTTTCTAGGACATCTTAAGGTCATTGGATTAATTCTTATAGTATTTGCATTTGGGCATTTAAATGCTATAAAATATTTTAAATGCTCAAATAATCATAAACTAAAATGTTTGTTGTTGGATATATTCTAAGCAGTAGCCATGATTAATTTTATGATTTATGGAAATGCCCTAGCATTTTTAATAAAGCCCTGAAGTTACAGAAATAATAGAATAAATGAAAAACAAAAAAGGAGAGAGAGAGAGAGAGAGAACAGAGACTTACCTGGCGTAGCCCACCTATCCCACCAGCTCGGCCCAGTCCATTGGCCCCTGCCAGTCGTCCTCCTCCTCTCGCCAGGAGGACGAGAAGCGCGTGGCCGGCGCCCGCGGCCACACGCCGGCCACCTCCTGCTTCCGCCGACGCCCCGGACGCGCCTACGAGTGCCACGCACTCCCCCACGTCCCCCTCTCATTCTCCCCACTCTCCCCGTGGCCCTCTCCCCCTCTTTGGCTCTCTCCCCATTCCCTGCCGAGCGCAGCCGTCGCCGCCGACAAGCTCCACCGCAGCCACCGTCGTCCACTCGTTGCCTCGCCATGCCAAGAAGCTCCGCCGTCGTCCACTTCTTCGCCTCGACCCATCCCCGAGCGCTCGCTCACCCCGGAGACGCTGCATCAAGCTCGTCTTCAACCTCGGTCGCCAGAGATCCCCCTCGCCGCCCCGCTCGCTCCAGCTCTTCCCCGAGCTCGCCGTTCGCTCCCCTGCAACCGCAGTGAGCTACTGACCTTCTCCCCCTCTCCGTGCTGGCTCTCATGCACCGTACGCGCCGCCTCGAGTTCGCCCGAACGTGCCGCCGCGGAGCTCGTCGTCGATGAGGCTCCGTCCATGCTATGGCCACGCCACTTAGTCCACTAACCTCACCACGTCTCCAGGAGTCTAACGCACCTTACCACGGGCCTCGCCGTGCCCCGCAGCCTCGGTTCCGAGCTCACCCGAGCTCCGGCCGCCGCCAAGGTCGACGCCGGCGACGTTTTCGGCCACCCCAGCTCCACCCACTGCCACTACTCGACGCGGCTCACTCCCCGCATCATGTAGATGGTCTCCGCCATCCTTTTGATCGCCGGAGTGCAAAACCCGCACCCCTTCGCCGTCCCTGGCCTTGCCGGCGACGAGCCCCGGGTCAACTCCGGCGAGTTTGACCCGGGTTGACCTTAGTTTGAATTCCCCTAACTCACTGACGTGTGGGCCCGAGGCCACAGGTCAGGGTTGACCTGGACCGCCTCAATTGACCGCAGACGTCACACTGACGTCAGGCTGACGCAGTAAATCCTTTTTTGGATTTATTCTTTAATAGGAAATTCCAGAAAATAGCCTAAACTTCTAAAAATCATAGAAAATCAACCATAGCTCCAAATCAAACAAATTATATATGAAAAATGATCAGAAAAATTCAATCTATCCATCTGTAATGGTTTCATGCATGACAAAATAAGTTAACCTTGCTGTTTAAGAAAAATTAGATAATGCACTAATAAGGCTATGTTAAATGAGCTAACATTTGAATCTTTGATTCAAATGAGTTCATTCCTTTCTGTTTTAGCTTGCATTAGGCCAAGACACTTTCATTTTGCCATGTCATAGCATGCATCATATTGTTGCATATTGTCATGTGTTGATTATGTTCGGTGTGTCTTTCTTGGTAGGTTCTGCCTCCGAGGATAACCCCGAGTATCCGTCTGAAGGGCAGTACCCTACTACCACTACATCAGGCAAGCAACCCATTGATCATTCCGATACAAACCCATGTTCTCGCTTCTGCTCTTGTTTACTGCATTAAGACAACGCGATTCAAACTGATGTGTGCTACGGTAGTTGAACCCTTATCCTCCGCATGACCTGTCATTGCCACAGTAACTAGATGAAACCCACTAGCATGTGTAGGAGTTGATTGAGCCATGTATGTGTTTCCTACCTTGCTATGCCTGCTATGCTTAGAGTTGTGTCAGGTCTGGTTCATCTGGGTGATGGGCTAGAGTGAAATGATTATGTCGGTAATGTGAGGGATGTGTTGAACATGATTTGGTAAAGGTATCGATGAGAGGCCATGTAGGAGTACATGGTGGGTTATTTCATTAAGACCGTCCATAAGAACTCAGATCTGTATGCGTGATTTAAGATTCAGCTACTACCACACATTGGGCCCTGAAATATGACCCCGCTCGACTTACGGACCCCTCTCGTCCTCTGTCCAGGAGTTGCAACTAGTTTCTGGTGTTTGTAGGTTATGTGTTGGCGGCCGTGCGTAGCGCTGACCCTAGGGGTGGGCTATGATGCGGTAGATACACCATGGCACGGTGTACCGAGTCGCCTGTTTGGTGTCTCGAGAACCCTGCACACATCGTTTGGGGCCGTTGAGGACACCCCGGCCGGATCTCCTTGTGGATGGAACCTGAATAGGCGATAAACCTGGACTAGAGACTTGTGAGGTTAGTTAGGTCGTGGTCTACACCCACGCCGGCTTTCGCTTGAAGTTTGCCGAGCACATGTCGTGTGCAGACGCTAAGTGGTGGAAACATGTGTGACGAAGTACACCCCTGCAGGGTATAAAACTATTTGAATAGCCGCATTCGCGGTAAAGGACTACTTGGTTGCCTATATAGTTCATAGACAAGCTAATGGATACTACTAAAGACTCAAGATAAGTGTGAGTACCGAGGATGGCCCTCTTGTAGGATGACGAGGGATTATCCCTGGTGGAGTATTGTGTTGGTGAGTAGTGGACTCGTGTGCGAAAACTATTTTTACTAGTGGAGTTCCGTAGGATAGCTTAGCCAAGAGTCAAAGCTGGCTTGCTGCAATAACCCCACCACCTTCTTGAGAATGAGCATGTATAGTAGGTTCTGATGTAAGACTTGCTGAGTACCTTTGTACTCATGTTTGCTTAATTACTATTTTCAAACGACAACACAGCCCCTCCGTTGGGTTTTATGTAGACCTTGATGTCGACGAGTGAATAGCCACCCAGGTGGTGATCCTTGCCATGGAGGGCCCTATGTAGATAGACAGGCTTCGAGAAGCCTTCTGCTTTTTAGTGTCTGTACTCAGACTATTTGCTTCCGCATGTGCTTGTATGCTTGTATGACTTGAGTGTCGGGTCATGTAACCCCTATCTGTATGAACATGTTATGTATGGCTCTCTGGAGCCTTTAAATAAAGTACTTCAGTTGTAGAGTTTTGTTGTGATGCCATGTTGTATGTACTCATATCGGGCATATTGTGTGCATGATTGAAATGCTTGGTATGAGTAGGATCCGACAATCTAGTGGTTTATCCTTGGCAGCCTTTCTTATGGGGAAATGTAGTCTAGTGTTCCTCGAGCCATAGCAGTCCGCTACAGCCCGATTCACCGGAGTCCTGCTAGCCCAGCACTACTTCTCAGGACACTTGACTGGCCGGCATGTGTTTCACTTTGTTCCTATGTCTGTCCCTTCGGAGAAATGTCACGCGGTGACATCCAGAGTCCTGCCTAGCCTGCTACAGCCCGGGTTCCCCGGAGTCCTGTTAGCCCAGTGCTACAGCCCAGATTCACTCGTTGATGACCGACATGCTCGATGTGATTCATGTATGCATGTCTCCATAGGTCTGCGCCGCTTTGGGTTCATGACTAGCCATGTCGGCCCGGGTTCTCTGCCATATGGATGCTAGCGTCACTATCATATACGTGAGCCAAAATGCGCAAACGGTCCCGGGCCATGGTAAGGCGACACCCGTGGGGATACCGTGCGTGAGGCCACAATGTGATATGAGGTGTTACCGGCTAGATCGATGTGACTTGGAATCGGGGTCCTGACAGCGTTGGCATCAGAGCCGGACTGCCTGTAGGATCGTTGAGCCAAACTGGTCGATGTCGAGTCTAGAAATGCTTTAGTTATATGTAGGGGAATTGATTGTGGGAGGGAACGTAAGGCTCTTTTACTCCTTTACCTTATCCCTCTGATCTGAGTCATTCTCTTCTCATTCAACGTGGGTTAAGGACTAGGCTCTCTTCTTCTATCAGGTTCACGTGTTACTAATCCGTAGTAGCTTATAGGTATTGTTGTTACAAGCCTCAATACAGTTTCTACTACTTTTAGTATGTTGTCAGTTGAATCAGAACCTTGATATGATGTTGTTGAGTGGTATTGCAAACTGTTGTGGATGTCTCAAATCCTTTTCTAAGCATTTACAGCTGTTATGTTGTCCAATTTTCCCTAGAAATTCTAATGCCTTTGCATTGTGGTTGTGCTTTCAGATGGCCACTCGTGCTCAAAACCAAGTGGTTCACCTGACCCGGTGCCTCGATGTGCCCGGTCATACTGCTATGTTAGTCCGGGTAATGATCGAGACGGGTTACCGTTGGTATCCCGAATACACTGTCGAAGAGCAGTTCAGAGACTTCAACCAGAGCCAGTACCTCTGTACCGTCAGGATATATCCCTCTTATCCTGGAGCCACTGAGCCCCTTCACTATTCCTATGGACTCAGGGTTACTGTTGAGATGGCTGTGTAGGATGCTGCCTATTCCATGATGACCATCATGTGAGTCCGGACTGGCCTGCTTCGGAACACCGACTTCCGTTATATGCCAGCTTCACTTCCGGGAGCGCAAGGGTATCTCCAGGCTATCTATGCTGACCCCACACATGAGGAGTCACTACTCCGCACTACTGCCGAGATGCTCGAGGATAAGGACCGCGAAAATCAGGCCTTGCGTATGGAGCTTTTTAACTCTCGTGCTGATCACTGGGCCACTTTGACTCGGTTTGCATCGGTAGTACAGGCAGGATACATGGATCTGAGGGATCTGTACCCTGTACGGTCTGGATTGCCAGATTGTATGGAGTGGTGCGATGTGGGAGGCATCACCCCTCCTCGTGGTCCCCGTTTGCCACCACCTATGGGACCAAGGCCACATCCGAGTCCCTTTGGTCCGCAGGTTCCGCAGGACCGTTTGTTCCCAGATGATCATGTTCCACTTCCAGGTTTTGGTGGCAACTTCTATGAGGATTACTACAGAGCCGTCTGAGCTAGTAGTAGTTTCACTAGTATTGTAGTAGTTGTATCTCCACTGTCCTGCGTGACTTGTGGAATATGACTTAGGAGTAATCAATTCCGGAGGTGTAGACAAATAATGTATAGGAGCTTGGAATGCCTTCGATGAGATGTAATGTCTTTCACCGTAGTTGTACTCTAGCCTGGGCTTGTACTAAACTATGTACGGTGTGTATGACCAATGGTATATATATGGCAGTTTCTATACTACCATGTCGTGCAATGAACATCTTAGCATTCCATGTTATCCATTACATTCTGCACTTCCTTGCTAAGTTTGTGCCATCCTTATCTAAACCATTGTCTTGTTTTCTCCTAGGATGGTCAACACCCGCAGCAACCCTGCTGCCCCGGAGCAGGGGGAAGCCAGTGCAGCTAGGGGTGAAAATCTGCCTCACCCGCCTTCTCTGGCCGAAGTGATGCTGGAGGCGGAAAGAAACAAGCGTGAGACTAACCGCTTGCTAGAGAGGATTGAGCAGAACACTGCACGCCATCAGCGAAATGACTTGGTGTCAATCAATGACTTTATCAAGCTGTACCCACCAAAGTTTAACCATTCCGTCGAGCCCCTCGGCGCAGATGACTGGCTTCACAGCATCACCCACAAGCTACGTTCTGCCAACGTAGCCGAAGCCGATAAGGTTACTTATGTTGCCTATCACCTCGAAGTCCCTGCTAGCCTTTGGTGGGAAAACTTTGAAGCTATGCGCACGGTCAGCCAAATCACTACTTGGGCTGAATTCAGTGAGGCTTTCCGTGAGCATCACATTCCGGAAGGTCTCATAGATCGCAAGAGGGAAGAGTTCTGCAACTTCACCCAAGGAAGACTGACTGTGGATGCATATAGTCGTGAATTTGGGAATCTGGCACGATATGCTGCTGAAGAAGTATCTACCAACGCTAAGAAGCAGGCAAGGTTCCGCAAGGGACTTAACCCTAAGCTTCGTCATGATCTTCGTCTGCACGAGTGCACCTCCTTTTAGAAGTTGGTCAATAAAGCCATCAGTGCTGAGTCAGGCCAGTCTGACTATGACGCTTCACGCAAGAACTCACGTGATTTTGGCTCTTCATCCGGCTCTGGATCTCAGAAGTGTCGGGTGTGGATTCCAAGCATGGCACTGCCACCCAGGTTCATTCCGAGGCCATCCTTTGAGGCGCCTCGTCCCAACCAGCAGTTTGCACCGCCCAAGCCCTATGGTGGCCCCGCTGCTAATGCTGCTCCACGCCCCAATGTTGTGACATGTTTCAAGTGTGGAGAGCCGGGTCATATAGCCGAGAGTGTCCCCAGAACAACAACCCCAATCAGTCTGGAAAGTCCATTGGCCGTGGTAAGCCAGCGGGAAAGACATTCTACGCCAAGCCGGTCACCACTGCTCGTGGCCATGTCAACTATGTCTCAGCCAAGGAGGCTCATGAGGATCATAACGTCGTCCTTGGTACGCTCCTTGTTAATTGCCATCCGGCATCTATTCTTTTCGATACTGGAGCATCTCATTCATTCATATCCGAGAACTATGCTCAATTGCATAACACGACATTCTGTGACATGCCCACTTCCATGGTAATTCAAACTCCGGGTTCCAAATGGCAAACTTCTAGAGTAAGCCATGGGAACGAAATTCTTGTCGATAGACTTGTCTTCCTTGCATCCTTAATAGCTCTCAAGTCCTCGGACATAAACATCATCTTGGGTATGGACTGGATGTCAGCTCATTATGCTAATATTGATTGTTCCACTAGAACCGTTCAACTTACTCACCCATCGGGCAAGACAGTCAATGTCTTAACTCGAGTGGCCAAGCGCCAGCTTTACTCCCTAAATGCCAACCCCCTTCCAGACCTTGAGGATATTCCGGTAGTCCGAGACTTTCCGGATGTCTTTGCAGAAGAACTGCCAGGTGTTCCACCTGACAGGGATGTCGACTTTGTGATAGACCTTGTTCCAAGAACCGTTCCAATTTCTAGAAGACCCTATAAGATGGCACCCTTAGAACTAGCCGAGCTTAAGAACCAACTCGATGAGTCCTTGAGAAAGGGTTTCATCCGTCCTAGTTCCTCTCCTTGGGCTTGCCCCGTCCTCTTCGTCAAAAAGAAGGATGGAACGGATCGGATGGTTGTAGATTACCGACCTGTCAACTTGGTCACTATCAAGAACAAGTATCCACTTCCCAGGATCAACGATCTGTATGATTAGCTCGCTGGATCCTCAGTCTTTTCCAAGATGGATTTGAGGTTGGGCTACCATCAAATCAAAATCAGAAACGGGGACCTTCCCAAAACGGCCTTTGTTACTCGTTATGGCCAATACGAGTACACCATTATGTCCTTCGGTTTAACCAATGCCCCAGCCACCTTCTCTCGGTTAATGAACTCGGTCTTCATGGAGTATTTGGAAAAATTCGTCATAGTTTACCTTGATGACAAACTCATGTACTCCAAGAATGAAGAGGAACATGCCGAACATCTAAGGCTGGTATTGATGAAACTTCGAGAGCCTCGCCTTTATGCCAAATTCTCCAAGTGTGAATTTTGGTTGCCAGAAGTGACCTATCTAGGTCATGTAATCTCTGGTAAGGGTATTGCTGTCAATCCCGAGCGAGTTCAAGCCGTCCTTGATTGGACTCCACCTGAGACGGTCAAGCAAGTTCGGAGCTTCCTTGGCTTAGCGAGCTATTGCCGCCGCTTTGTCGAGAATTTCTCCAAGGTTGCTAAACCTCTAACTGAACTCCTCAGAAGGATAAAAAGTTCGAGTGTACCCCACAGTGCGAGTTCAGCTTTCAAGAACTGAAAAGACGCCTGACATCTGTTCCCGTACTGGTACCACCAGATTTCTCCAAGGACTTTATTATCTATTGCGACGCCTCGCGACAAGGACTAGGTTGCATACTCATGCAAGACCGTCAAGTAATTGCCTATGCTTCACGGCAATTACACCCAGATGAGGAAAACTATCCCACACATGATCTAGAGCTTGCAGCTGTAGTCCATGCACTCAAAACTTGGCGACATTACCTCCTCGGTAATCGTTGCGAGATCTTCATCGATCACCAAAGTGAAATATATCTTCACCCAACCGGACTTGAATCTTAGGCAACGACGTCGGGTCGAGTTGATCTCGGATTACGACTTAGGAATAACTTACACCCCGTGCAAAGCCAATGTCATGGCTGATGCACTAAGTCGTAAGTCCTATTGTAACAATCTGATGCTACAACAAAGTCAACCACTTCTCCATGAGGAATTTCGTAAGCTTAATCTTCACACTGTTCCTCGAGGGATCCTATCCACACTGGTGGCGAACCTAACCTTACGGATCAAATCATAGCTGCCCAGAAGCGTGATAAGGGCATATTCCGGATTAAGGAAAACATTGCTAGCGGAGTTGCTAAATGTTTTTCCATGGATGAGCGAGGTGTTGTCTTCTTCGAAAACCGCTTGGTGGTTCCCATGAAACAACATCTACGCTAGTTGATTCTTAAGGAAGCTCATGAATCCCCTCTCACCATTCATCTCGGTAGTACTAAAATGTATCAAGACCTACGCCAGAGGTTTTGGTGGACTAGGATGAAGAGACAAATCTCTCAATACATTGCTAATTGCGACATTTGTCGTCATGTTAAAGCAGAGCATCAACGGCCTGCTGGCACCCTTCAACCTTTGGCTATTCCTGAGTGGAAATGGGATAAAATCAGTATGGATTTCATCACTGGGTTTCCCAGGACCAAGAGAGGGAATAATTCCATCTTCGTCGTGATTGACCGTCTTTCCAAAGTAGCCCATTTCCTACCTGTTCGTGAGAGTATCACCGCTAGCCAGCTAGCCGACTTATACATCTCCCGAATAGTGTCACTTCATGGTGTCCCATTGGAAATTAACTCAGACCGTGGGAGTCTCTTCACCTCTCAATTTTTGGAAAGTTTCCAAAATTCTATGGGAACTCGTCTCTCTTTTAGCACCGCCTTCCATCCCCAATCAAGTGGTCAAGTAGAGCGAGCCAATCAAATTCTGGAAGATATGCTCCGAGCTTCTGTCATCTCATTCAGAATGGGTTGGGAGAAATGTCTTCAATTCGCGGAGTTTGCTTATAACAATAGTTATCAAGCTAGCTTGGGCAAAGCTCCTTTTGAAGTTCTCTATGGACGAAAATGTCGAACGCCTCTTAACTGGTCAGAAATCGGGGAAGGACAACTCTTTGGCCCGGATATGATTCAGGAAGCAGAAGAGCAGGTTCGTGTTATTCGTGAGAAATTGAAAACATCCCAATCTCGTCAAAAGAGCCAATATGATCGTAAACATAAGCTCATGACTTATGAAGTCGGCGAGAAGGCTTACCTTCGGATTACTCCGTTAAAGGGAACCCATCGTTTCGGTATCAAAGGCAAATTGGCTCCTCGTTACATCGGACCCTTTCGCATTCTTGCCAAACGAGGAGAAGTTGCCTACCAATTGGAACTACCTTCGCATCTTTCCAGAGTTCATGATGTCTTCCACGTTTCTCAACTCAGGCGTTGCTTCGCGGATCCTATCCATGGAGTGGACCACGAAACGCTTGATCTACAAGATAACCTCTCATATCGGGAATATCCCGTTCGTATCCTTGATCAACCCGAGCGTACCACTCGACGCCATAATATCAAGTTTCTCAAGGTTCAATGGTCACACCATTCCGAGAAAGAGGCCGCTTGGGAAAGGGAGGATCCTCTTCGACTCGAGTACCCCACCTTCTTCCCGGAGGATCCTAAATCTCGGGACGAGATTCTTTTGGGTGGGGGTGAGTTGTCACACCCTAGCTAGTTCAAGCATTAGATTGTGCATCATGTTTAAATTTATCTTAAATTTGAAATGGGGATGACGGAACCCCCAGCACCCCCCCTGGAACAACTAGGGTTTACTAAAAACTTTTTCAATGAACCTGAAATGCCCTTCTAAAAAGCCCACCCTTTTTGTTTTGGGTTAAAACCCTTGACAAAAATGGTGCACATTTTTCTAGGACATCTTAAGGTCATTGGATTAATTCTTATAGTATTTGCATTTGGGCATTTAAATGCTATAAAATATTTTAAATGCTCAAATAATCATAAACTAAAATGTTTGCTGTTGGATATATTCTAAGCAGTAGCCATGATTAATTTTATGCTTTATGGAAATGCCCTGGCATTTTTAATAAAGCCCTGAAGTTACAGAAATAATAGAATAAATGAAAAACAGAAAAGGAGAGAGAGAACAGAGACTTACCTGGCGCAGCCCACTAGCTCGGCCCAGTCCACTGGCCCCTGCCAGTCATCCTCCTCTCGCCAGGAGGACGACAAGCGCGTGGCCGGCGCCCGCGGCCACACGCCGGCCACCTCCTGCTTCTGCCGACACCCCGGACGCGCCTACGAGTGCCACGCACTCCCCCACGTCCCCCTCTCATTCTCCCCACTCTCCCTGTGGCCCTCTCCCCCTCTTTGGCTCTCTCCCCATTCCCTGCCGAGCGCAGCCGTCGCCGCCGACAAGCTCCACCGTAGCCACCGTCGTCCACTCGTTGCCTCGCCGTGCCAAGAAGCTCCGCCGTCGTCCACTGCTTCGCCTTGACCCATCCCCGAGCGCTCGCTCGCCCCGGAGACGCTGCACCGAGCTTGTCTTCAACCTCGATCGCCGGAGATCCCCCTCGCCGCCCCGCTCGCTCCAGCTCTTCCCCGAGCTCGCCGTTCGTTCCCCTGCAACCGCAGTGAGCTATTGGCCTTCTCCCCCTCTCCGTGCTAGCTCTCGTGCACCGTACGCGCCGCCTCGAGTTCACCCAAACGCGCCGTCGCAGAGCTCGTCATCGACGAGGCTCCGTCCATGCCACGGCCACGCCACTTAGTCCACTAACCTCACCACGTCTCCAGGAGTCTAACACACCTTACCACGCGCCTCGTCGTGACCCGCAGCCTCGGTTCCGAGCTCACCCGAGCTCCGGCCGCCGCCAAGGTCGACGCCGGCGACGTTTCCGGCCACCCCAGCTCCACCCACTGCCACCACTCGACGCGGCTCACTCCCCGCATCATGTAGATGGTCTCCGCCGTCCTTTTGGTCGCCGGAGTGCAAAACCCGCAGCCCTCCACCGTCCCTGGCCTTGCCGGCGATGAGCCCCACGTCAACTCCGGCAAATTTGACCCGGGTTGACCCAATTTGAATTCCCATGACTCACTGACGTGTGGGCCCGAGGCCACTAATTAAACTAGATTAGTATTAGTTTAAGACTAACTAAATTTAGTTAGTTAGTTGACACTGACAGATGGGACCCATAGGTCAGGGTTGACCTGGACCGCCTCAGTTGACCGCTGACGTCACATTAACGTCAGGCTGACATAGTAAATCCTTTTCTGGATTTATTTTTAATGGGAAATTCCAGAAAATAGTCTAAACTTCTAAAAATCATAGAAAATCAACCATAGCTCCAAATCAAAAAAATTATATATGAAAAATTATCAGAAAAATTCAATCTATCCATCTATAATGGTTTCATGAATGACAAAACAAGTTAACCTTGCTGTTTAAGCAAAATAAGATAATGCACTAATAAGGCTTTGTTAAATGAGCTAACATTTGAATCTTTGATTCAAATGAGTTCATTCCTTTCTGTTTTAGCTTGCATTAGGCCAAGACACTTTCATTTGCCATGTCATAGCATGCATCATATTGTTGCATATTGTCATGTGTTGATTATGTTCGGTGTGTCTTTTGTGGTAGGTTCTGCCTCCGAGGATAACCCCGAGTATCCGTCTGAAGGGCAGTACCCTACTACCACTACATCAGGCAAGCAACCCATTGATCATTCCGATACAAACCCATGTTCTCGCTTCTGCTCTTGTTTACTGCATTAAGACAACGCGATTCAAACTGCTGTGTGCTACGGTAGTTGAACCCTTATCCTCTGCATGACCTGTCATTGCCACAGTAACTAGATGAAACCCACTAGCATGTGTAGGAGCTGATTGAGCCATGTATGTGTTTCCTACCTTGCTATGCCTGCTATGCTTAGAGATGTGTCAGGTCTGGTTCATCTGGGTGATGGGCTAGAGTGAAATGATTATGTCGGTAATGTGAGGGATGTGTTGACCATGATTTGGTAAAGGTATCGATGAGAGGCCATGTAGGAGTACATGGTGGGTTGTTTCATTGAGACCATCCGTAAGAACTGAGATCTGTATGCGTGATTTAAGATCCAGCTACTACCACACATTGGGCCCTGAAATATGACCCCGCTCGACTTACGGATCCCTCTCGTCCTCTGACCAGGAATTGCAACTAGTTTCTGGTGTTTGTAGGTTATGTGTTGGCGGCCGTGCGTAGCACTGACCCTAGGGGTGGGCTATGATGCGGTAGATACACCATGGCACGGTGTACCGAGTCGCCCGTTTGGTGTCTCGGGAACCCTGCACACATCGTTTGGGGCCGTTGAGGACACCCTAGCCGGATCTCCTTGTGGATGGAACCTGAATAGGCGATAAACCTGGACTAGAAACTTGTGAGGTTAGTCAGGTCGTGGTCTACACCCACGTCGGCTTTCGCTTGAAGTCTGTCGAGCACATGTCGTGTGCAGACGCTAAGTGGTGGAAACATGTGTGATGAAGTACACCCCTGCAGGGTATAAAACTATTCAAATAGCCGCATCCGCGGTAAAGGACTACTTGGTTTCCTATACAGTTCATAGACAAGCTAATGGATACTACTAAAAGACTCAAGATAAGTGTGAGTACCGAGGATGGCCCTCTCGTAGGATGACGAGGGAGGATCCCCGGTGGAGTATTGTGTTGGTGAGTAGTGGACTCGTGTGCGAAAATTATTTTTACTAGTGGAGTTCCGTAGGATAGCTTAGCCAAGAGTCAAAGTTGGCTTGCTGCAATAACACCACCACCTTCTTGAGAATGAGCATGTATAGTAGGTTCTGATGTAAGACTTGTTGAGTACCTTTGTACTCATGTTTGCTTAATTATTGTTTTCAGACGACAACACTGCCCCCTCCGATGGGTTTTATGTAGACCTTGATGTCGATGAGTGACTAGCCACCCAGGTGGTGATCCTGGCCATGGAGGGCCCTATGTAGATAGACATGCTTCGAGAAGCCTTCTTACTTTCTAGTGTCTGTACTCAGACTATTTGCTTCCGCATGTACTTGTATGCTTGTATGACTTGAGTGTTGGGTCATGTGACCCCTATCTGTATGAACATGTTATGTATGGCTCTCTGGAGCCTCTAAATAAAGTACTTGAGTTGTAGAGTTTTTTTGTGATGCCATGTTGTATGTACTCATATCGGGCATATTGTGTGCATTATTGAAATGCTTGGTATGAGTGGGATCCGACAATCTAGTTGTTTATCCTTGGTAGCCTTTCTTATGGGGAAATGTAGTCTAGTGTTCCTCGAGCCATAGCAGTCCGCTATAGCCCGGTTCACCGGAGTCCTGCTAGCCCAGCACTACTGCTCAGGACACTTGACTGGCCGGCATGTGTTTCACTTCGTTCCTATGTCTGTCCCTTCGGGGAAATGTCACGTGGTGACATCCGGAGTCCTGCCTAGCCTGCTACAGCCCGGGTTCCCCGGAGTCCTGTTAGCCCAGTGCTACAGCCCGGATTCACTCGATGATGACCGACATGCTCGATGTGATTCATGTATGCCTGTCTCCATAGGTCTGCGCCGCTTTGGGTTCACGACTAGCCATGTCGGCCCGGGTTCTCTGTCATATGGATGCTAGCTACACTATCATATACGTGAGCCAAAAGGCGCAAACAGTCCCGGGCCATGGTAAGGCGACACCCGTGGGGATATCGTGCGTGAGGCCGCAATGTGATATGAGGTGTTACCGGCTAGATCGATGTGACTTGGAATCAGGGTCCTGACAGCACCGGTCTACGATTAACAGCATGAGGCCATCTAAATGCATCAAGAACAACATGCTACAGCACTCTAACATAGCAACAAAATACATGGCAGGGATCCACTCAAGATGCCTGACAAAAGATGAACACTGAGCTACGGCTAATTCACTCAATAACAGGTTCAAACAAGCATGGCAAAAGTGCAAAAGATAACAGGTTACAGAGTGAAATAAGCATGTCAGAAATTTAACATCAGGAAACAATGTTTAGAGCACGATAACGACATGCTACAGGAACATAACATGGCAAAGCAAGGTATGTCATGAAGCTACTCAAAGCATATAACAAAAGTCCCTTACTGACCATAAGCCAAAAGGGATCAGAAAATACAATGGCAACCATGTGAACATAGCAATTATCGTTAACAGATTCAGACTTGGTGAAATTTCAGGACATGGCAAAACAGATTCATGTTGGCATGTTAACAAGCTTGATTAACTCACTACATAGCATAACATGGCATGGCATGGCATGAAATAAATCTAGCATGGAGTAGGCATGAAAATGAAGCTATCCTTGTGCAAAACAACCTCATAGCATGCTTGAAATAAACCACACAAAAATGACAAGACAACATCATGATGTAAAATGACATGTTTATGAACTTTCTCAAATGCAGAAACTAATGCCACCACTGAGTTAGTGGGATTTTTATACCCCAAAAACATATATAATATGTTGGGGTTGCTGTAGATAAATCCCCACAAATGCTCTAAGATGCAAACTGCCTAAAAAGGAAAATAGATAGAAAAGGGAAATGCCTAAAACAGAAACGTCCCAATCTGGACTTACCAGATAAGGAAATTCCCGAATCAGAAAGACCCCAAAATGGACAAATGCATGTTTGGGTTTAAAACAGGGGTGTGCAGATGACATGTGGGCACATGGGTCCCACGTGTCATGTGAGAGAAAGCGTGTGCGAGTGTGCGGCTGGCCGGTGAGCCTGGCGAGACGTGAGGTTGGCATGTGGGTCTGGCTTGGGGCCCATGAGGCGGTGATGCAAGCATGCGGGAGCAGGGAAAACAGAGGAGGGTCGGCGGCGACCGAGCGCGGCGGAGGCCTCGCTGGAGTTGCTCCGGTAGCCTAGCGGAGCGGCGGAAGGGTGCAAAAGAATCGCGGGAGGATCCCGCGTCTGCGAGTGCTGCTAGGTGCACCGAGCGACGACGGAGTCGACGCCGGCGATGAGCTATAGAGGCCGCGACGGTGCAGACGCACGCGGCTAAGCGGACTACTACACGAGCATCTAAGGGCGTTGATCGAACCTATTCTAAGTGCAGAACACGACGGACACACGCACATGGGCAACGGGGGATGGAGCACTCGCCGGAGACGAGGTCCGACGGCGACGACTCGAGCGGACGGCGCGGGAGCAGCTAAGGCATGCAAAAGAGGGGGCGATAGGCACGGGACTGCACAAGGGCTTACCACGAGCACGATCGTGTGCTCGGATGGCCGGGAGATGGACGGAGACGAGCACGACGGCGACCGAACACCTACGGGTGTCGCGGGGAAGAAGAGGAAGGAGACGGCTCCGTCTTGGCGTCTCGAGGGGAAGTAGTGGACGCCGGGGACGTAGTCGACGTAGGGGAGGAAGACGGACACGATCGCCGGGGTGGAGGTGGTCGAAGATCACGCCGGCGATGAGCTCACGCTCCCAGATGCGCTCGGGACATGGCCAAAACAACGGATCTGGTGGCTAAACCTACCAATCGACGGCGGCGGCAGAGGAGGGAAACCCTAGGAGAGGCAGGGGACAAGGAGTGGTGGCTTAAGAGGGGCTAGGGTGAGTGGCGCAAGCTCACGCGCTCTCGGGCTCGGGGTCCCCATGGCGACAGTGAGAGGAAAGGGAAGAGGTGGGTTCGGTCTACAGGGAGGCACCGATAGGTGGGGCTGAGGCGACCACATGGCAAGAGGCTAGCAAGGGTGCGGGCGCGCGCGGGTGAGAAAAAGAGGGAGAGGGGGCCGAGCGGGCTGGCTGGCGTGCTGGGCTCACTGGTGTGGGGCTAGCTTGGCCTTGTTGGGGATCGTAGCAGAAATTTAAAATTTTATACGCATCACCAACATCAATCTATGGAGTCATCTAACAACGAGGGGAAGAGGAGTGCATCTACATACCCTTGTAGATCGCGAGCGGAAGCGTTCAAGAGAACGGGGATGATGGAGTCGTACTCGTCGTGATCCAAATCACCGATGATCCTAGCGCCGAATGGACGGCACCTCCGCGTTCAACACACGTACGGAGCAAGGACGTCTCCCTTGCCTTGATCCAGCAAGGAAGAGGGAGAGGTTGAGGAAGAGGGCTCCAACAGCAGCACGACGGCGTGGTGGTGGTGGAGCAGCAGTACTCCGCAGGCCTTCGCCAAGCTCTTGCGGAGGAGGAGAGGTGTTGGGGAGGGGAGGGGTTGTGCCTATGATGTGGTGTGCAGCCCTCCCCTTGCCCATCTATTTATAGGGGAAGGAGGAAGGGGGCCGGCCCCCTCTAGATGAGATCTAGAGGGGGGCGGCGGCCAAGGGGAGGGGGCTTGCCCCCCAAGCAAGCGGGGCGCCCCCCTTAGGGTCCCCCCACAACCCTAGGCGCATGGGCCCAAGGGGGGATGCGCCCAGCCCATGTAGGGCTGGTTCCCTTTCCTCTATGGCCCATTAGGCCCTCCAAGAGAGGTGGCCCCTCCTGGTGGACCCCCGGAACCCCTCCGGTGGCCTCGGTACAATACCGATATGCCCCCGAACCTTTCCGGTGACCGTATGACAACTTCCTACATATAAATATTCACCTCCGGACCATTCCGGAACTCCTCGTGACGTCCGGGATCTCATCCGGGACTCTGAAAAATATTCGGTAATCACATACAAGTCTTCCTAATAACCCTAGCATCATCGAACCTTAAGTGTGTAGACCCTACGGGTTCGGGAACCATGCAGACATGACCGAGACAACTCTCCGGCCAATAACCAACAGCGGGATCTGGATACCCATGTTGGCTCCCACATGTTCCACGATGATCTCATCGGATGAACCACGATGTCGAGGATTCAAGCAATCCCGTATACAATTCCCTTTGTCAATCGGTATGTTACTTGCCCGAGATTCGATCGTCGGTATCCCAATACCTCGTTCAATCTCATTACCGGCAAGTCACTTTACTCGTTCTGTAATGCATGATCCCGTGACCAACTACTGAGTCATACTGAGCTCATTATGATGATGCATTACCGAGTGGGCCCAGAGATACCTCTCCATCATACGGAGTGACAAATCCCAATCTCGATTCATGCCAACCCAACAGACACTTTCGGAGATACCTGTAGTGTACCTTTATAGCCACCCAGTTACGTTCTGATGTTTGGTACACCCAAAGCACACTTACGGTATCCGGGAGTTGCACAATCTCATGGTCTAAGGAAATGATACTTGACACTTAGAAAAGCTCTAGCAGACGAACTACACGATCTTTTGCTATGCTTAGGATTGGGTCTGGTCCATCACATCATTCTCCTAATGATGTGATCCCGTTATCAATGACATCCAATGTCCATGGTCAGGAAACCATAACCATCTATTTATCAACGAGCTAGTCAACTAGAGGCTCACTAGGGACATGTTGTGGTCTATGTATTCACACATGTATTACGATTTTCGGATAACACAATTATAGCATGAACAATAGACAATTAGCATGAACAAGGAAATATAATAATAACCATTTTATTATTGCCTCTAGGGCGTATTTCCAACAGGCCTGCCTAGGAGGCCAAGGCCCAGTTGGTGCTGCTGCTGCTCTGCTGCGCTTCTTCTTTTCTTATTTTCTTCAGACAGAAAAACAAAAGGAAAAGCACAGGGGACAAGGAGAGGAGTTTGAGCAATATAAAAATACCCTCATGACCCTGAATTTGTGTAGTATTTAATAAAATTGCTTTGGTAATTTTTAAAGGTAGAAAAATATTCCAAGTTTGAATTATAATTCAAACTTGATGCATTTTTGAACCCAACCAAAACAATTCCAAAAGAGGTGAAATTTGGTAGGGGGCTTCAAGGCATGGTGCTAGAATTTTGGGAAAAAGATGAGCATTAAAGGAGGGGGGGTAGAGGTGCACTTGCCAAAGAAGGAAAAGAGGGGAAGAGGTGGTGATGAGTGGAGGGGAAGGATGATGCTTGGATACCAAGGAACATGCCTCAGTGCAATATGCTCACAACATGAAGATGCACATGATTATGGGGATATGCACAGTGACACCAAGCACAAAGCAAACACATGATGAGGCCATAATGCAACAATGGATGGCAAAAGAAATATG
Organism: Triticum dicoccoides; assembly: GCF_002162155.2. Taxonomy (NCBI): domain Eukaryota; kingdom Viridiplantae; phylum Streptophyta; class Magnoliopsida; order Poales; family Poaceae; genus Triticum; species Triticum dicoccoides. Next base: position 527,226,732 of record NC_041392.1, on the reverse strand, counting down.
ACAAGTGATAACAAGATAATGCAAGGGCAAACAAAACAAATTCAAAATGAAACCCACAAAGAGGAAAACCACTTGAAATTGATGAAGAACAAGATGGATATATTGGCAAAATGGGAAGTTTTACATCTAGGGTGTTACACATTGGGTGCGCCGGGTCAAGGAGATAATACATTCATCTAATAAGATGGATGCCGGCTCAGCAGTTTTAATGTTGGAGAAGAATTGCCATTTTGAACCTCTGAAGCAGAAGCTGGGGCGACTCAAGCGTGACTGTAATGACATGGGAACGTTGATGGCGGCTCTCGTCAAGTATGCTGATTATGATACTACCAAAGACCCGGTGTCTGATGAAGAAAAGGTAATGAAGGGAAAGAAGAACGACAATGGCAAGGGTCACCAGCATAACCCGACAAATCAGGGAGGTAATAAACGTAAGGCTGATGAGTTTGTTGCTAACACCAATGCACAGGGCGGTAATCAATGGCGCAAGGGCAGACAGCCCCCTCGGTCGGGCGGGTCAGGTCCCACCCTTGAGCAGTTATTAAATGAACCTTGTCCAAAGCACGGCACCCGGGAGAAGCCAGCCACCCACCTGTGGGAAGATTGTACGATCATGAAGGTTTTTAAAAATTCAAACGTGTTTGATGGAGGTCACGGCCCAGGTGGCAGTTTAGTAGGAGGCAGTTTTCACGGCCCGAGCACCGGTTCAGGTGGAGGAGGTTTCCACGGTCAGGGCTATCCTCGTCACCAAGGAGGATATAATCAGCAACCCGGCCAAGATAATCAGCAGCAACAAACCGGTTATCAGAGCAACCCGAAGCAGCTGAGTAGTGGGCAATACCATGTATTTACCATTAGTTTATGTAAGAGGGACCAGAAGCTTCACAAGAGGGCCGTCAATGCCGTTGAGCCGGCGGTTCCACGTTATCTACGTTGGTCAGAGCAGCCTATTGTGTGGAGCAGAGAGGATCACCCGCCCCGGGTTAATAATCCGGGTCACTTGGCCTTGGTAGTGGCACCTCAGGTTGGTCAATACAAGTTCACTAAGGTGCTCATGGATGGAGGCAGCAGCATCAACATCCTCTACTATGAGACATTCCGCCGGATGGGATTGACTGATAAAAATCTTAAACAATCCAACACTGTTTTTCACGGTGTGGTACCTGGTAAATCGGCATACCTAGTTGGTAAGATTGAACTGGAAGTAGCCTTTGGGGATGAGTACGACTCCAGAGCAGAAAAATTAACCTTTGAGGTGGTTAAAATCAAAAGCCCATATCATGCTCTGTTCGGGCGACCGGCTTATGCCAAGTTCATGGCTCGGCCGTGTTATGTGTACAGCTCAAGATGCCGGGTCATAAGGGCACCATTACAGTACATGGGAGCCGGAAGATAGCCTTGGAGTGTGAAGAAGGTGATGCCGCCTATGCCGAATCTATTTGTGCAACAGAGGAGTTAAAGTTTTATAAGCATCATGTTGATCCGGCAGACATGACGTCATTAAAGAAACCAACAACAGAGCATGAGCCGGTGTTGAAATTCAAATCAGCTGAGGACACCAAGATTGTTGACTTTGTGCCTGGCGACTCATCCAAGAAGTTCATTATCAGTGCAAACTTGGATCCGAAATAGGAAAGCGCGTTCATCGAGTTCATCCATGAGAACAGGGACACCTTTGCATGGAAACCTTCAAACATGCCGGGTGTCCCGAGGGAACTCGCTGAGCACACTCTTAATGTTGATCCAAAGTTCAAACCTGTTAGACAGTTTCTCCGACGGTTCAATGAAGAATGGCGCAAGGCCATTGGAGAAGAGGTGGCCCGGCTCTTGGCGGCCGGGTTCATTGTAGAGGTCTTTCACCCAGAGTGGTTAGCTAACCCGATGCTCGTGTTCAAAAAGAATGGCACCTGGCGTATGTGTGTAGATTACACCAATCTGAACAAAGCTTGTCCGGCTGATCCTTTTGCTCTCCCCCGTATTGATCAGATCATTGATGCTACGGTGGGTTGCGCATGTTTGAGTTTCTTGGATGCTTATTCCGGTTATCATCAGATTAAGATGGCGGTCAAGGATCAGGAGAAGACAGCTTTTATTACTCCTTTTGGAGCTTTTTGCTATGTGTCTATGCCTTTTGGGCTTAAGAGTGCCCAGGCGACTTACCAACGTTGTGTGTAGAATTGTCTTCACGATCAAATCGGGTGTAATGTTCATGCTTACGTGGGTGATATCGTGGTAAAGTCCAGGAAGGAGGAAACCTTGGTCATAGATCTGAAAGAGACTTTCGATAATCTTCGGATCTACAAAATGATGCTTAACCTGGCCAAGTGTGTTTTTGGAGTCCCAGCTGGCAAGCTCTTGGGTTTTTTGGTATCCAACCGAGGTATTGAAGCTAACCCGGAGAAAATCAAGGCAATTACGTCTTTAGCCAAACCAACGTGCATCAATGACGTTCAGCGGCTGGCGGGTCGTGTTGCTGCCTTGAGGCGGTTCATAAGCCGGTTAGGGGAGAAGGCAATGCCTTTGTATCAGATGATGAAGAAAACAAATGCTTTTATTTGGAGTGATGCTGCAAATACTGCTTTTGAGGATATGAAGGCACAGCTTGCTGAGCCGCCGGTTCTTGCTGCTCCAGTTGAAAAAGAGCCGTTGTTATTATATGTGGCCGCCAACTCACGGGCTGTTAGTGTGGCTATTGTGGTGGAGCGCAAGGAGGCTGGCAAGGAACATCCAGTTCAATGGCCGGTTTACTACGTCAGTGAGGAGTTGATTGAGTCCAAGCAACGATATCTGCATTGGCAGAAACTCATATATGGGGTACTCATCGCAAGCCAGAAGCTTAAACATTAATTCCAGGGTCACCCAATCACTGTGGTCATCTCTGCTCCTTTGGGAGACATCATTCAAAACAGAGAAGCCACTGGGCGAGTCGCCAAGTGGGCAATTGAGCTTGGGTCTCATGGGTTGAAGTATGTGCCGCGTACTGCGATCAAATCTCAAGCACTGGTTGACTTCATCAATGACTGGACAGAGATGCAGATGCCAGAAGAGAAACTAGACAACACGTATTGGACTATTCATTTTGATGGGTCCAGACAGTTGGAAGGCTCGAGGGCTGGAGTTGTGTTAACTTCCCCATGAGGTGACAAATTTTGTTATGTGTTACGGTTGATGTTTCCTTGCACCAATAACGCAACAGAGTATGAAGCCTTGCTCCATGGTCTTCGAGTGGCGAAAGAGATGAGTTTGAGCCAGGTCAGATGTCTTGGCAACTCAGATCTAGTGGCTCAACAGGTATCTGGCAAGTGGGATTCCAAGGACCCTCTCATGGCGGCTTATTGCCGGGAGGTGGATGATGTTGCAGGGCATTTTAAAGGTTATCAGGTGGAGCACATTGACCGTCGAAAGAACGAAGCGGCTGATGCCTTAAGCCGGTTGGGGTCTCAGCGTAAGCCGGTGCCACCTATCACCTTTTTGGATATTTTGCATAACCCCTTTGTCAAGTTGCCCATAGAAGAAGATTTAGCTGTTCCTGACCCGGAGGCGCAGTTGGTGGCGGCTCTTCATGTCATCCCAGATTGGACAGTACCGTTCTTGCCTTACATGACCCGGGGAGAGTTGCCATCGGATGAGACCTTGGCTCGATAGATAACCCGGCGGTCTAAGTCAATGACGATTTCGGATGGAGAGTTATATCATCGCAGTGTTTCTGAAGCGTTTCAGCGGTGTGTTTCCCCCGAAGAAGGTGAAAAAATCCTTCATGAGATCCATGAAGGTGATTGTGGTCATCACGCCGGGTCAAAATCTTTGGTGGCCAAGGCGTTTCGTAACGGTTTTTACTAGTTGACGGCTCATGCTGATGCAGAAGATCTGGTTAGTAGATGTGATGGATGTCAAAAATTTGCACGACGAGCGCATGTGCCAGCTCAAGAGCTCCGGATGATTCCAATCACTTGGTCGTTTGCGGTCTGGGGGCTTGACATGGTGGGACCTTTCAAAAGATCTAAGGATAAAAAGACACATCTCCTGGTGGCAGTTGATAAATTCACCAAGTGGGTTGAGGCGGAGCCTGTGAGTAAGTGTGACGCGGCCACGATGGTTCAGTTCATGAAAAAGGTGATCTTCTGTTTTGGTTTTCCACACAGTATTATCACTGACAATGGCACTAATCTTTCTCAAGGGGCTATGGAGGAGTTTTGTCAACGAGAGCATATTCAGCTTGATGTTTCTTCTCCAATGGTCAAGCTGAGAGAGCCAATCAGAAAATTTTGAAAGGGCTCAAACCCCGGCTTATGGTTGCTTTACAGCAAACGCCGGGTTGTTGGGTAGAGGAGTTACCCTCGGTGCTGTGGAGTATCAACACCACACCCAACAGGTCTACAGGTTACACACCTTTCTTCATGGTTTATGGAGCAGAAGCAGTGTTGCCTAGTGACATCCGTCATGACTCGCCCCATGTGGCGGCTTATGTTGAAGCCAATAATGAACAAGCCAGACAGGATGCACTTGACTTGTTGGATGAAGAAAGAGACTTAGCGGCAGCCCGGTCAGCAATTTATCAACAGGACCTACGTCGTTATCACAGCCGCCGGGTTAAGTCCAGGACTTTTCAGGAAGGCGACTTGGTGCTCCAGCTCATTCAGGATCTGTTAGATGCACACAAGTTATCCCCACCTTGGGAAGGACCCTTTGTGGTCAGTAAGAACTTAAACAACGGGTCATATTACCTCATTGACGTTCGAGAGCACCAAGACTCACGTAAGTCGGAGGAAGAGACCCGCCGGCTGTGGAATATTGCTCAACTTCGGCCATACTACACTTGAGCCACCGACTCTCATCATGTACATACTTTAACATTGTATATACCATGTTAAGCAATAAAGTAAGACCATCAGTCTCTTTTCTTTTCAAAGATTATGCATCTTTGTTATTCCTTATTTTTCAAATGACTATTAAGGAGTTGATCATATTTGAATCAAGTTTAACCTTTTTGGTCCAGCTTATGATCGTATCTGAATCTAGCTGTAATCTCATGGTCACTCGGGGGCTTCCTGTTCAAACATAGGTCGTATTCGAACCAAATAGTACATAGTTGTCGTAACCCTCTTGATCGGCTCAAGGCCAAACTCACCTGGGGGCTTCTTGATCGTATCTGAATCATAGCTTAACCCCTTTTGGGTCCGACTTGGATCGTATTCGAATCAGGGTCGTTAAAAACCTCTCAAGGTCATTTGGCAGCTTCCTGTTCAGACATAGGTCGTATTCGAACCAAAGAGAACATAGCTGTCGGTACCCTCTTGATCGAGGCAACGCCAAAGCCACTGGGGGCTATATGGTCATATTCGAACCTTAGCTTAACCCCTTTGGTCCGATTTACTGATCGTATTCGAATCAGAAACCCCCACATTTTGAATACAGGATTAAATTATGCTTATTATCTATTGCTTGCCTTTTAGTTTTTTGTTGTTTCAATATTACAAACAATTAGCCTGGTCTTCTTCATCGACTTGACTATTTGACAACACAGCCGCCCGGGTCATTCACACCAGCGGCTTACGGATCAAAAGGTGCAACCTACCAAGGTATAGTAATCATTGAGTATTCAAAAAAGCATTGGCTTCTCATAAAGATTGAATTATCAAATTCATCACCCGGGTTATTTAAACCGGCGGTCTAAGGATCAAAAGGGACAAGGTATGGTTATTACTTATACGCACTTACCTGATGCATTAACTAAAGAGTTAGTTTCAGTCCTTGTCCTTTATTTATATCTGTCTCTGGTTCTTACTGTGGTAAACGTATTGGCTATAAATTGGGTGTTCTAACCCGTTTGGTTCTAAGCCACCAAGCCAGTCTTTTCTTTGTATTTACAGGAACATAATTCAAACATTGCAGAAACAAACATTAAATACGATGCATACATTGGCATCAGGAAACACAGACTCACATAAAAGTGTTTTATGCGCGATGGCATAAGCAACGCATGCAGTATTTTCACCACTAAGTTATTACAAGGCTTTATAAGCCCATGAAGATGATCATTGTTCCTCCCTCGCCGGTTCACCACCTTCTATTGGCTGGAAGTTGGGTTTTGACCAATCAAAACCATTCACGGTGACAAATTCGGCTTCGTCATCGATCAGGCTGACCGGGTCAACTTCCGGGGCAAATGTGTCTTCTCTCACTGGTGGGATCAAATCTGTTACCTTGTATGAGGGAGTGGCCATCTTCTTATTCTCACTATCAAAACCCGACTGGTATTTATCAACATTGGTATCATCTCCAAGGGTAGTTGCCTGAGGCCGGACTCCGCGCACGCAAGCCATGAAGCCATCCTGATCAAAAGGAGACCTGTCTTCCTTCACGGTGGGATAGCCTCTTGCCATGTCCGCTGGGTCTAGGTCTGGCACCCAAGCCTTGGAGCGGCTCAGAGCAGTCAAAGCTCTGGCTCACGCGCAGGAGCGTTTTACTTCTTGAAACCTGGCAGGAAGGATGGATAGTTTCTTCAGGACGTCGCTGAGCCGGTTGGGTCCTTGATTAGCAGGAGAGATGGCGGCCAGATCCCGCTGTGCACCAATATACAGTTGTTCAACCAAAGTATATACTGCCTTCAGTTTGATCAACAGGTCTTGGCTCAGATTTTTTTCTTTGAGGACTTGCATAAATTTTACACACAAAGTCAGTTGGCGGATTATACTCCGGATCGGCAAAAGGCACACAAAAGTTAAAGTCAGACACCTTACCAAAGATAGCAGCTACCATTTGAGACACATGGCCCTTTAACCCGTTCAACTCTGTTGAAATCTCTTTCAGAGTTGTTTCGGCCGTCTCAGCACGTTGGGTCAGAAGCGTTTTTTCCTCTTCCCAAGTTTTCTTCTTAGTAGCAAAGTTGGTCTTTAAAATTTCCGTGGCAGAGAGATTTATTTGCAGTTTGGAGTTAGCGGATTTGATTTCTGTCTCCTGACTCGCTAGCCGGGTCTTCATGTCAGTCAATTGAGAGTTCAATTCAGATAAGGCATTCTGCAAAACATTCAGATGAGTCAAGATTTGGTTTCAAATTCAAAAATCAAGATTCAAGTCTCAAGTACTTTACAAAAAACCACTTGACACTTGGGGGCTAATGTATGCCAAATCAAATTTCTACGACTCTACAGACATATTTAAGTCCCAAGTACCTTCCAAAGTAGCAACACTTGGCACTTGGGGGCTAATGTATACAGTTCAGCAAGTTTCTCAAAGGTTAAACCGGAATATTAAGCCTTTTAAATACGGAACCAAACAATTTAAAGTACCGATTCATTTGTTATCAAAATGAACTGGCCCTTGGGGACTATAGGTGAAGCTTTGATCTCTTAAAGTCAAGAAAAGTTTCAAATGTAAAGGTCTCGGCCTATATTTTAAACTCTACAGGTCATTTCGGTTCTCTCATAATCTGAAGACTTGGGGGCTGAAGGAATACAGATAAGCCAGAAAAACATACCTCGTATTTCAACTATAGTTGTTTGACCATTTCAATCTCAGAGTCGTGGCTGGAGTGTACATGGTTAAGATAGCCGGATAAAATATCATTGGCATTGAGACGGTCGTCAAAGCGAACTTTCTGCCTCTCCAATGCCTCTTGTTTTGTTGTACACCGAGCCAGCATGGTTGGTTCCCGGTTCAATAAAGCGGCTCCTGGTAATCTGAACATCTTGTGCAGACGGAGACGGCGGGTTGGCTGAACTTGATGGTCCGATTGTGGAAGGGTTCATAATGGTTTCGTCAAATGACTGCTCAGGAGGATTTGCTTCGGTGTCAATAGGCGGGTCTTCTGGAGCATCAGTTAACGGAGAAGAATGTCTAGCCGGGTCAGATGCCAGCACCGGCGGGTCTTCCGCCGGCTTAGCTGCCTTCGCTTTCTTGGATTTAGCTTGGCCACTAAGAAAAAATGTTGCAGGATTGTCAGTATAAAGATACAATTGAACAACCCGAAAGAAAGGAGGATTTCTGATTACCCGGGAGCGGTCTTGAAAGCCGAGAATTGCGTCTGTGATGAGTCGCCAGAAGAGCGAGACACCTCCTGAAAGGATAAAATAGAGTTAAAAGAAATATAAGGAGAAGGATCCATTAAACAGAGTTAAAGACAGAAATAAGTAAACCTCATTCGGACGTTTCTGAGGAGTTTGTTGAAGAACGACAGCTGGTTCATATTCAATCCCAGCTTGACGGCAGCTTTCATGTTGCTGCTTTTTCAAACGAAAGTTGGGATCCAAGTGAGCTAAAGGGTTATAAAACCTTACTTTACGGATCACTCGTCGAACTTTGTCTTGGTAAGGGCTCTGAGTCAGAGGAAATGATAGTTACCTCTGCTTCCCCAGCCTGACTGGCCCCAGTGTCATCCTGGTAATGATCAGTGTCAATAAGATTGCTAAAAAATTGGCCAAGGGAATCAAGGGCTACCTCCGAGTCAGATGTATCATCAAGCTTCATCAGGTCTTCAGCAGTACTCTTGTCGTGGAATTGTCACGGCAGATGTCCTAGAGCAAGGACTTAGTCGTAGGGCCATCGCACTAGGAAGCTTAAAGGGGTTAATCGGGACAAAGGACACGAGAGAGTTTTATACTAGTTCGGCCCCTTACGATGAAGGTAAAAGCCTACGTCTAGTTGGGTTTGGTATTGCTAAGGTTTCGATCACCAAGAGGCTTAACTCGCCGGCTTGGTTATCGACTTGTTGTTTCTTGCCCTCAACCGCCACTGGGTCGTCCCCTTATATACACGGGTTGACGCCAGGTGGCCTACAGAGTCCCGGGCGGCTCATAATCATGTCCGGCTCGGTGACTTTCTTTACATGTCTTTCTGTACAAGTATTTCCTTACATGTGGCGTTTTACAATATCGGGCCTTAAGCCGGCCCCAGGCCTTTGGGCCTTCTATAAGACTTAATAAACTACAAACTTGGATGTTTACTGAACTTCTTGCGTAACCCGCCATTGAAGCTGACCCGGCCCCTCCTGGGCGGGTCTTAGCTGATAGTAATATCCCCAACATTAGGCCCCAGGTTGACTCTGAACTTTGTTCTTTGTCAATCTTCAACACTTAGTCAGAATCCATCCTCTGTCTAAAAACTTCTGTAACCCGCCGTGATGTCATCTTTTGAAAACACAAAAAACCTTCATGACGTCATCTTACAACGGATCTTTCATTTTTTAATGCCTTCCGAGAATCGAGGCGTCTGTTCAGTTGGATAATTATTATTGGGTCTCCTTGATTTTCGCGCCCGCCTGTTCACATCTGCCCTTATAAATAGGCGCGCGGCCGGTCCTTCCCATTCTCCTTTCTTCCTCATCTTCTTCCTCTCGCAACCTCCATCGCTGCTCGAGCTACGCCGCCGCCGCGACTCTCATCGTCGTCATCAAGCTTGGCCGCTGCATTACCCTGAGTCCGACCAGAGGAAGCGGCGATTCTTCGCGGCAGACCTGCATCTCGTAAGTTTTCTTCTCTCACACACCCAGATCTGTTCTAGGTTTGCAAGTTCTTCAGTGTTCTTCACCTGTTCGCCATGGATCATCTGTAGATCTTCTCCGTAACTTCTTTTTGATCCAAAGAAGAGATATAACTCGCGCGGTAGCTTGTTTGGCATTCATTTTTGATATCAGTAGATCCCTTTTACCTGTATAGATGCTTCTTTATAATCGACGAACTCATCCGTACTAGGTTTTTAGGTCTAGAATATTTTCCTTTTTGAAACAGCCTTTTGATCTGAAATAATATCAATCACTTTGGGAAACTTGTTTGTCCCAATACTTAGCGGAATCCACTTTCTGAAAGAATCTATAGTCATGGCGGTTTACCGCACCGGCTCTCTTTTCCTTATATGTCATTAGCCCTTAGTTAAACCGCCATTGCTTGTTTTATAACTGACCGTAGGCTGAACCGGCATATTATTATCTATTTTTCAGCTCTCTACACATCATGCCATCAAAGACACCCACCGTCTGTAACTGGGTCCCTTCGTCCATAACGGGGGAACGGTTAAAGGAGTTCTTCATCATTGTGTTTCTGCCTTCGAAGAATGTCATGTCTTATCGTGCTCCTGACCCGGAGGAAGAACGCCCCAATCCAAAAGATGGAGAAGTGATTGTCTTCACTGACCACATGAATCGTGGCTTCTCACCGCCCGGTTCAAAATTCTTCAGAGAGGTCCTTCATTTTTTTCAAACTCCACCCTCAGGACCTTGGACCCAATTCCATTTCCAAAATTTGGAACTTTCAAGTACTCTGTGAGGTGTATCTTCAGCAAGAGCCCATCGTAGAGCTGTTTAGGGAGTACTTTTATCTAAACCGGCAGAACGAATGCCCAAATGGTCCTAGCTTGGAACTTGGAGGCATCTCAATTCAGCGCCGCCAGGGTGCTGTTTTCCCTCTTATCATCTTACCAAGTCACCCAAAGGACTAGAATCAAACTTGGTTTTATTGTCCGGATATTTCTCCAGCAAAGTAGAAGCCTTTGCCGGGTTACCGCCCCGGTCGTCTTGACTCCAAGTTCACCCTTCCGGATAAGCTCACCATTGCTGAACGCAAGAAGCTACTTCCCTCCATCAGAAAAATCAATGCTTTGTTGGGCAAAGGTTTAACCGGAGTAGATCTGACCCGCTGCTGGATCTCATGGTGGGTTATTCCATTAGGCCGTCGATCCAAACTGATGTATGAATATGACGGAAGCCCGGACAACTCTCTTCGTTACAGCTCAATTGAACTCACCGAAGAAGACATTGTTTTGATGTCAACTCTTTTGGTAAATGGGAAGTACGAAGATTGCAGTATTGTTGGGTTGAGTCCCTTTTGCAAGATTAATCCGGCGCCAGAAGTAAGTACATTCTAATCTCTTTGTCTTCGTGTTTTGCTCAGCTATTTGTACTTAATACTTATCTTTCTTCTTGTCTTTACAGGCCAATTCTGACTTCTGGAAGGTGAAATATGACTATGAAGCTGCCAAGAAGGCGAAAGCCGCCGCTATGAACACCAAGAAGACGACCCGGAAATCAAAGAAGAAGAAGAAGAAAACTATTGCTGAGGATTTAATGAAGCTTGATGACTCGTCTAACTCGAAGGTAGCCCTTGATTCCCTTGGCCAATTTTTTAACAATCTTATTGATACTGATCCTTACTAGGATGACACTGGGGCTAGCTAGGCCGGGGAAGCAGAGGTAACTATCATTTCCTCTGACTCAGAGCCCTTACCAAGACACAAAGTTCGACGAGTGATCCGTAAAGTAAGGTTTTCTAACCCCTTAGCTTACTTGGATCCCAACTTTCATTTGAAAAAAGAGCAGCATGAAAGCCGTCGTGAAGTTGAGATTGAAGATTTGCCGGCTGTCGTCCCTGAATAGACCCCTCGGAAACGTCCGAACGAGGTTTACTTATTACTGTCCTTACCTTTGTTTTAATGAATCATGCTCCTTGTATTTTCTTTAACTCCTTTCATTTACCTTTTCAGGAGGTGTCTCGTTTCTCGGGCGGCTCATCACAAACACAATTTCCGGCTTTCAAGACCGCTCCTGGGTAATTAAAAACCATTTTTTCTTCTGAGTTTGATCAATTGTTATCTTAATGCTGATTATCCTGCAATATTTTTATTCAGTGGTAAAGCTAAGTCCAAAAAAGCGAAGGCAACAAAAAGAATGGAAGACCCGCCAGTACTGGCATCTGAGCCGGCTAGGCCACCTTCTCCATTGACTGTCGCCCCAGAAGACCCGCCTATTGTTCATGAAGCAAATCCTCCAGAGCCATCCCTTGTCAAGAACACTATTAACCCTTCTGCAACTATTCCATCAAGCTCAACCGGCCCACCGTCTCCCCATGTTTAAGATGTTCAAATAACTGGGAGCCGCTATGTTGAGCCGGGGAACCCGACGGTTTTGGCACGATGCACAGCTAAGCAAGAAGCTTTGGAGAGGCGGAAGGTTCGTCTTGATGTTGCCAATTATGACCGTCTTAATGCCAGTGATATCTTATCCGGCTATCTCAGTCATGTACACTCCAGTCGTGATTCTGAGATTGAGATGGTCAAGCAGCTTCAATTGAAGTATGAGGTATGTAATTTCCGGTTTATCAATATTCCTTCAGCCCCCAAGTCTGTAGATTATGAGAGAAACAGAATAACCTATAGACTTACAATATAGACTGATAATTTTACTTCTGAATCTTTGCTTGATATTGGTAGAACAAGACTTCACCTGTAGCCCCCAAGGACCGGTTTATTTAAGCATTAATGAATCAGTACTTCAGAATTGAACACCATCTGTAAAATACTTAACATTCCGGTTTATCTTTGATAACCTTGTTGAACTGTGTACATTAGCCCCCAAGTGCCAAGTGATGTTACTTTGTAAAGGACTTGGGACTTCTAATATGCTGGTAGAGTCACAAAAATTTGATTTGGCATACATTAGCCCCCAAGTGCCAGGTGGTTTATTCGTAAAGTACTTGGGACTTTGTATTTTGAATATGTATATTGGAATTGAAAACCAAATCTTGACCTATTGGAATGTTTCACAGAATGCATTATCTGAACTGAACTCCCAATTGACTGACGCAAAGACCCGGCTAGCAAGCTAGGAGTCAGAAATCAAATCTTCCACCTCCAAATTGCAAATGAGCCTTTCTGAAATGGAAACTTTGAAGACCAATTTTGCTGCCAAAGAGAAAACTTGGGAGAATGAGAAAACACTCCTGACCCGCCGAGCTGAGACAGCCGAAACAGCTCTGAAAGAATTTTCAACAGAGCTGAACAATTTGAAGGGCCGGGTATCTCAGATGGTTGCTGCGATTTTTGGTAAGTCATTTGAATTGATCTTGAATATAATTTTCATCAAACCGGAATATGATCCGCCAACTGACTCTGTTAAAAATATACAGGTCCGCGAAGCAAAAATCTCAGCCAAGACCCATTGATTAAACTGAAGGCAGTATACACCTTGGTACAACAATTGTACATTGGTACACAATGGGCTCTGGCCGCTATCTCTCCGGTAAATCAAGGATCCAACCGGCTTAGCGATGTCCTGAAGAAGCTATCCATCCTTCCTGCTAGATTTCAAGAGGGAAAACGCTCCTGTGCGCGAGCCGGTGCACTGACTTCCCAAAGCCGCTCCAAAGCTTGGGTACCAGACCTAGACCCGGCGGATGTTGCAAGGGGCTATCCTACTGTGAAGGAGGAAAGGTCTCCTTTTGATCAAGATGACTTTATAGCCTGCGTCCGTGAAGTCTGGCCTCAGGCGACTAGCCTTGGAGATGACACCAATGTGGACAAATACCAGCCGGGTTTTGACAGTGCAAATAAGAAGATGGCCACCCCTTCATACAAAGTTGCCGATCTGATACCACCCGTGAGAGAAGATACATTTGCCCCGGAAATTGACCCGGTCGGCCTTATTGACGACGAAGCTGAATTTGTCGCCATGAATGGCTTTGACTGGTCAAAATCCAACTTCCAACAGACTCAAGATGGTGAACCGGCAAGGGAAGGACAGTGATCATCTTCACGGGCTTATTAAAGTCTTGTAATAGCTTAGCTGTTTAAAACACCGCCTATTTGCTTATGCCATCGCGCATAAAACACATCTACATGAATTTGTGCTTCCAGATGCCAATGCTTAATACTTTCTTATGCATCGTTTAATGCTTGTCTCTGCAATGTTTGAATTCTGTTCCTGTGAACACAAGGAAAAAACCTGGCAAGGCGGTTTAGAACCAACTGGGCTTAAACACCTAATTTATAGCCCATATTTCCACCTCAAAAAACACAGACAAATATAAATAAAGGATAAGGTTTAATACCAACTCTGAAGTTAATGCAGCCGATAAGCGCGTGTAAGTAAAAACCATACCTTGTCCTTGGTGATCCTGAGATCGCCGGTTTAAATAACCCGGGTGATGAATTTGAGAATTCAATATAAAAGTTAAGACTCCTTAAATATTCAATAATCATCATATCTCAGTAGCTCGTACCTTCGGATCCTTAGACCACCGGCTTGGATAACCCGGGCGGCTTTGTTGTCCAATAATTGAGCCGGCGAAGAGAATCAGGCCATCTCATTTGTAATATTGAAACAACAAAAAATCAAAGGCAAGCAACAGATAACAAACATAATTTTAACTATGTATTTAAAAGATTGGGGGTTTCTGATTCGAATACGATCAGTAAACCGGACCAAAGGGGTTAAGCTAAGGTTCGAATACGACCATATAGCCCCCAGTGGCTTTGGCGTTGCGCTGATCAAGAGGGTACCGACAGGTATGTTCTCTTTGGTTTGAATACGACCTATGTTTGAACAGGAAGCCCCCAAATGACCTTGAGAGGTTTTTAACGACCCTGATTCGAATACAATCCAAGTCAGCTCAAAAGGGGTTAAGCTATGATTCGTATACGATCAAGAAGCCCCCAAGTGAGTTTGGCCTTGAGCCGATCAAAAGGGTTACGACAGCTATGTTCTCTTTGGTTCGAATATGACCTATGTTTGAACAGGAAGCCCCCAAGTGACCTTGAGATTTACAGCTAGATTCGAATATGATCATAAGCCGGACTAGAAAAGGTTAAACTTGATTCAAATATGATCAGCTCCTCAATGGTCATTTGTGAAAAAATAATAAAGATGCATAATCTTTGAAAAGAAAAGAGACCGATGGTCTTACTTTATTGCTTATCATCGTATATACAATGTGAACGTATGTACATGATGAGAGCCGGTGGCTCAGGTATAGTACGGCCGAAGTTGAGCAATGTTCCACGGCCGACGGGTCTCCTCTTCCGACTTACGTGAGTCTGCATGCTCTCGAACGTCAATGAGGTAGTAAGACCCGTTGTTTAAATTTTTACTGACCACAAAGGGTCCTTCCCAAGGTGGGGATAACTTGTGTGCATTTGAAAGATCTTGGATGAGCCGGAGCACCAAGACGCCTTCCTGAAAAGTCCTGGTCTTAACCCGGCGGCTGTGATAACGACGCAGGTCATGTTGATAGATTGCTAACCGTGCTGCTGCTAAGTCTCTTTCTTCATCCAACAAGTCAAGCGCATCCTGTCTGGCTTTTTCATTGTTAGCTTCAACATAAGCCGCCACGCGGGGCGAGTCATGACGAATGTCACTGGACAATACTGCTTCTGCCCCATAAACCATGAAGAAGGGTGTGTAACCCGTAGACCTGTTGGGTGTAGTATTGATGCTCCATAACACTGAAGGCAACTCCTCTACCCAACAACCCGGCATTCGCTGTAAAGGAACCATAAGCCGGGGTTTTAGCCCTTTCATAATTTCCTGATTGGCTCTCTCAGCTTGACCATTGGATTGAGGATGAGCTACAGAAGAAACATCAATCCGGATGTGCTCTCGTTGACAAAACTCTTCCATAGCCCCTTGGGATAGATTGGTGCCATTGTCTATGATAATACTGTGTGGAAAACCGAAACGGAAGATTATTTTTTTCATGAACTGAACCGTCGTGGCTGCATCACACTTACTCATAGGCTCCGCCTCAACCCATTTAGTAAACTTATCAACAACCACCAGGAGATGTGTCTTCTTGTCCTTAGACCTTTTGAAAGGTCCCACCATGTCAAGCCCCCAGACTGCAAATGGCCAAGTGATTGGAATCATCCGGAGCTCTTGAGCCGGCACATGCACTCGCCGTGCAAATTTATGACATCCATCACATCTACTGACCAGATCTTCTGCATCAACGTGAGCCGGCAACCAGTAAAAACCATGACGAAACACCTTGGCCACTAAAGATTTTGACCCGGCATGATGACCACAATCGCCTTCATGGATCTCACGAAGGATTTCTTGACCTTCTTCAGGGAAAACACACCGTTGAAACGCTGCGGAAACACTGCGATGAAATAACTCTCCATCCGAAATCGTCATGGACTTAGATCGCCGGGTTATCTGTCGAGCCAGAGTCTCATCTGCTGGCAATTCTCCCTGGGTCATGTAAGCCAAGAACGGCACTATCCAATCTGGGATGACATGAACAGCCGCCACCAACTGCGCCTCCGGGTCAGGAACAGCTAAATCTTCTTCTGTGGGCAACTTGACAGAGGGGTTATGCAAAACATCTAAAAAGGTGTTGGGTGGTACCGGCTTACATTGAGACCCCAGCCGGCTCAAAGCATCAGCTGCTTCGTTCTTTCGACGGTCAATGTGTTCCACCTGATAACCTTTAAAATACCCTACAACAGCATCGACCTCTCGGCGATAAGCCGCCATGAGAGGGTCTTTGGAATCCCACTTGCCAGACACCTGCTGAGCCACTAGATCTGAATCACCAAGACATCTGACCCGGCTCAAGCTCATCTCCTTTGCCACTCGAAGACCATGGAGCAATGCTTCATACTCTGTTGTGTTGTTAGTGCACGGAAACATCAATCGTAACACATAACAAAATTTATCACCTCGTGGGGAAGGTAATACAACTCCAGCCCCCGAGCCCTCCAATTGCCTGGACCCATCAAAATGAATAGTCCAATATGTATTGTCCGGCTTTTCTTCTGGCATCTGCATCTCTGTCCAGTCATTGATGAAGTCAACCAGGGCTTGAAACTTAATCGCAGTGCGTGGAACATACTTCAGCCCATGAGACCCAAGCTCAATTGCCCACTTGGCAACTCGCCCTGAAGCTTCTCTGTTTTGAATAATGTCTCCCAAAGGAGCAGAGCTAACCATAGTGATTGGATGTCCCTGAAAGTAATGCATAAGCTTCCGGCTTGCCATGAACACCCCATAAACAAGCTTCTGCCAATGTGGATATCATTGCTTAGACTCAATTAGCACTTCACTGACATAATAAACTGGCCGCTGAACCGGATGCTCCTTGCCAGCCTCCTTGCGCTCTACCACCATAGCCACACTAACGGCCCGTGAGTTGGCAGCTACGTATAACAATAGCGGCTCTTTCTCAATTGGAGCAGCTAGGACCGGCGGCTCAGCCAATTGTGCCTTCAGATCCTCAAAAGCGGCATTCGCAGCATAGCTCCAAACAAACACATATGTTTTCTTCATCAACTGATACAGAGGCATAGCCTTTTCCCCTAACCGGCTTATGAACCGGCTCAAAGCAGCCACACGACCCGCCAGTCGTTGAACATCATTGACGCAGGTTGGTTTAGCCAGGGATGTAATTGCCTTGATCTTCTCCGGGTTAGCTTCAATACCTCGGTTGGACACCAGAAAACCCAAAAGTTTGTCGGCTGGCACTCCAAAAACACACTTGGCCGGGTTAAGCATCATCTTGTAAACCAGAAGATTATCAAAAGTCTCTTTCAAGTCTATGACCAAGGTTTCCTCTTCCCTGGAATTTACTACTATATCATCCACATAGGCATGAACATTGCGCCCAATTTGATCATGAAGACAATTCTGCACACACCGTTGGTAAGTCGCCTGAGCACTCTTGAGCCCAAAAGGCATAGACACATAGCAGAAAGCCCCAAAAGGAGTTATAAATGTCGTCTTCTCTTGATCCTTGACTGCCATCTTAATCTGATGATACCCAGAGTAAGCATCTAAGAAACTCAACCGTGCGCAACCCGCCGTAGCATCAATGATTTGATTAATACGGGGAAGAGCAAAAGGATCAGCCGGACATGCCTTGTTTAAATCTGTGTAATCCACACACATACACCAGGTGCCATTCTTTTTTAGCACGAGCACCGGGTTGGCTAACCATTCTGGGTGAAAGACCTCCATAATGAACCTGGCCCCAAGAGCCGGGCCACCTCTTCTCCAATGGCCTTGCGCCTTTCTTCATTGAACCGGCGAAGAAACTATCTGACAGGTTTGAACTTTGGATTGATATTAAGAGTGTGCTCACCGAATTCCCTCGGGACACCCAGCATGTCTGAAGGTTTCCATGCAAAGATGTCCCGGTTCTCACGGATGAACTCGATGAGCGCGCTTTCCTATTTTGGATCCAAGTTTGCGCTGATGAAGAACTGTTTGGATGAATCGCCAGGCACAAAGTCAACCATCTTAGTGTCATCTGCCAATTTGAACTTTAACTCCGGCTCATGCTCTGTTGTTGGATTCTTTAATGACGTCATGTCCGCCGGGTCAACATGATCCTTGTAGAATTTCAACTCCTCTGTTGCACAAACAGGTTCAGCATAGGCAGCATCCCCCTCTTCACATTCCAAGGCGATCTTCCGGCTCCCATGGACTGTAATGGTGCCCTTGTGACCCGACATCTTGAGCTGTAAATACACGTAACACGGCTGAGCCATGAACTTGGCATAAGCCGGTCGCCCAAACAGTGAATGATATGGGCTTTTGATCTTAACCACTTCAAAGGTTAATTTTTCTGCCCTGGAGTCATACTCATCCCCAAAGGCTACCTCCAGCTCGATCTTACCAACTGGGTATGCTGACTTACCGGGTACTATACCATGAAAAACAGTGTTGGATTGTTTAAGTTTTTTATCCGTCAATCCCATCCGGCGGAACGTCTCATAGTAAAGGATGTTGATGCCGCTGCCTCCATCCATGAGTACCTTAGTAAACTTGTACCAACCAACCTGAGGTGCCACTACCAAAGCCAAGTGACCCGGATTATCAACCCGGGGCGGGTGATCCTCTCTGCTCCACACAATAGGCTGCTCCGACCAACTTAGATAATGTGGGATTGCCGGTTCAACGGCATTGACGTCCCTCTTGTGGAGTTTCTGGTCTCTCTTACATAAACTGGTAGTAAAGACATGATACTGTCCGCTACTCAACTGCTTCGGGTTGCTCTGATAGCCGGATTGTTGCTGTTGTTGATTCCCTTGGTTGTGTTGCTGATTATATCCTCCCTGGTGACCAGGGTGTCCCTGACCATGAAAACCTCCTCCGCTTGAACCGGCGCCCCGGCCCTGAAAGCCGCCTCCACCTGGGCCGCCACCCGGGCCGTTACCACCATCAAATGCGTTTGAATTTTTAAACGCCTTCATGATCGTGCAATCCTTCCACAAGTGGGTGGTTGGCTTCTCTCGGGTGCCATGTTTTCGACAAGGTTCATTCAACAACTGCTCAAGGGTGGGGCCTGACTCACCTGATCGAGGGTGTTGTCTGCCCTTGCGCCGCTGATTACCACCCTGCGCATTAGTATTAGCAACAAACTCATCAGCCTTACGCTTATTACCTCCTTGATTTGCCGGGTTATGCTGGTGACCTTTGCCATTCTTCTTTCCCTTCGTTGATATTTCTTCATCAGATGTCGGGTCTTTGGTGGTGTCAGAATCGGCATACTTGACAAGAGCCGCCATCAACGTTCCCATGTCATTACAGTCACGTTTAAGCCACCCCAACTTCTACTTCAGAGGCTCAAAACGGCAATTCTTCTCCAACATCAAAACTGCTGAGCCGACATCCATCTTATCAGATGAATGTATTATCTCCTTGACTCGGTGCACCCAATGGGTTGTAGATTCTCCATCCTCTTGCTTGCAATTGGTCAGATCCACAATCGACATTGGCTGTTTACACGTGTCTTTAAAGTTCTGGATGAACCGTGCCTTTAACTCTGCCCATGAGCCAATGGAGTTGGGTGGTAATCCTTTCAACCAGGTCCGAGCCGTTCCATCCAACATCATGGTAAAATACTTGGCCATTGCAGCATCACTAACCTCCAATAGCTCCATAGCCATCTCATAACTCTCAATCCAAGCCCCCGGCTGTAAGTCAGCCATGTAGTTAGGCACCTTACGAGGTCCCTTGAAATCCTTGGGCAACCGCTCATTGCGTATGACTGGGACCAGGCAAGGTACGCCTCCGGTTCTTGTAGCCACCCCTGCCTCAACCGAGGTTGTTGGATAAGCCGGAAAGGTTTGGTGAGCCGCTTGCTCTGCTGCTATCTGAGCCGCCCGTTCCGCCTCTTGACGAATCCTCTCCTGATCCACCAAGTTAAGAGCTCCAGCCCGCACCGGCTCATACCTATATGGCCGGTTGTGACGTTGAGCATTACTTGACATTTCTGCAGATTCCATGTTGTCGGTGTACAAAAAGAGGGGTACACTTTTTGTACCCCTATAACTGTGCACGGGCAGTCTGAGCCACGGGCACCACCACACCAAGCAAGGCAAGGCAGGTGAGCCAGGGTAAGACCGAAGCTCAAGAGAACTAGAACGACGCCAAGGCCAATACCACGAAGAGCAAAGGGGACGAAGCGGACTCCCCCGGCAAGATCCTTGCCGGGAGACAGTTTTAGCAACCCCGGCAAGACCCTTGCCGCGGCAACTCGCCCCACACCTACGGAGCAAATCACCCTTGAGTCCACTGCCCCCATGGGGCAAGGATTCGGGAAACATCCCCGTGGTGGCATGCAGATCTTGGTGAAGACATTCAAGATCAGATACACACTATAGAAGATGACGACCCTTGGCGGGATCCCAACCGAGGAAAACCACAAGGCCCCCGGCAAGCACCTTGCCGGGGATGACAGGAGGCGCCTCGGCAAAACCCTTGCCGGGGCCCCGGCAAGGCCCTTGCCAAGGACATCCGCAGGACCACCACCAGGCCCACGCCGACTAAGCCTCCACCGCCGTTTGCATGCAGCTGCCGACCCAACCAGCTGGGCAGGCACCTACGTGGCGGCATGCAGATCTTGGTGAAGACCCACCATTGTGCCACCTCAGCTGCCTGCCTACCTACATGGCATCTCGGGCGTTGCTGGCCAGGGCGCGTGTCGACACAAGAAGGAGCGGCGACGGACGAGACAGGTTTCTCCCCCGTCCCCGATAAAGCAAGGACACCTAAGCAAGATGCATTAAATGCGCCTTGTCATGTAATACGAGGGATAACCTCGCATCACTGTACCCTTTCCACCTCCTGTGTGCCACTGTGGCAACCCCTTTTTCTATAAAAGGAGGCCCGAGGCGACCAGAGGAAGGATTCGGCTTTTTGGAGCTCCTCACGCCCCATAGCTAGCTCAAGAACACAGATATACAATCCACCAAAGCAGGAGTAGGGTTTTACGCATCCTCGCGGGCCGAACCTGGATAAACGAACCGTGTGCTATCTGCTTGATCCGCTCTTCTCACGACCCCGCGCCCCGCCAACCATAGTAGGGATTCTTGTGATCCCATAGGTGTCGTTCCCACCGACATCTCTGGTGCGCCAGTTAGGGGGCGCAGTTGTGAGAATCGGCTTTAGCAGTTAGCCCGGCACTCCTTCATCTTCGTGACCCTTGGAGAAGAAAGGAGGCCAGAAGATCGGCACTCGAGCGATTGCAAACAAAAGCTAAGTTGCACTGAACCCTTATGTATTCTTTCTTATATGAGGTTAACCCCCCCCCCAGATGTCACGCCTTTGTATGAGAAACCTGCACGCCAGGGGGCTCTCCCACGATCGGCAACGCCCTTGCCCTATTTCGAGTCCGCTCAACAGCTCAAGCGGCTGCGTCGAGAATGGCAGAGTAGCCTTCCGCGATCAACAACGCTCTCGATTCTGACTCGAGTCAAGCTCGACAGTTCAAGCGGCCGCGTTCAGAACGGCAAGGTGGCTCGTTTGGCAGCACGCATACCCAGCAGGCCCATGGGGATCCATCCCCAAAACGCCGCTAGGGGCTTCCACGCTGGTGAGCCTACCCAATCGACGTAGGGCGCGCATACAAAGAGGAATTGAACGGGGAAATAACATGCATGCAATTAGGAGTACTTCAAAGTTATATTACATCACATCATTGCTGCGGTTCTAACTAAAGATGAAATTTGTCTTGGTCGTGAACCTGCAGCGGCGGTGAAGAACGGGATGCCTAATCCCGGCGCTGGCCATCCACCCTCTTGATTTCGTCGATGCTGCTGATGACGGGCTTGATGCGCTCCTTGAGCATCATGAGGTCAGTACCATCCGGCAAGCTATCCATCGCGGCATCGAAGTCGAGGTCGGGATTCCAGTACGCTATCTTGGTGAGGACCTTGGTCATGACCCCCCCGGCAAAGTCGCCGGGCTTCCCCGGCCAACGTGGCCGCTCTGCTGGAGTGAAGATAAGCCAAGGCTCCAAGGACGCCCTCGAAGAACTGGGTCAGCTTGGCGTTGACGGTCCCGCTGCGCTCAGGGGCATACCTCACGTTTGGCATCCCCATGGTGGCCAACTGCGAGGTGACCCTGCCGGCGACGTCCTCCAGACGGCTGATGCATCTGTTCTCGCACACCACATATTCCTGGTGGGAGGCGGCCTCGTTCGCCCGCAGCTGCTTCTCCTCCTCCAGGCTCCTGGTCAAGGTCTCCTCCCTAGCCGTGCTCTCCGACAACATCTTCTCGAGATTCTCCAGCTTCAGCTTGAGAACTCTGATGGAGTTTTGCGCTTCGGAGAGCTCCCCAGCCCTGCTGATGACCGCTCCTTGCGCCTCTACCAAGGCGCTGTTGAGCGTGCTCTTCTCGTTGGACAGCTTGAGGGCCTGCTCCTTCAGCTCATCCCGCTCCACCTTCAACTCCCTTACTTTGCCGGCATGGGCCAGAGCCTGGGCATCGAGTGCCTCCTTGTGCCTCTGCTCCAGCTCGCGATTTCGCCACGCGACAAGGGCCTTGAGCTCCTCATCCTTTCCATGGAGCGCTGCGGCAAGCTTTGCCTCACGCACGGTGAGGTCCTCTTCCTGGGAATCCAGTGTGGCTTGTTGTTGGTTCCGGACGGCCTCGGCCGCGGCAGCCAAGTTTGCCGCCTTTTCCTGGGCCTTCTCGATGTCAGCCATCTTCATGGTGAGCTCGACATTGCGCTTGGCCAATTCCTCCTGAAAGGCCCTCTGCTCCTCGCGAGTCTGGTGGAACAAGTCTGCGTCTCAACAACGCGCGCCTTGAAATCCACCTCCGCCTGGTCCACCGTTGCCATCCTGGACTTAACCTTGTCCAGACGGACACGGTAGAGCGCCTGGATTTTTCAGAAGTTGGCCCCCATAGCGCAGAAAAGCTGCTCTTCTGGAGAACCATCACCGCCAACGCCTGGCTCATCGACAACCTCGAGCCCGGTGGCGGCAAGCACCTCGCCATCAAAGACTTCCCCTTCGGCGGGCGCTCGGGAACTTGACGCCCCTGGGAGATGGACGAAAAAATCGTCACCCACCTTTAGATATCTGCCGGGGCCCGAGGTTGAGGAGGAGGGAGGCTGATCATCAACCACCTCTTCCTCGGCAGTGGCCTTGCCGGCTTCCCCGGCAGGCCCACCGTTGGCGCCCTCGGCAGAAGCCTCGCCGGTCGCCTTGGCGGCCCCCACAGCGGTGTCCTCGGCAGCATCCTTGGCGGCCTCATCAACGGCGACCTCGTCAGCATCCCTGGCGGCCTCCTCGGCGGCAATCCTGTCGGCCTCTGCCGCGGCCTCCTCAGCAATATTCCCAACAACAGTATCCACGTCCTCCATACCTATTGAAGGAGGGCCTGGGTAGTAATGGGAGCATTGAAGCCAAGAAAAAGAATAAGGGAAAAACAGAGACAGAGGACAGGCGACTCACCAGTGCCAGGCTGTGAAGCAGAAGTCCCCTCACCGCCAGCATTCGGCGCCGTGGCAGAGTCGCCAGCGCCCAAGTTCCCCTCTTCCTCCATGGGTGTGGGCTCCGTGCTTGATGCCCTTGCCGGGGTCGCCCCTCGCGGCGGCGTAGTCGATGGGGGTGGTGTGTTGGGGGTAGCCCTCTGCGGCTCCTCCTGCTGCTGCTCCCCTCCTGCAAACCCGACAAGGTCAACACCATAGCATCGAACGCCTACCATGTGTCGATAAGAGGAGGGTGACGAACTTACGCTGGGGGTTGTGCTGGGGGCTGCTGTCCGGGCTGCTCAGCACCACCAGTGGCGACTTTGAAGCACTGGCCAGGGGCTGGCCGCCCGCCAAGGCCTTGGCCCTCTTCACCCTCTGGGCCAACGTCTCTACATCCCTGCAAAAGCAAAAACGGATCAAGATAAGTGACTTAATTTAGGGGAATGGAAATGGCAGTAAGGGACAGAGTACTTACTCGTCACCCGTCTCCTCTTCCTCCACCACTTTCCTTTTCCTCTTCGGGCTGAGAGGCCCGAGATCAAAAGCGACCTCCGCGTCAACATCCGAGTCGACATCTGCCAGAGGAGGCAAAAATGGTGGGGTTTGTGCGCGCCCAGATGAGGAAGGGGCTGTTGTCTTCTTCTTCTCAGCGGCCTTCGTCAGCCTCTTGGCTGCCGTGGCCCTCGTGTGACGCCCAGACCCCTCCAGGGTCAATTGAGGCCGCGTAGCCCTGCCGGGCCGGACCGGCCCGCCGAAGCCAGCCCGCCGTAGGACTCGCCCTCTTCCCCTAGTTGGCGTCGAGCCCGCCGCCACGTCCCCCTCCGACACGACTCGTCGGCCGCGTCTTCGACAAGCGGAGCTCTAGTGTCGATGCTGCTGACCTCCTCAGTGGCCGCCGCCCACAGGGTGAGCTGCTCTTCCTCCGCAGCCATTGCGGCCTTGTCCTCCACGCCCCCGGCACTGCCGGCCTCCATGGCGAGCTGCGCCTCCCTCGCCCTAGTGGCGATGTAGTCCAGCTCTGCCTGGGTGGTGTCCATGACAAGCCACCGCTCGGCGTCAGCATTGACATGTACCTCAATCAGGGTGTCAAAGAATTGCTGCACATCCGCATCCTTCAGCTCCTTCCAACTCGGGACAGGGCCGTGCGCATTACAGTCCGGCATCATGGCGATGATCTCGGACCGACGTGAATTGTTGCACAACGGGACCACCCCCGCTGGCAGCTTGAAAAACGGCCCCTTGAGGGCCTTGCCAACCTTTGCGGCAGCCCTCGCGGCCTTGCCGGTCCGTTCGACCTCGCCATCACGACCCACATCAAGCTGGAAAAGCTGCTGGCAGAAGTGGGCATGCGCCAGCACTGTGAAGTTGTGATCGAGGCCGGGGCGGAGTCGCATAATGTCAGCCGGATTCGTAAAGAGCCAAGCTGACCTCCCCTTGTTGTGCAACGGGGCGATTCGGCGGCGAATGAAGTCTGCCCCGATCATCTCAAGGGTGAGTCCGGCCTGGGCGAGCCGGAGAATCCTAGTAGTGGCAACAATGAGCCTCCCGTCGGCGGTGTCGACATCGCTCCAATCCCTGCCACGGACCGGCGGCACTCGGCGGACCTTGCAGAATTCCAGCGGGTCTTCATCCTCAATCCAGCACCACCGGCCACGCCATTCCTCCCACCTCTCCTTCATGGCACCGTCCGGGTACGCCCCCTTGGATCTTGGGATCCAGGTGACGCAACCAGAGACGGCACCTCCCGGCTGGATCCGAGGGAAGAAATAATGGCGGAAGAGCGTCGTGTTGGGCTGCACCCCGGCAAAGCCTTCGCAAAGATGCGCAAAGAAAGCCATGCACACCACCGCATTCGGAGTAAAATCCAAGAGGCGAAAGCCGAAGGTGTGCATAATGTCGCAGAAGAAATCGGAGAAAGGGGGGCATAACCCGCAAGAAAGATAATCGATGAAAAAGGGATATCGATTCGGAGCAGGATCAGCGCAAGCAGCAGGAAGGACGCGCGTCGCCGGGTGTCCCGAATTCTCTCCCCCCGTCTTCGCTCCCCATAGGGGCCTGAAGGAGGCTTGGAGCTCATGAACATCAACCGTCGAGGGGAAGAAAAAGGCGGACTTCGTCTGGTCCCCCAACAGCGCGCTCTCCGGCGGCTCCACAGTCCCAGCGCCCTTAGCCACCCCCTTGCCCTTGACGGATTTGGGCGCCATGGCGGCCAAGAAGTTTAGAGGGATGAGGAAGGGGGATGGCGAAGCAACGACGGCGGGCGACGGCGGAAGCTTAGGAAGGAAGGAAGAGAGGAAACGGTGGCTCTGAGACTGGAAAAGGCACGAGGAAAGAGGAGAAAGTGAGCAGCGCGCCCGCAGTTATTCCTTTTTTATGGGGGAAAACACGGGCCGCCTCCTTTCACATTAACTGTGGTGTGACGCATGCCCGTGGGAACCAACCCCACGCATGCTGCCCACGTCACACGCACCTCCCCGCGCCGCGCCACGCGTGAGAATCGTGGGAAGCGCGACGTGCGAAGAATCTTACCGCGGTAAAAACCGCCCCGCCTGCCCGCGCATCATTTTTGGGCCAAGCCCAACAACGCGTTGCACTTATGTGTGGCCCAGGCCCGGGGGCTCCTGTCGGTGTACAAAAAGAGGGGTACACTTTTTGTACCCCTATAACTGTGCACGGGCAGTCTGAGCCACGGGCACCACCACACCAAGCAAGGCAAGGCAGGTGAGCCAGGGTAAGACCGAAGCTCAAGAGAACTAGAACGACGCCAAGGCCAAGACCACGAAGAGCAAAGGGGACGAAGCGGACTCCCCCGGCAAGATCCTTGCCGGGAGACAGTTTTAGCAATCCCGGCAAGACCCTTGCCGCGGCAACTCGCCCCACACCTACGGAGCAAATCACCCTTGAGTCCACTACCCCCATGGGGCAAGGATTCGGGAAACATCCCCGTGGTGGCATGCAGATCTTTGTGAAGACATTCAAGATCAGATACACACTATAGAAGATGACTACCCTTGGCGGGATCCCAACCGAGGAAAACCACAAGGCCCCCGGCAAGAACCTTGTCGGGGATGACAGCAGGCGCCTCGGCAAAACCCTTGCCGGGGCCCCGGCAAGGCCCTTGCCAAGGACATCCGCAGGACCACCACCAGGCCCACAGCGACTAAACCTCCACCGCCGTTCGCAGGCAGCTGCCGACCCAACCAGCTGGGCAGGCACCTGCATGGCGGCATGCAGATCTTCGTGAAGACCCACCATTGTGCCACCTCAGTTGCCTGCCTACCTACATGGCATCTCAGGCGTCGCTGGCCAGGGCGCGTGTCGACACAAGAAGGAGCGGCGACGGACGAGACAGGTTTCTCCCCCGTCCCCGATAAAGCAAGGACACCTAAGCAAGATGCATTAAATGCGCCTTGTCATGTAATGCGAGGGATAACCTTGCATCACTGTACCCTTTCCACCTCTTGTGTGCCACTGTGGCAACCCCTTTTTCTATAAAAGGAGGCCCGAGGCGACCAGAGGAAGGATTCTCCTTTTTGAGCTCCTCACGCCCCATAGCTAGCTCAAGAACACAGATATACAATCCACCAAAGCAGGAGTAGGGTTTTACGCATCCTCGCGGCCCGAACCTGGATAAACGAACCATGTGCTATCTACTTGATCCGCTCTTCTCACGACCCCGCCCCGCCAACCACAGTAGGGATTCTTGTGATCCCATAGGTGTCGTTCCCACCGACACATGCGCCTACTGTAACTCGGGCTCTGGCTTGGGCGAGGAGTTGAATGAATCATGTCTTGGCTGTAGGAGTATGCATCCTGCTGGGCCAAAGCTGTCTGAAGTAGTTCTCTTACCCTCCGGGTTTCAATTGTTGCTGGCGAGTCACCTTCCATTGGGAGAGCTGCCAATCGAGCCTTCGCCGCAATGAGGTTCTCCATGGGGTTGGAGAAGTGACCCGGGGGTGTTGATATATAACGAGGAGGAGCTGTATTCATGCGCGGTGGCTCCATGGCGCGTGGCTGAACTGGTGCTCCGGGCGTCTCGACCCGGTTTACCTCCGGTGGGTTGCTCCCTCTAGCTCCAGGTGTATGGAACAGATTCCTTGGAACCAGTGTTAGAGGCAGACACGACTGAGTTTTCTGACGCCTCCTCCTCATGACTTGGTTTGTCGCATTAAGATCCACGGAGAGCCAGAAGGTTTCTGCTTGAAGCTGCTGAGCACGAGCATCCAAAGCTGCTCGTTCTGCTGCCATCTGGGTTTCCTCCACAGCCAAATTTTCCTTAGCTTGCACCATCTCCTCCCGCACGCGTGCCACTTCCGCGTCATGCTGGGCTTTATCCGCCGGCTCTACCGCAGCAGTTAACAGAGTCGTCAGTTTATCCATGAGGTCCATGAGAACCTGAGCCGGGGGGCGCGCGGGGTCTCCTGACCCGGCAGCTGCCGACCCGGTGGCGGCTGCTGTCGCTACGGTGGAGTTCTTCCCAGGCTGCGTCCCTACCATGAAGACTCCGGCCCAATTTGGCGGCTCAAGGGGGTCCGGAATACTGCTGCCATCGGAACAGCCCCCGAGCAAGCCGTCTTGCAATTGGTACAACGAGTCCGTCTCACCTGTTGATGATGCCGTATCAGAGCAGATGGCCGTCTCCCCGCCTTCCATTGATCCTTCGGAGTATTCACCGCCATGGATGCAGCCTACGAAGGCATGCTTCATGACAGATTGAACACGGGTGGACCCAGCGCGCCGAGCCGTTTCAATGAGGTCGGTGTGGACATCCAGCTCAGGCTCTGACTCGCCGATCCGGCCAATGAAGACGTGAATTCCGCCGAAGGGGACCCGGTACCCGTACTCGATTGAGCCGGCCTCAGGGCCCCAGCCTTCGTCGTCGATGTAGATCTTGCCGCGATGACTCTTGGTCATCCGGCCCACAGCGTATCCCTTGAGCCCTTCGAAGTTGCCCTTCAAGAACTCAAATCCACCGTGCGCTGGCCCCACAGTGGGCGCCAACTATCGTGGAATTGTCACGACAGATGTCCTAGAGCAAGAACTTAGTCGTAGGTCCATCGCACTAGGAAGCTTAAAGGGGTTAATTGGGACAAAGGACACGAGAGAGTTTTATACTAGTTTGGCCCCTTACGATGAAGGTAAAAGCCTACGTCTAGTTGGGTTTGGTATTACTGAGGTTTCGATCACCAAGAGGCTTAACTCGCTGGCTTGGTTATCGACTTGTTGTTTCTTGCCCTCAACCGCCACCGGGTCGTCCCCTTATATACACGGGTTGACGCCAGGTAGCCTACAGAGTCCCGGCCGGCTCATAATCGTGTCCGGCTCGGTGACTTTCTTTACATGTCTTT
Source organism: Triticum dicoccoides (assembly GCF_002162155.2). Lineage (NCBI taxonomy): Eukaryota > Viridiplantae > Streptophyta > Magnoliopsida > Poales > Poaceae > Triticum > Triticum dicoccoides. Next base: position 527,197,916 of record NC_041392.1, on the reverse strand, counting down.
TTGTACAAGTATTTCCTTACATGTGGCATTTTACAATATCAGGCCTTAAGCCGGCCCCAGGCCTTTGGGCCTTCTATAAGACTTAATAAACTACAAACTTGGATGTTTACTGAACTTCTTGCGTAACCTGCCATTGAAGCTGACCCGGCCCCTCCTGGGCGGGTCTCAACTGATAGTAATATCCCCAACAACTCTTTTTCTTCTTTTTCGACCTCTGGGTCATTTTCTTGGCGTTTATGGCGGCGGCTTTCGCTTTCTTCACCGCCGTGTGGTCATACTTAACTTTCCAGAAGTCAGAATTGGCCTGGAGACAGGTAAAAAAAGGGTAAAGAGTTAGGTAAGTGTTAAAACAATATGGCTGGAGAAATATAAAAAAGATAAATAATGACATCCTTACTTCTGGAACCGGGTTAAGCTGACAGAAGAGGTTTAACCCGACGACACTGCAATCTTCATATTTCCCGTTCACCAGAAGAGTTGACATTGAGACAATATATTCCTCTGTCCATTGAACGAGGCTGTGACGAAGGGAGTCATCCGGGCCTCCACCATACTCATACATCAGCTTTGACCGGCGGCTCAAAGGGATGACCCACCATGAGATCTAGCAGCGGGTCAGATCAACTCCAGTTAACCCATTCCCCAACAGAGCGTTGATCCTTTTAATGGATGGAATCAGCCTCTTATGTTCAGCGACAGTCAGCTTATCAGGAAGCGTGAACTTGGAGTCAAGGCGATCAGGGCGATAACCCGGCAGGGGCTTATCGTTTGCTGGTGAAGTGTCCTGGCAGTAGAACCAAGTCTGGTTCCAGTCCTTTGGGTGGCTTGGTAAGACAATAAGGGTAAAGACGGCACCCTGCCGGCGCTAGATTGATATACCTCCAAGTTCTAAACTAAGGCCGTTGGTGCACACATTCTGCCAGTTCAGATAAAAGTATTCTCTGAACAATTCCACGGTCGGCTCTTGTTGAAGATATACCTCACAGAGCACTTGGAAATTATAGATGTTAGATATGGAGTTGGGCCCGATATCTTGAGGGTGGAGTTTGAAAAAATGGAGGACCTCTTTGAAGAACTTTGAGCCGGGCGGTGAGAAGCCACGGTTCATATGGTCAGTAAAAACGATCACCTCACCATCTCTCGAATTAGGTCGTTCTTCTTCCGGGTCAGGGGAATGATAAGACATGACGTCTTTTGATGGCAGAAATCCTATGATGAAGAACTCTTTTAAACGTTCCTCGGTTATGGTTGAGGGGACCCAGTTACAGATGGTCGGTGTCTTTGACGGCATGATATGCAAGGAACTGAAAAGAAAAGCAACATGTTGGTTCAGTTTTTACGGTGAGGTTAACAGTTAAAGGATGAAGATGCAAAACAAGTAATGACGTCTTAACTAAGGGCTAATGACATATAAGGAAAAGAAAGCCGGTGCGGTAAGCCGCAATGACTACAGATTCTTTCAGAAAGCGGATTCAGCTAAGTATTGGGACAAACAAGTTTCCCAAAATGCTTGATATTATTTCAGATCAAATGGATGTTCAAAATGAAAAAAATTCTAGACCTAAAAATACAGTCCAGATGAGTTCATTAGATCTAAATATAGCTCTTGTACCAGAAAAAGGGGTCTGCTAGTATCAAAAGGAGGCACCAAACAACTACTGCATGAACATACATCTCTTTTGGATCAGAAAGAGGAGACGATGGAAGAACTATGATGAACTATGAAGAACATGCAGAAGCTTGGAAACCATAATGAAGATCTGAGACACAAAGAAAAGAAGGCTTACGTTTGCAGGTCTACTGCGGAGGTCGCCGCGGGTTTCTCTGGATCGGTTCAGGTCGATGCAGCGGCCAGAGTCGGCGACGGAGATGAGGCGTGGCGGCGGCGAAGCTCGAGCAGTGAGCAGAGTCGCGAGAGGAAGAAGACAGAGAGAAAGTGAAGAATGAGGAAGGCCGGGGCGAGCCTATTTATAAGGGAAAAGGTGAACAGACAGGCGCGAAAATCATGGAAGAGCTGAATAAATGGTTATCCAGCTATACAGACGCCTTGATTCTCGGGAAACATTAAAGATAAAAGATCCGTTGGAGGATGACATCATGAAAGTTTTTTGCGTTTCCAAGAGATGACGTCACGGCGGGTTACAAGGAAATTTCGGTAAAGATAAGAAGATGGATTTTTTACTAAGTATGAAAGATTGACAAAGAACAAAGTTCATAGTCAACCTGGGGCCTAATGTTGGGGATATTACTATCAGTTGAGAACTGCCCAGGAGGGGCCAGATCAACCCCAATGGCGGGTTACGCAAGAAGCCCAGTAAACATCCAAGATTGTAGTTTATTAAGTATCATAGAAGGCCCAAGGGCCTGAAGGCGGTTTAAGGCCTGATATTATGAACCACCATATGTAAGGAAAGACTTGTAAAGAAAGGCATGTAAAGAAAGTCACCGAGCCGGACACGATTATGAGCCGGCCGGGACTCTGTAGGTGACCAGGCGTCAACCCATGTATATAAGGGGATGACCCGGTGGCGGCTTAGGGCAAGAAACAAGCAGTCGATAACCAAGCCGGCGAATTGAGCCTCTTGGAGACCGAAACCCCAGCAATATCAAACCCAACTAGACGTAGGCTTTTACCTTCATTGTAAGGGGTCGAACTAGTATAAAACTCTCTCGTGTCCTTTGTCCAGATTAACCTCTTTAAGCTTCCTAGTGCGATGGCCCTACGACTAAGTCCTTGCTCTAGGACATCTGTCGTGACAATTCCACGACAGGTGTCCTCCATACAATCAACATTCCGAGGGAGTTTGCTTTACTATATTTTTATTTATTTCGATTACAGGACTCGGCTTCCCAATTACCAGCCTCTCTCATGCAATGACTGAAGGAAATATGCCCTAGAGGCAATAATAAAGTTTTTATTTATATTTCCTTATATCGTGATAAATGTTTATTATTCATGCTAGAATTGTATTAAATGGAAACTTGATACATGTGTGAATACATATACAAAACAGAGTGTCAGTAGTATGCCTCTACTAGACTAGCTCGTTAATCAAAGATGGTTAAGTTTCCTAACCATAGACATGTGTTGTCATTTAATGAACGGGATCACATCATTAGGAGAATGATGTGATGGACAAGACCCATTCGTTAGCTTAGCATAATGATCGTTAAGTTTTATTGCTATTGCTTTCTTCATGACTTATACATATTCCTTTAAGTATGAGATTATGCAACTCCTGAATACCAGAGGAACACCTAGTGTGCCATCAAAAGTCACAACGTAACTGGGTGATTATAAAGATGCTCTACAGGTGTCTCCGAAGTGTTTGTTCGGTTGGCATAGACCGAGATTAGGATTTGTCACTCCGAGTATCGAAGAGGTATCTCTGGGCCCTCTTGGTAATGCACATCATGATAAGCCTTGCAAGCAATGTCACTAATGAGTTAGTTGTAGGATGATGCATTACAGAATGAGTAAAGAGACTTGCCAGTAACGAGATTGAACTAGGTATGAAGATAACAATGATCGAATCTCGGGCAAGTAACATACCGATGACAAAGGGAATGACATATGTTGTCATTGTGGTTGGATCGATAAAGATCTTCGTAGAATATGTAGGAACCATTACGAGCATCCAGGTTACGTTCTTGGTTATTGATCAGATATGTGTCTCGGTCATGTCTACATAGTTCTCGAACTCGTAGGGTCCGCACGCTTAACGTTCGGTGACGATCGGTATTACGAGTTTATGTGTTTTGATGTACCGAATGTAGTTCGGAGTCCCGCATTTGATCACGGACATGACAAGGATTCTCAAAATAGTCGAGAGGTAAAGATTGATATATTGGATGATGGTATTCGGATGCCAGAATGGTTCCATAGCGTTTCAGGTAATTTTCGGAGTACCGGGAGGCTACCGGAACCCCCCGGGGAACTAGTGGGTCAACATGGGCCATAGGGGAGAGAGAGGGGAGCCCACAAGGGGTGGCTCCCCCCCATGGGCTGTCCGAATTGGACAAGGGGAAGGGGCGTGCCCCCCCCTTTCCCCCTCCGAAAGAAGGAAGTGGGCGCGGGGGGCGACTATGACTAGGAGTCATAGTCAGTCCCCCCCCCACTTGGGCGTGCCCCTAGGGCCGGCCTCCTCCCCTCCTCCTTTATATACGGGGGTAGGGGCACCCCCAAAGCACATCAATTGTTCGCTTAGCCGTGTGCGGTGCTCCCCTCCAGAGTTTACTCCTTCGGTCATATTATCGTAGTGCTTAGGCGAAGGCCTGCGCGGATCACATCACCATCACCATCACCATGTCGTCGTGCTGACAAAACTCTCCCTCGACACTTTGCTGGATCAAGAGTTCGAGGGACGTCATCGAGCTGAACGTGTGTAGAACTCGGAGGTGTCGTACGTTCGGTGCTTGATCGGTTGGATCACGAAGACGTTCGACTACATCAACCGCGTTAAGCTAACGCTTCCGCTTTCGGTCTACGAGGGTACGTGGACAAACTCTCCCCCTCTCATTTCTATGCATCTCCTAGATAGATCTTTCGTGAGCGTAGATTTTTTTTTGAAATTGCATGCTATGTTCCCCACCATTGGCATCCGAGCTAGGTCTATGCGTAGATGATATGCACGAGTAGAACACGAAGAGTTGTGGGCGATCATAGTCATACTGCTTACCACCAACGTCTAATTTTGATTCGGCAGTATTTTTGGATGAAGCGGCCCAGACCAACCTTACATGACCATGTTCATGAGACCGGTTCCACCGACAGACATGCAACTTGTTTTGCATAAAGGTGGCTGGCGGGTGTCTGTTTCTCGAACTTTAGTTGAATCGAATTTAACTATGGCCGATCCTTGTTGAAGGTTAAAACAACAAACTTGATGAAAAATCGTTGTGGTTTTGATGTGTAGGTAAGAACAGTTCTTACTAGAAGCTCGTAGTAGCCATGTAAAACTTGCAACAGCAAAGTAGAGGACGTCTAACTTGTTTTTGCAGGGCAAGTTGTGATGTGTTATGGTCAAGACATGATGTGATATACGTTATTGTATGAGATGATCATGTTTTGTAAAATTTATCGGCAACTGGCAGGAGCCTTATGGTTGTCGCTTTATTATATGAAATGCAATCGCCATGTAATTGCTTTACTTTATCACTATGCGTTAGCGATAGTTGTAGAAGCAATAGTTGGCGAGATGACAACGACACTACGATGGAGATCAAGGTGTCAAGCCGGTGGCGATGGAGATCATGACAGTGCTTTGGAGATGGAGATCAAAGGCACAAGATGATGATGGCCATATCATGTCACATATTTTGATTGCATGTGATGTTTATCTTTTATGCATCTTATTTTGCTTAGTACGGCAGTAGCATTATAAGATGATCCTCACTAAATTTCAAGGTATAAGTGTTCTCCCTGAGTATGCACCGTTGCGACAGTTCGTCGTGCCGAGACACCACGTGATGATCGGGTGTGATAAGCTCTACGTTCACATACAATGGGTGCAAGACAGTTTTGCACCTGCAGAATACTCATGTTAAACTTGACAAGCTTAGCATGTATAGACATGGCCTCGGAACACTGAGACCGAAAGTTCAAACGTGAATCATATAGTACATATGATCAATATAGAGATGTTCACCATTGAAAACTACTCCATCTCACGTGATGATCGGACATGGTTTAGTTGATATGGATCACGTGATCATTTAGATGACTCGAGGGATGTCTATCTAAGTGGGATTTCTTGAGTAATATGATTAATTGACCTTAAATTTATCATGAACTTAGTCCTGATAGTTTTTGCATATCTATGTTGTAGATCAATGGCCCGTGCTACTGTTCCCTTGAATTTTAATGCGTTCCTAAAGAAAGCTAAGTAGAAAGATGATGGTAGCAACTACACGGACTGGATCGGTAACTTGAGGATTATCCTCATTGCTGCACAGAAGAATTACGTCTTTGATGCAACGCTAGGTGCAAGGCCTACTGTAGGAGCAACTCCGGACATTATGAACGCTTGGCAAGCTACATCTGATGACTACTCGTTAGTTCAGTGTGTCATGCTTTACGTCTTAGAATCGGGACTTCAAAGACGTTTTGAACGTCATGGAGCATATGAGATGTTCCAGGAGTTGAAGTTAATATTTCAAGCAAATGCCTGAGTTGAGAGATATGAAGTCTCCAACAAGTTCTATAGCTGCAAGATGGAGGAGAACAGTTCTGTCAGTGAACACATACTCAGAATGTATGGGTACCATAACAACTTGACTCAGCTGGGAGTTAATCTTCCGGATGATAGTGTCATTGAAAGAGTTCTTCAATCACTGCCACCAAGCTATAAAGGCTTCATGATGAACTATAATATGCAAGGGATGAACAAGACAATTCCCGAGCTCTTCGCAATGCTCAAGGCTGCGGAGGTAGAACTCAAGAAAGAGCATCAAGTGTTGATGGTTAACAAGAACACTAGTTTCAAGAAAAAGGGCAAAGGAAAGAAGGGGAACTTCGAAAAGAATAGCAAGCAAGTTGCTACTCCCGGGAAGAAGCCCAAGTTTGGACCTAAGCCTGAAACTGAGTGCTTCTACTGCAAAGGGACTGGTCATTGGAAGCGGAACTGCCCAAAATATTTGGCGGACACGAAGGATGGCAAAGTGAAAGGTATATTTGATATACATGTTACTGATGTGTACCTTACTAATGCTCGTAGTAGCGCTTGGGTATTTGATACTGGTTCTGTTGCTCATATTTGCAACTCGAAATAGGGTTACAGATTAAACAAAGATTGGCTAAGGACGAGGTGATGATGCGCGTCGGAAATGGTTCCAAGGTCGATGTGATTGCCGTCGGCACGTGATGTCAACTACACAACCTTCTTCTTGTAGACGTTGTTGGGCCTCCAAGTGCAGAGGATTGTAGGACAGTAGCAAATTTCCCTCAAGTGGATGACCTAAAGTTTATTAATCCGTGGGAGGCGTAGGATAAAGATGGTCTCTCTCAAACAACCCTGCAACCAAATAGCAAAGAGTCTCTTGTGTCCCCAACACACCCAGTACAATGCTAAATTGTATAGGTGCACTAGTTCGGCGAAGAGATGGTGATACGAGTGCAATATGGATGGTAGATATAGGTTTTTGTAATCTGAAAATATATAAACAGCAAGGTAACTAATGATAAAAGTGAGCGAAAACGGTATTGCAACGCGTTGAAACAAGGCCTAGGGTTCATACTTTCACTAGTGGAAGTTCTCTCAAAAATAATAACATAATTGGATCATATAACTATCCCTCAACATGCAACAAAGAGTCACTCCAAAGTCACTAATAGCAGAGAACAAACAAATATATTATTGTAGGGTACGAAACCACCTCAAAGTTTTTCTTTCTGATCGATCTATTGAAGTGTCCGTAGTAAAATAACACGAAGCTATTCTTTGCGTTCAATCTATCCTATAGTTCATACTAGAATAACACCTTAAGACACAAATCAACCAAAACCCTAATGTCACCTAGATACTCCAATGTCACCTCAAGTATCCGTGGCTATGATTATACGATATGCATCACACAACCTCAGATTCATCTATTCAACCAACACAAAGAACTTCAAAGAGTGCCCCAAAGTTTTTACCGGAGAGTCAAGACGAAAACGTGTGCCAACCCCTATGCATAAGTTCACAAGGTCACTGAACCCGCAAGTTGATCACCAAAACATACATCAAATAGATCACGTGAATATCCCATTGTCGCCACAAATAAGCACCTGCAAGACATACATCAAGTGTTCTCAAATCCTTAAAGACTCAATCTGATAAGATAACTTCAAAGGGAAAACTCAATCCATTACAAGAGAGTAGAGGGGGAGAAACATCATACGATCCAACTATTATAGCAAAGCTCGCGATACATCAAGATCGTGCCGAATCAAGAACACGAGAGAGAGAGAGAGAGATCAAACACATAGCTACTGGTACATACCCTCAGCCCCGAGGATGGAACTACTCCCTCCTCGTCATGGAGAGCGTCGGGATGATGAGGATGGCCACCGGAGAGGGATCCCCCCCCCTTTGGCAGGGTGCCGGAACGGGTCCCGATTGGTTTTTGGTGGCTACAGAGTCTTGCGGCGGCGGAACTCCCGATCTAGGTTATTTTCTGGAGGTTTCTGTATTTATAGGAATTTTCGGCGTCGGGAACAAGTCACGGAGGTGCCCGAGTCGTCCACGAGATAGGGCGGCACGCCGGGGGAGGGGGGGTAGGGCACGCCCCCACCCTCATGGACGGCCCGGGACTCTTCTGGCCCAACTCTTTTACTCTGGGGGCTTCTTTTGGTCCATGAAAAATCATCAAAAATTGGCACGTCGATTGGACTCTGTTTGGTATTCCTTTTCTGTAAAACTCAAAAACAAGGAAAAACAGAAACTGGCACTGGGCTCTAGGTTAATAGGTTAGTCCCAAAAATCATATAAAATAGCATATAAATGCATATAAAACATCGTAGAAGGATAATATAATAGCATGGAACAATAAAAAATTATAGATACGTTGGAGACGTATCAAGCATCCCCAAGCTTAATTCCTGCTCGTCCTTGAGTAGGTAAATGATAAAAACAGAATTTTTGATGTGGAATGCTACCTAACATAATTTCCAATGTAATTTTCTTTATTGTGGCATGAATATTCATATTTGAAAGATTCAAGACAAAAGTTTAATATTGACATAAAAACAATAATACTTCAAGCATACTAACCAAGCAATTGCGTCTTCTCAAAATAACCTAGCCAAAGAAAGCTCATCCCTAAAAAATCATATAGTTTGGCCATGCTTCATTTTCATCACACAAAATGCTCCCATCATGCACAACCCCGATGACAAGCCAATCAATTGTTTCATACTTTAGTATTCTCAAACTTTTTCAACTTTCACGCAATACATGAGCGCGAGCCATGGACATAGCACTATGGGTGGAATAGAATATGATGATGGAGGTTGTGTGGAGAAGACAAAAAGGGAGAAAGTCTCACATCGATGCGACTAATCAACGGGCTATGGAGATTCACATCAATTGATGTTAATGCGAGGAGTAGGGATTACCATGCAACAGATGCACTAGAGCTATAAATGTATGAAAGCTCAACAAAAGAAACTAAGTGGGTGTGGATCCAACTTGCTTGCTCACTAAGACCTAGGGCATTTTGAGGAAGCCCATCATTGGAATATACAAGCCAAGTTCTATAATGAAAAATTCCCACTAGTATATGAAAGCGACAAAATAAGAGACTCTCTATCATGAAGACCATGGTGCTACTTTGAAGCACAAGTGTGGAAAAAGGATAGTAACATTGTCCCTTCTCTTTTTTTGCCTTTACATTTTTTTTATTTCCTCACACGGGACAATGCTCTAATAATGATGATCATCACACTTCTATTTATTAACAACTCAAGGATTACAACTCGATACTAGAACAAAATATGACTCTATATGAGTGCCTCTGGCGGTGTACCGGGATGGGAAATGAATCAAGAGTGACATGTATGAAAAATTATGAATGGTGGCCTTGCCACAACTACAATGTCAACTAAATGATCATGGAAGGCAATATGGCAATGATAAAGCGTGTCATAATAAATGGAACGGTGGAAAGTTGCATGGCAATATATCTCGGAATGGCCATGTAAATGTCATAATAGGTAGGTATGGTGGCTTTTTTGAGAAAGATATAAAGAGGCTTATGTGTGATAGAGCGTATCATATCACGGGGTTTGGATGCACCGGCGAAGTTTGCACCAACTCTCGAGGTGAGAAAGGGCAATGCACGGTACCGAAGAGGCTAGCAATGATGGAAGGGTGAGAGTGCGTATAATCCATGGACTCGACATTAGTCATAAAGAACTCGCATGCTTATTGAAAAAATCTACAAGTCATCAAAAGCAAGCACTATGTGCATGATCTTAGGGGGATAGATTGGTAGGAAAAGACCATCGCTCGTCCCCGACCGCCACTCATAAGGAAGGCAATCAAAGAAAAACCTCATGCTTTAAATTTGTCACACAACGGTTACCATACGTGCATGCTACGGGCCTTGCAAACCTCAACACAAGTATTTCTCAATTTCACAATTACTCAACTAGCACGACTCTAATATCACCATCTTTATATCTCAAAACAATTATCAAGTATCAAACTTTTCATAGTATTCAATGCACTTTATATGAAAGTTTTTATTATATCCCTCTTGAATGCCTATCATATTAGGACTAAATTCATAACCAAAGCAAAGTACCATGTTGTTTAGAGACTCTCAAAATGATATAAGTGAAGCATGAGAGTTCAACAATTTCTTCGAAATAAAACCACCGCCGTGCTCTAAAAAGATATAAGCGAAGCACTAGAGCAAATGACAAACTACTCTGAAAGATATAAGTGAAGATCAATGAGTAGTCGAATAATTATGCAACTATGTGAAGACTCTCTAACATTTAAGAATTTCAGATCTTGGTATTTTATTCAAACAACAAGCAAAACAAAATAAAATAAAATGACGCTCCAAGCAAAACACATATCATATGGTGAATAAAAATATAGCTCCAAGTAAGGTTACCGATGAATGAAGACAAAAGAGGGGATGCCTTCCAGGGCATCCCCAAGCTTAGGCTCTTGGTTTTCATTGAATATTACCTTGGGGTGCCTTGGGCATCCCCAAGATTAGGCTCTTGCCACTCCTTATTCCGTAGTCCATCGAATCTTTACCCAAAACTTGAAAACTTCACATCACAAAACTTAACTAAAAACTCGTAAGCTCCGTTAGTATAAGAAAATAAATCACCACTTAGGTACTATTGTGAACTCATTCTTAATTAATATTGGTGTGATACTACTCATAGATTCATCAAAATAAGCAAACAACACAATGAAAACAGAATCTGTCAAAAACAGAACAGTCTATAGTAATCTGGAGAATTCGAATACTTCTATAACTTCAAAAATTCTAAAAAATTAGGACGACCAGGAAAATTTGTATATTGATCTTTTGCAGTTGGATTGGCTATTTTATCGCTTTTTGGTAAAAAATTAAAATTATTCTCGTGAGCGCATACTTTCTGTTTTTATCAGCAAGATCAAACAATAATCACCCAAGAAGATCCTAAAGGCTTTACTTGGCACAAACACTAACTAAAACATAAAAAACACAATCATAATAGAGGATAGATGATTTTTTATTACTAAACAGGAACAAAAAGCAAGAAACAAAAATAAAATTGGGTTGCCTCCCAACAAGCGCTATCGTTTAACGCCCCTAACTAGGCATGATGATTTTAATGATGCTCACATAAAAGATAAGAATTGAAACATAAAAAGAGCATCATGAAGAATATGACTAGCACATTTAAGTCTAACCACTTCCTATGAATAGGGATTTTGTGAGCAAACAACTTGTGGGAACAAGAATCAACTTGCATAGGAAGGTAAAACAAGCAAATCTTCAAGATTTTCAACACATAGAGAGGAAACTTGATATTATTGCAATTCCTACAAGCATATGTTCCTCCCTCATAATAATTACATGTAGGATCATAAGCAAACTCAACAATATAGCTATCACAAAACATATTCTTAACACGATCCACATGTATGCAAAGTTGACACTCTTCCAAAATAATGGGATTAACATTAACTAAAGTCATGGCCTCTCCAAACCCACTTTCATAATTATCACAATAAGATTCAACACCCTTCAAAATAGTGGGATCATCACTTCCTAAAGTTGACACTCTTCCAAATCCACTTTCACCAATATAATCATCATAAATAGGAGGCATGCTATCATCAAAATAAATTTGCTCATCAAAACTTGGGGACAAAAAATATCATCTTCATCAAACATAGCATCCCAAGCTTGTGGCTTTGCATATCATTAGCATCATGGATATTCAAAGAATTCATACTAACAACATTGCAATCATGCTCATCATCCAAAGATTTAGTGCCAAACATTTTAATACATTCTTCTTCTAACACTTTGGCACAATTATCGGAATCCTTATTTTCACGAAAGACGTCAAAAAGATGAAGCATTTGAGGCAACATTAATTCCATTTTTTGGAGCTTTCTTTTACTAGTAAATATGCCCGTGCGTTGCATCGGGATAATAAAATTACATGCATCTAGCTCAATATAAGAAGGGCTCAAGATGTGTTCAAAAAAGGGGGAGGGGCTCAAGATCCCACAGGTCCAACCCGTGCGTTGCACCGGGCTAGAAATAAAATATAACCTGCTCCAGGTGTCATTATGCAACATTTTTAACTCAATTTTTACAAATATATAAATAAGATTACACTAAGTATTTCTTTTTGTACAATGAAATTTGGGCGTACCCTAACAATGTTCATCGTTACCTATTTTAGCTCCGCACTTTCATTTCATTCGAAAAACACAAATGTTTATATCAACCAATTTTATTTTTTGTTGTTTAGAAAAACATGATTATTTTACTTTCATTAGGTGTTTTTAAAAAAATTCAAGAATATTTTTTAAAATGGTATCATTTTTATGGCAATGTTTTATTTTTTTAATATTATATTTCATTTGTAATTTTTTACACTGTTTTTTGGGCTTTGTCCATTGACATTTGGCCTGCGTATTAAGTCCAGCCTAAACTGCACCGACGCCAGCTGAGCTCCTCGTCTCGTCTCGTGCCTCTTCTCGTCTCGTCTGCGAGCACCCATTTCAAAAAAAAAAAAAAAAAAACTCCTCGTCGTGTGCCTCTTACTTCCCCGATCCCAAATTATTCCCCATTCCTCTACCTAGCTGAACTAAATGTGACGGCGGCAAGCGTCCCTCCCCTCCCCTCCGGCCGGCTCTCTCGGTCTCTCCATGGGTTCTACAAAAAACGAAGTGAAAGCCCCAAAACAAAAACACAAAAACACTCACATCTAGCGACATGAAGCAATACACGTCCCTTCCCTTCTCTCTAGCAAGTAGTGGTTACTAAACAAAATCTAACAATCGAACATTGTATAAATTGCTACGGCAACCAAGTATAATCAATCAGAAACACGAATAGCAGCAGGGTCTCGATCCCTCTCACTTTCTCTCTACTTCTTTCTTAATTCTCTGCCAAAACAACACGAAGCAACAACAGCATATGCAAGCACATAGCAGCAGCCTCCTCTCAGTTTCTCTCTATCTCTATTGATCCTTACTACTATAATCTCTCAATTTCTCAAGGGTTCTAGAAACATGCCATGGCAGTAACTCTTGTATGCAATCTTATGTAAATTATGTTCCATTTGTTCATAGAACCCAATAAAGGTCCCGTAAATGTACGCAAGACAACAACTGGCTTGTTTTTTTATAGTACTATGTATTACTGGACATTTCTACTGACGCTAGTACATAGCCTTGTTCTAACTTTGCATCAGTGTTGCTCTACCGTATAAAAACTACGCTGAACTCCATAGATTTCTGAGAGAACTTGAATCAACATAAGGGAATATCAAAATGATATCCGAATTCATGCATTGTTACGGAAAATGAATATAACCAAAATGGAGAGCCTGCACATATCTCATTATGCAAAAAAGGATCTATAGAAGTACAATACGTAAGCCATGGATCGTAGCAAGAGCAGCTACCTGAAAATACATAAACTTAAATAAAATCATGCACACCCCTCCATATGCAGGAAACAACTATTAAAACATGCAAGGAAATTTTTCAAGGTATATGTACAAAATTAGTTTGTGCCCCTTTTCTTACTACATCAGTAAATGAATCAACTTCCCCCACAAAAAATAGTAAATGAATCAACTTCTTGTGATAACCAATAACATTTTACGGAACTATCTCTTTGCTTGATAACCACTATCAACATGTACATAACTTCAATATTTTATCACAGGGTATCAGACCCTCAGATACATCAGTTCGAAACATTGATTAATGCAGCATCCGAATAGAGCTGGTGCTCATTATCAGTTGAACATGAGAAATATTTGTGCAGAACACTCATATCAAATTTAGAACAACATACTCAGTTGTATGTCATCTTACTTGCGAAATCATAAATTCAAAACAGGGTATCATATTCAGTTTTGCTACTGGGAAAGGCTTGTTACACTTCAATATGCACAATAGTACATGCTTTAACCTGTCAAATATGTACTGTCATAAACAAAGAAAAAAATGTATTTGATTTGCCATGGAACTGCTTGAAATCGAAGATATGGATGATGGTGCAGCACACAGATCAAATTAGCATCACAGCTTAAACCGAGGTCTGTTTACGATCAGTCTGAAACCCGACTTGATAGGCTGAATATACACAATAAAACACAAGTTTCAGTGAGATTCTCAGATTCACACAGGAAAGTTGGTTGGAACTTTAACTGGAAAAAGGATCAATGTTGAACATGAACTGGGAAAACATTCTAAAAGTTCAGACTGGGCATGCTAGTCTGCTGCTGTTGAAAACTGCCTGTATAACCATGACAGAAACAACAACTAAAACAGGGGATTACATCCAGTGATTAGCTTTCATCAAGGGGATAAATACCTCTGGTGTAACTGCTGCAGGCGCCATTGTACAGCTCGACCGATGTTCTTGAGATAATGTCGAGCTAAATGGGGATGGAGGTGATGGCAATGGACCACAATCTATCTGATTATCTGATTTTGGCACAATCGATTCAAAACACTCAGAAACTGGAGTACATGTTGACATAGTTGGTGACATAGGTGATGGCTCCAGAACACTTGATTCAGAAATTTTTGCTTTTTTTGAAGGTCGGTTATCAAAGTCCTCTTCAATGTTCTATGTAATATTAAGTTACAGTGCTGTCATCTATTTTCTGCAATCACAACAAAAATAAAAGGTAAACCTCCAACCGTTAGAAGCATCATCTGACAGTAGCTTTGTTTAAAGGAGACGAAAACATTACAATCCAGTATGTAGAAGGCAAAAGTATATAGAGATAAAAATTACCAATACATATGTGCATGTTTAAAAATTCTACAATGAGAAAGTAAATCATATTAGCAAATGTGGTCTACCACACAGCATAAAGGAACTCAGTTGATTAAGTAGCTATATATGCGCATGCCAAAATATTCTAGGCTGCAAAACCATAAAAAACAGGAAAGATCAAGACACACATTATGATCCATTACATGAGAAGTAATATGATCTTTTTGACATTTTATTTATCCTACATCTTTGTGAGACCCGCGGACTCAGCGAAGAACCTAAAAAATTCCTACATTTACATTCTCAAACAGAACTGCATTTTTCTAGTTGTCAAAATACGGTGAGCAGTAATTTTTCGTAAACATCATGCCCTGTTGAATATAATTGAGACCCGTCCATCACTTATTTGTGAACTACTTTTGTTCTGGTCACCTATGTATTGAACTACTAAACACTCCTTACGAATTTACTCTACTTCATTCAAGTACAAACAGAATCCATTTATGTAGGAGCGCATGATGTGTTGCTTGTCAGTGAAATATAGTCTACTATCGGCAATAGCTATATTTGCTGTAGTAAATTAATGGTTTGACAAACATATGAGACCCATCAGATGCTTCAAAAGTACCTCAAAGTAGGTCTAGGCGACGGCTGATGGTCTTCCGGCAAAAATCGGCGGAGGCGGTGGCAGATTGTCTTGCGGCGAAGTCGACGGAGACGATAGCGGTGAAGTCAAAGGAGACGACAGCTGCGAAGTCGACAGATATAGTATAAGACAATCATAAATTCGGCAAGGAGGAAGATCAGGGAATAGTAATGCGAATTATGCCACTATATATTTGAATTACATGGAGATCAATCACTCCAAAACCAAGTTTCCTGATATACAGACCGTTGTCTGGGCTTATTACATTAAAATGCACAGTAACCTAAAAAAGCAGTCCTATTTGTTCTTAGTTCTTTGAGTTGAACTTTTAGACCTGGCATTTGATTTCTTGCATGGCTGATAACTGTGATGATTGTGATTCTTGGCAATTCTAGTTTAATTCTCAGCTTGAAGAATATGCTCTCATCTTTTAAGTATAACCTTAATGTTCCTCACTATGCAATGATCCCAAAAATATATACGAAAATGAACATGTACTTCATGCTCTTCTAAATTTTCTTTCCCTGACAGAAGGGAAAACACCCAGCTTCTATTAGATAAAACAAAGTATTACAAGGTATATATGGAGAAAAGTGTCACAGTAATAGACGCATTGTACATGTACCAGGGCTCACATATGCAAACTAAAATGAAGGGGATTCATACCTCCGGTGTAGTTGCCACAGGCAACATTGGACGGCTCAACGGATGTTCATCACTCATCTTAAGGGCCTGAAAAAAAAATCAACTCCAAATCAGAATTTTTTGCAGACGGACATCAGTGTTGACTAAATCATAACTGTGAAAAAAATAGCTGATCATTCTTTTATTTTCTCAAGTGGCACCAGGCACTTAATTCTACTAAAAAAATATGCAGATACACACTGGCCACATGCCCAGAGAAGTTAGCTCCACACAAACATTTGCAAATCAGGTCTTGAGCAACTGTAATGCAGTTTTGACAGATTGAGACATTGATTTAGCACAAAATTTGTACATATACTTTATATAGGGCACTTATAAACATGCTACCAGGACAAAAACAAAATTTGTTACTAAGCAAAAAACATGGGTCTGTAACCCCAGAAACTACAGAGAGGAAAGTTGTTTACAGATCCTAATCCTGTTTTGCTAGGTGCAGCTAGCATATCTATTCTGCAAAGCTAATTCTTAACTGAAGAAAAAGCATAACCTAGGTGCAGCTAGCATATCTATATTCTGCAAAGCTAATTGTTAACTGAAGAAATAGCATAATCGAGCAAGGGGACAGAAATAATAACTACAATAGGGGAGTCGAAAACATTTTAACATCATAAAAGCATGAAAAAATATGGTCTTTGAGATCGTCATCTTAGACACACAAATTTATGAGCCATACTGAGATACATAAGCATGATTTATGCACAACAGTATCGATGCATGCATGAGCAAAGTTCATACAATAATTAGAAGGTTCAGTACAGTTCTCTGTTTCAAATTGTTTTTCTTGTGATGCGGCAAAGAAATTCTCCTGCAGTTGCAAAAATCATTATTCATAGTTTAAGAGTAATAATGTTCAGGCAGGCACAAATTTAGGAAAAATACCACATGAATCTGAATCGAACCGTACATGATTCACAATCGCATCTAAGTACAAAACCAACAGTGGTCCTCCATCTAAGCAATCCATGAGATTACTAACTAAAACTAAGTCTCACAACAGTAAGAGAAGAAGACCATGACCACCAGTATCAAGTGCTGAACAATCGTATTAGGTGTTTTACAATTACGTCGAGGAGCAGTGAAGTGGAAGCAAAGAGGCAACTAAAGCTTGCTATTCAGCTCATCTCCAGCAACAGCGGCAACAAGGTCAGATCAAGTTTTGATGAACTTCAGGCTCTACGGCGCCGTGACGTAGCTTCGAGGGGATACATACCTATCGTGTAGCCACCACAGGAGACATTGCACAGCTCGACGGGCGTTCTTGTTCCTCCGGCGAACTCGCCGCTTCTTCCTCCGGCGAACTTGGCGGCGACATTGGATGTTGGGTCAAAAATTGCAATTTCGACGGGATGATGGAGATTATGGTCGAAGGGCAAAACCTGATGGATATTCCGGCCGAGGACCCTTGCTTCTTATAGCAGCCAATCAAATCCGGGTCGGGCACTACATCAATTTGTGTTGGAGAAGGACAGGGCCGGCCTCCAATTTTCCATCCAAATCACGATAGGAGCAGCGGAGGTTGAGAAGGATACCACGGAGGAGAACAGAGAGAACTGGCGGCGGCACGGACGGCGCCGGTGGCCGGTGTACCATCCTCCATGAACGCCCATGAGCGCAGCAGGCCCACGGCGTCCGCCTTCTCCTACGCCTCGGATCGGATGTGGCCGCGCAGCAAGCCCACGGCGTCCGCCTTCTCCTCCGCCTCGTCCGTAGCCGCACCCATGGCGTCCGCCTTCTCCTCCGCCGCGGCTGTAGCCGTCCGACGAAGGCGCCGCCCCTCACCTGCTCGTGCTCCGCCGTCGCTGCCGTCGCTGGAAAGGGAGGAGTTTTGGATAAGATGAATCAGGGACCGCAGACTGAATATCGAACAAACATAGGGTCTTTATTGTAAAACCGAAGCGTTTTCCCAGATTCACTAAAGAAGGGACTGCGGGTTATATTTCCGAAAAGAAAAAGGACTTTTTAGTAAAACCATCGCGACGGTGAACACGAACGCCACAGAGGCCACACCGGCCGACCGGACAGAGCTGCCGTTTGTCAGTCTGTGTGTGATGCGTGATGAGATCATGAGAGAGAGTAGTAGGTGGATGCTCACGCCCATCTGCTGTCGCGGCCTTCGATTCGGTCCATGACAGAGCTGCGGGCGGCATCTGGAGTTGCAGGGAAGCGCGCACAGAAGGGATGGATGGGTTCATGGCGGAGGCGTCGGGGCTCCATGCAGGGGCGGAGGAGTGCACCGGGTGCGGGCTAGGGAAGGACGAGGCCAGGCGGGGCAGGGAGTGGCGGAGCCGAAGCGGAGGGGGGGTCGCGGGCGCTTGGGCCGGCGAGGAAGCAGCAGCGCCGACGAGGCGGGGCAGCGCGTGCGGGGGCTAGCGGCGGCTGGCCCAGGTGCGGGGCTCGGGCGAAGCCGCGGTGCGTGGCTGGAAAATAAGTCGGCGTGTATAAAAATAAAAACAACGAAACGTTTTTCCGGACTAACTAAAGTAAGGACGGCGGCTTTAAATCCTAAAAACCACAAGGGCCTTTGTGTTAAAACGACGCGACGGTGAACCCGGAGACCCAATCCGTGCTTTATTATCAGGGAGAGACTAGCACAAACGCCCGTGCGTTGCATCGGGTGAAAAAAAA
This sequence comes from Triticum dicoccoides, assembly GCF_002162155.2. Taxonomy (NCBI): domain Eukaryota; kingdom Viridiplantae; phylum Streptophyta; class Magnoliopsida; order Poales; family Poaceae; genus Triticum; species Triticum dicoccoides. Next base: position 527,178,970 of record NC_041392.1, on the reverse strand, counting down.
CCACACTTCCCTAACCCAATTGCTCAAGACCCCCTTTCATTCCACAACACAACGCCAAGCATGATGGGATGAATAAACTCTTTGAAATCGGCTGCCGTGAAAATATGAGTTGACAAAAGGCTATTAATATGAGCTAGGGTCCTACCAGGCCTAGACCGTAGGTTGTAGGGATGGAAGGAAGGATGGCGAGGGGTTGGGCGCGGCCGGCGGCGTGATGGCTCCGTGATCGCGCGAGGAGGAGGAGATGACGCAGAGGGCAGCGGCTAGGGTTATGTCTCCCGGCTCCCTTCAGGAAGCCGAGCAAACAACCATGATCATACATGCCCATGCGTTGCAACGGGCGATAACAATATCGCAAACCAATCAGCATGCCTAAATATCCCCTCCCCCAATACATACATTTGACGTCCTCTATTTCAGCATGATGCCCACTTACCAGACCTCCTTCCGGCCCTCGCCGACGATGAGCAGATTATCCATCTAATCATGATGAATCCAAATGTGGTCAATCCTAAGGTGATGAGTTTAATTTGAGTTGAGGCGGCTAACGAACATGGATGCCCTCCTGGGCGCGACTTCCATCGGAATGGACGCTTTACGCACGACGAAGGTAATGCCCTCCAACACACGCAACGTTATTTGCTCGCCGACTACTATATATATGAAAATAATAAACTTCAAAAGAATGATACTATTTTTATATAGTGTTTTCTTTGTCTTTTTAGTTAGTTAGTTAGCTCTTTTCTTTTGGCTTATCTCAAGCCTTTATGATATCTTTTTTGTAAGACTGCTAGATTTTTTTCCCTTGTTTTTATTTTATATAAAAATAGCAGTGTGGTTTTTACCCTATTGTTTGCCCTTCAAAAAAACATAGATTTCAAAGCACATCTCATTTACAGTTTAACAAATCCGTCTGGTGGTTTTCAAAATTTCTACAAATTGTAACCCGTGAGGTCTTTGTCAAATTCGCATAGACTATGGTGAAAATGGCACCTTTTCTGCATTTTGTGAAAAGATTAACTATCTTTTGGTCCAATTCACGTGAACTACAATCAAAATTGTAATTTTTTCTACTGTACTCTTTTTTACTGGAGAGCATTGAACATAATAAATTCATAACTTCTAAGCGTCCGTGACATGAAACTGAAACTGACAGCGTAATAGTCCTTCGTCCGTGGGTACATTGTAACTCTCCTATGATGGTTTGGGATAAAGTGGTCGCACGCGAAGGAGGCGACAAGGTAGCCGGGGATAGTGCCGGAGGGGTGGGGCAGAGTGGAGTTAACGCCAAACTTTCTCACATCCAGTGCTGTTGTAAGCTCCCTACCCGACCATGTTCTTCTGCCTGATGTTTGATGTTGCCCTGATTATAAGTACAATGGTGAGCACTTACTTTGACGGTTCCGCTATAATCAAATTTGTCAACATCCATAGACCATAGTTACAAATTTCCTGACTCTCTCAAGAGGATTAGAATTTAGGGGCCAAATAATTTCAGATTAGGGGAAAATATCATAGACGAATGTGTTGCCCTGAATCCGACTGCCCCTTGTGTTGAAGCTCCTGCACCACAAAACAAATATCAGTTCACCGATGTACTAATGCAGACCAAAGCAAACCAAGGAAAATATCCTAATCTGCACTAATCCTAATCCTATTGATTTGCCTGCAACTGCACACAAAAACACGGACGCACGTCCGGCCGGCGCACATCACGCGCTCATGTTACTCCTCGCGCGGGCGGCGGGAGGACAACACGAACGCCACAGAGGCCACACCGGCCGACCGGACAGAGCTGCCGTTTGTCAGTCTGTGTGTGATGCGTGATGAGATCATGAGAGAGAGTAGTAGGTGGATGCTCACGCCCATCTGCTGTCGCGGCCTTCGATTCGGTGCCGCCGCGTGCCCTCGATTCATCGCGGCCGCATGCTCGAGAGGAATCTCACTGCTTCCCCGCCGCCATGGATGGCATCATCTGGGTCCGTTGATGAGGGCCCCTACTCCCCTCCGTCGTCCTCCACCCGCAGGAGGCTCCCTGCCTCCCTCCCATTCTCCTTCCCCCCGCAGGACGAGATCCACTTCGCCGCTGCTCCTCATGATTCCGGTTGCCACAGTCTCCTCGGCTGCGCCGTCTGCCCACCTGCACGGCCACGCGACCTCAATCCAGCCACCCACTTCTTGTCATCGTCGTCCTCCGCCGCTGCTTCGCGCGGCTCTGCCGGCCGTTGCTGTTTCCAGAGATGGCGTGTCCCACGCATGAGTTGGGGATTAAAAAAGCGTTGCCATGGCAAGACGGCGGCCGGCGCTGGGGAAGGATGGCTAGGGAGAGGTGGCCCTCAGCCATGGGCGGAAACCTGAAGAGGAGGAGGAAGAGCGCAGGATGGGGAGGGAGAGGCGGCCCGTAGGAGGCGGAGCTCGCCGTGGGGGCAGGCGAGAGCGCGCAGCTGCACGGGGATGAGGACGGGAGTGGCTTGGCAGTCCAGCACGAAGCAGAGGGGGCGAGCGGTCGAGGCAGAGGCATCGTCCTCTGCCCGAACTGCTGCTGCTCGATGCAGAGAGCTGCGGGCGGCGTCTGGAGTTGCAGGGAAGCGCGCACAGAAGGGATGGATGGGTTCATGGCGGAGGCGTCGGGGCTCCATGGAGGGGCGGAGGAGTGCACCGGGTGCGGGCTAGGGAAGGACGAGGCCAGGCGGGGCAGGGAGTGGCGGAGCCGAAGCGGAGGGGGGGTCGCGGGCGCTTGGGCCGGCGAGGAAGCAGCAGCGCCGACGAGGCGGGGCAGCGCGTGCAGGGGCTAGCGGCGGCTGGCCCAGGTGCGGGGCTCGGGCGAAGCCGCGGTGCGTGGCTGGAAAATAAGTCGGCGTGTATAAAAATAAAAACAACGAAACGTTTTTCCGGACTAACTAAAGTAAGGACGGCGGCTTTAAATCCTAAAAACCACAAGGGCCTTTGTGTTAAAACGACGCGACGGTGAACCCGGAGACCCAATCCGTGCTTTATTATTAGGGAGAGACTAGCAAAAAGGGTCCGTGCGTTGCAACGGGAGAAAATATCGGTTACTAACCTTATTTTAAAGGTGATGGATCATATATTTATCTAAGGTAGTTTCTTTACAAGTAAAAAAAGAAACGAAAAATTAGGCAATATATAGTGTTTGATGCTTCTCCGCATAGTACCATTTCTTAGGATCCACAAAGTATTACTAACATGTAAGCCGAAAATAATGGGAAGTAGATGCAGCATAGCATGACATATCAGATGATTTTGCAAGCACACCACTGAATATATCGAGGACTACTTAATATAAGATCTTCAAATAGGTACATGTTTATGATGAACACTCTGAAGCTATTTTGTGTAGTCTTCAAAGGATTTCAAAAAAGTTTTTGCTTGATGTCAAAGATGAATAATTTGAACATATACTAATTTTTCCAATAATTAAACTATTAAAGCAAGGAAATGGCACATATGTTCACCCTCAAAAAATGAGACATAGGTTCATCCTTCATACAACCACAACTTGAAGGCTGCAGAGCGAGGCGGCAAAACCTGTAAGATGCAGCCATGTGAAACACGATAGAACTGCCACCACAAGATCAATCAAGCATCGTTGAGAGAGAAAAATCCTTGACCATCATTAACATTTGTCAACGATGTCCAACTCCGCTTCTACTGATGATAACCAAAGAACCTTCCTTGCCAAAGGAAAATGATTAGATTGTTTATAACAGTAATATTTTGATCCCGAGGACCCAAATTCAGAGCTATGCGATTATGTTTGTGCAAAACCGTTAACACAACATAAAACCAAAACTGAGAAACTCCTATGCCAAACCATTACATCCTAAACTACTATATGTCAGCATATAACATATTCATTCGGATTCGATGCCTTGTACGTGCCAGGTTATGGATACTGGTATTTGCTTAGATTACGCGGTACACTTCTAGAAAGCAATATTTCCTAGAAGCAGTAGATGACTCTGAACCTTTCACTTGCAGACCAGGAACACACGTACATGAGTCTGCTCAAAGCATATCTGCACATGTTGGTATTCAACCAAGTAATTAAGTAAAATAATTTTGTTCTTTGAAAAAAGTAAGATAATCTTTGCTCGTCTAAGTTAAATGGTTAACAGAGGATCAATCCTGTCCCAGAACGATCAAATTTCGACAAAACAAAAACCTTAAAGAAGACATACATGCATATTATAGAGAAGACTAACTAATAGCACGTAGAACGGATATCTAGGAAGTAGATAGGTTATCTATGCTGGTGGTTTGTAGGGTCGTACTGAGGTCGATGAAGAGCCTGGTGAATGACAACTAGAAGATTGGGCATGACTATGGAGATGAATAGGTGAGAGGCATCGCCAGCCCCTGGAGAATCACTGGCCCGCGCTGTCCGCTGACACAACGGCCCCGAATCACTGTAGAAACTGTATTGAGGAACTGAACATGAAGAGTTGCTCCGCATGAACCAACTGATCACCTTCTTCTCCACTGGATGTTCCATCGTGTATTGGTTGGAGTGTGATCTGGCATGTAAGCTAAGGAGATTGAAAGAAGAAGAGACAATTATTCAGTAACTTCTTATACAATAAGGAGGAACCGAAAAGAAAATTCAAGTAGTTATAGACGAACTTGACCGTGAACTTGGTTATACTTACGTGCGGGAGCTCTCAATCGAACCATGCACGTATTGTGTATTTGCCGGATTGATCCAGGAGCCTGTTTGTAGATGCGGAGAAACACGCGGCCACCGTCAGGCGCTACACTCCTGCCTCGCGTGTATTTCATCATATACCCGTCATATGCTCAATAATCTATAGATGAAAAAAATTGATTGTCGATGTTTGAAGACCAAAAGGACAGCCTACACGAATATGATCATGCCAAGGGTGGAATTAATTAGTATTATCTAGCTATGCTTTTCCAGTCCAAGCGACATTTCCAATTTCTCAAGGAAAGGTATTTTCAGATTAGTTTTTCTGTTCTAGGCTACATCACCACTTATATCTGCTTTGCAACAGTTTTTGGGCCACGAAAAACAACTGTATTGGAGTCTGAAGAGACTAAGAGAAACTCTGACCAATCAAACAGCATGGCTGCATACTGTAGAAATTAATTGACACATATTTCTCCTAATAGATGGGCAGACTGCCAAAATTATTTGAATCAAAGCAGGTTGCTTCTTGCAATTTTAAGCCTGCGGTTTACTTCTTACTTTTGTCCAAGCTTCCACGGGAGCTCTGTATTCATGGAGGTGCAGCAAAAAGCAGAGTGGGATATATATGCGTGGGCAGTGAATGTATAAACATCTAAAGATTTAGTGGAGCTCACCTTGTGAACAAAGATGAAACCAAGTCTAGACATGAAAATAGAAAGCACATCATTCCCATAACAGAAGCATCACCATCTAGGAAACTAAAACACTCACCATTAGCCTAATTAATTTTAGATTGGGCTCATACATTAGCAAACAACTTTGAAGAAAGGGGTCGCGTAAAATTGCAGATGAAAAGAAAGAGAAGGAAAGTGACCTTAGAATTTATGGATGAAAAGCTAGCTCCAATAATACAGAATATTGTTGACTTATGCATCTCCAGAAAGGCTGATCCCCACACTACACTATGGCACTTCTCCGTTTCTGAGCCCATTCAGTGCGTTGATGTCAGGAATCAATCAATAGATCTACGTGTTATTTGAGGCATAAACTGGGTTACAGACTGAAGGAATTCTTTCCAATCGAATTACCTCTAATGGTAATCCCCTCCTAGCACCAGCAGATCGAGCTACTGGACGCAAGCATGTGTCAAGGTTTCCTAGTTAATTTGCTCAACTGCTCAATTTCAAAAGGGGATTTGGCTTACAGGGAGTAGCTGGGTGACTTTCAGGTGTGCAGCACGGTACCTTGTTCGTGCTTGGGGCTCGGGGAGGAGGCCGACAGGAGCTTGGGGAGGCCGCCGGCAGCAGGAACTTGGGGAGGCCGACAACCCGAGGTGAGGTCGAATTAAATTTCCGCCTCATCGCTGCAGACCTCCCCGCCGTCCCCGGGACAGGCGGCCGTGTCCAGGAGCTACGCCTCATCGTCATCCTCCTCCTTGAAGTAATGTAGCCGAGATGCACGGAATCAAGCTGTCGGAGAAGTTGTCGGGGCTCTTGAGATTGGCGCCGCAGGGGAAGTCGGCAATGGCAGCGAGTATGGCGGCCGCCTGGACAAACTTGGCAAGGGAGCAGGTGTGTTGCGAGCTTGCGAGATTCAGGTGTCGGACGTTGAGGCGATGCAAGGCCGATGGCTGCGACCAGGGCGGCGCGCGGCGCGAGCAGGTGGTGGCGGCACGCAGCGGAGGGGCGGGGCCGGTGGTGGCGGGGCGCTGGAAGTTAGATGGGAGGCAAGGTCGTGCCTCGTCCCGTCGTCCGGGTGTTTTTTTTTCTGTTCCCCATACCGCCGAGTTGACTTAACAATAGGATTGCGGGTTTATTCTAGAAAAACTCAAGGACTTTTGTATAAACACGCCGCGACGGTGAACCCGGAGACCCAATCCGTGCTTTATTATTAGGGAGAGACTAGCAAAAGACCCGTGCGTTGCTACGGCTCTAGAATAAACCTATACATGGTCAAAATACAGGACAACAACATGTCTTCTTTTAATTTTATTCATTTACTTTCCCCCAAAAAAAAGAGTCGATAAACTTTCTTGTATCTTCATCCATAGATCCTTTACTCATATTAAAAAAATTTATTTAATCGAAGCAAAATTATATGAATTAGAGGACGAATTGTACTGATGTGACTTGAGCTTTGGTTGATTTCACACGCTCATACTTCTTTAGTTTTCTTGTAAAATAATATGGCGGTATTTATACTATTCACGGTTGGTTATCCATCCGTCAGGTTGCGAATGACAGATTCAGATATCCTACTGCAGCTGTCGCTGCTCACCAAGGAGTTAGTTCAGTAGCTCTCCATCCAGTGCCTGCTCAATACACGTTAGTAGTTCAGTGAGTAGTTCAGTAGCTCTCCATCCAGTGCCTGCTCAATACACGGCGACGACGACCTCCTTTGGGCACTCGTAGGCAGGAGAAGAGAGGACCGCGTTTTGCAGACTTCATTCCAATTGCAATCAAGCTAATAAGTAAGCATGCGTCTCTTCTTTCGGTGTAGCCGTTTAAATTGTCTGCAGTGCACATCCAAGCCCACAATCCTGAAATTCAGTTTAGATACTTCATCATGGATGGCTCACGTCTAACCGAGGAACGCCATGCATGTAGTCCAGCCCTCCGTTTATTTAATCCCTCTGCCAATGGATTATCTTATGTACCCTCTTTGCGTGGCCAGCTTGTTGATATTTCAGGCAAGTTACAAGTGTTTATAAATTGGTGGAAATTAGTATAAGAAAGCAAGGTGGGACTATTCAACAAAAGATATGCATGCATCATATTTTATAAAATAAAATCTGAGACGTGGCTTCTAGCCCATAAGAGGCCCAATAGTGCATCGTGCGAGGAGAAGGTGCTCATACCACATTACGTGTGAGAGGCCAGCTTGCGTACGTAATTGAGCACGTACGAAAATAGCTTTGTGACGGTCGGACGAAAATCACAAATACCCGTGCGTTGCAACGGGAGAAAACTGAATGTTATATCTAAGCATAGTGCATTATGGGAATTTTTTGTCAAACGAACTTGTTTGCAACGTGATAAAAAGTTGACATTTAAGAATACACTTAGATGCATCCGCGTCCATACTTTCTATATTTTCATGGATCGAGTTGATTTAGCCAGTGCGTGCACATAGGAGCAGTTGCAACATCCCTAAAAAAAGAAAAAGAAAGGAGCAGTTGCAACATGCATTCAATCCTCACCCCACCCCGAGAGAGATCCTTTTGAGGAGTACGTGCCTCATCGCCTCCATCTTTCTCCTCCCGTGACCTTATCCACATCCATCACGGCTCATCCTCTCTTCTCCATGACTCCATCATCCAGCGCCCACACGAGCTGGCCCGCCTGTGTTCCAGCCGTGCACCCACTACTCCATTCTCTTCGCCGACCGTTCCAGCGCACGCACGGCTCCATCCTCTTTCTCCAATCTCCTTCTCTAGCCCCGCACGGCTCTATCCTATCTTCTCAAATCTCCTCATCCGCGCCGGCGATGCGCCACTGTCCACCATCCTCTCTTCTCCAATCTCCTTCTCCAGCCCCGCACGACTCCATCTCCACCCTCTCTGCTCCAATCTCCTCATCCGCGCCGGCGATGCGCCACTGTCCACCATCCTCTCGATGCGCCATTGTCCTTGTGGAAGGCTCGTTCTATCTGATCTTAGATAATCAATTGAACGATGTGGGAAAAGGCTTGCCGATTTCTCACACCGACGTGTCGCGCGCAGCCGCTTGCGTGCGCGCACAGCCACAACTGCCATGGCTGATGGCCTTCAGAGCATCGCCGCGGATCTTCTCCTCTATCACTGCTCGCCTTCGTTCGTCGGAGCCCCAAGCACCACCTCCGTGGTACCTCCTGCCGCTCCTTCTACTCCGTCGTGGGGCTTCCTGCCGCGCCCCCTGATGCTCCTTCTACTCCGGCGTGGGGTCTCCTGCCGCTCCCCCTGGCGCCCCTTCTACTCCGCCGCGGCTGTAGCCATCCGCCGGCAGGGGCGCGCCCTTCACTTCTCCTGCTCCGCCGCGGTTGTAGCCGTCCGCCGGCAAGGGCGCGCCCTTCACTTCTCCTGATCCGCCGCGTCTACAAAGGGAGCGGGCATCTGGATAAAACGAAACAGGATTTGCCAATTGTTACTAAGCAAGGTTGGCCAGGCCCAAGAACTGGATGGTTTAGCATCCTTCGTGTTCGGCTAGACTAAGAACGTTGGGCAAAGATTTATTATCATTTGGCTAATATAGTAGGGAAAATCAAGTAGTTGTGTTGGAAACACCATGAAATTTGAGTCTGACTCCTCATGCATTGTGACTGGTGGAACTGGGCTGAGCGAGGCTAGCTTCTACGTGATGATGTCTAGTAGAGGAGCATGTCAGTGACCGGCATCTGTTGTTCAACTCGGTCATACCAAAGACGCAATGGAGAAAAAAACATCCAATGTAGTCGTGGACATAACTTTCTTCTTAAAGTTGAACATATATTCATTCCCGGCATTACGTCGACACTTTCAATATTAGCCCGCCACTTAAATACAGTAGAAGATTAGCCTCCACGTACGGATATCATGGAAATTTGGCACAATTTTCCCTCAATTCTGGTTCCTTCCTTTATTATTTTTCTCAGTCTTTATTGACTTTTCCCTCAAATTCCCGTTCCTTCCTTTATTATTTCTCTCAGTCTATATTATTGACTTGTCCTCAATTCGCAATGCTTCCTTGAATTGACTTGCTTATATTTCTGTCCCTAATTTTCTCAACAATTCTCAATCCTTCCTTGAATTATCCTTCATGTATTTCTCTATTTTTTGAGAGATGTGGAGTCATTGGGCCGATTTGTGTGCATGAGTTTTCTCATTACGGCAATATAATCCATCGAGCAGCCAGGTTCCACGTAGGTGCAGTTTTCACACACATATATTTTAAATGGTGATATGGGATGTACTAAAGCGAGGTGGTACTAAACAGAAACTTTTTTTTTTGAGGGGTACTAAACAGAAACATTGTCTAGCTTGATTGGTTGCAGCCTTAGAAATTTTCTAGGAGGTTGTGAGTTCGATCCCTGGTAGCGACACAATGAGCCACTGTTTTTTGCCTTTCCCAGTGTAGGTGGGCCGGCTTCATGAGGCCCAAGCGGGTGCGGGGCGGATGGGTGCAGGCCAAAAATAAATGCAACGCAGGGCGTACGCTCAACAGCGGAGGCAGGGGAATAGTACCACCTCGTAGAACCGATCAAAGAGGCCACGTACGGGAGAGTGAAAAAAAAAGGATGACGGTGAACCCGGAGACCCAATCCGTGCTTTATTATTAGGGAGAGACTAGGAAAACTGCCCATGCGTTGCAACGGAAGACACACTATCATGGCAGTGAAACCAGCGATTGAAGAAAAATAAAAATGATCATGTGTGTTTTGGCGACATGAAAACGCTAGCATTGTTGCCTAAGACTATACTTAGGATCTGCCTCGGCTGTGTCATGAAGCCCAACCGTCCGACGCCATGTGGCAGCCTCGGTTTGTGTGTGGCTTACAAGCATTGTCGGCCTAGGGGAGCACACAACAGTGAAGAGGGCCTCCTTGTCGAGGCCCAGCCGCGTGAGCATCTAGTCTATGGCATCCCCCTTCACCACATCAGGACCTGTGGGCAGCCGAGGGCTCCACGATCTACTCCCTCGGTTCCTAAATATATTTTTTTCTAAAGATTTCAATATGGACTACATACGGATGTATGTAGATGTATTTTACAGCGTAGATTCACTCATTTTGCTCCGTATGTAGTTTACATTGAAATCTTTAGAAAACACTTATATTCAGAAATGGAGGGAGTAGTAGATAGTAAATGTATTTAAAGAATTTCAACATATCATGACATATGATGCTATTAGCAAAAATTCAGTGAGCCAATGTTGTCACATGTACGCATATGTATATTGCGCTTTTTGCATAATTTCAAATATTCTACATGTCGTTACTGATCACCTCTTTTTTTGCTTTGATTCTACACAGTTCTATAAAAATTAATTTGGTTTCCTATACATAATTTTATAGAGTTCAAATCGAGTGGCACTTTTCTCCCAAATTGCTTTTAATTTTCACATTAATCATAGTTTACAATCAAAATTTAAAATATATTATTACTAAGAAAATTTGAGAGGTAAATAATGCATGTGGAAATACCAATAAATTAAGTGCATCTTCATGCGTGGATTTCTTACATAATTAAAACTACAGTCCATATATACCTAGATAAAAGAGAATTTAGATCTAACTTGAAGCATTAAGAGAAAAACTTCCCCAAACTCCGATCAGTAAAAAAAATTAAATTTAGATCAGGTAAAGCAAAGTTTAATCTGTGCGTAAGATATAGCGAAATAAAAGAATAAATAGACCAAGCCCATACATCTGCTTACCTCGTCAATGACTGCAAGAAACTACTTTTCTCTTGTTTCATTGTGATGGCAGATCGTATTCATCTTATTTGTTGCTGCCAAAACTATTATTTTAACTATTTTCCTTGCATGACTGGTGCATTATGTATATTCTTTTAAGACGCAGCGAAATCACAAACATCAGCATGAACAAACTCGCTACAACCTCTCCTGTTTGTTTAAATAGGTCGTGCTTGATCTTGGTGGAGAACAAATCCGCCTGCAATCTGGTCATAATCTTGCTGGGCAAAACATGCACGTGTTCTTGCTTTCCAATTAATCTTCATCATGCTTTCCAATTAATCTTCGTCCAATTGATGTCGACGATCTGGACGAAGACGCGGTGGCATCCCCATCCGTTCACGAGAAGGACGACATGATGTCTGCCATGTGGAGAAGACCACTGATGACACAGAGCCGGGCATCCCCGCATAGAGGTAGCCACAGCCGCCACCGCCATCGACCTGACCTTCCATGAGCCCTAGGATCGGTGGTAAATAGTAGTTGCACCTGGACAGGGCTTTGCGCTTTGCGGCGGCGTCAATCTGAGTTGTATACAAATAGGACCAGGTAAAAGGATCATCTCTTCTCTTTTGAAATCAGAATCCAACACAGCAGAAGTGCGCAAGGACACAGACATGGCCACATGCCAATGCAACGTCCTGCCAATTAGCACCAAACAAAAGAAATCAACAACACAGCACGCATGGTTAGGAGGTTACGAGGTGGCCGGATGGCAAAATTGATGAACTGCTCGATAATGGTGTCACCGATGTGCAGCTACAGCTCGCAGCCTGAATAACTCTCAAGGCCCAAGCTCCTCCACACTGAATCCCACCCCGCCCACCCATAAGAAACAATCGGAGCCAAGAACAGCCACTGCAAAAATCTCAGTGAATCCCAGCGACAACAGTGCCCGCGTCCGATCCAGTGAGACATCGTCGGAGCTTTGGTGCCCAAGCTGAACCACCCAAAGCTCGTCCTCGGCTCTGCGTCCCTGTCGTTCCTTGATCTGGTCCGAGCTCGGGGTAAGGCGACCGCTGTAAGTCCACGGCGTCCTCGTCGTTCCTCGATCTGTCGCGACCTCGGAGCGAGGCGCCGCCTGCAGGGTTGCGGCATCAACGACGTGTTCGGTGTTCTCCCGATTGGATTCAGAGGGGCGCTTGATATAGTTGTACTTCTCCATCGAGTCTCCTGGTAGTTGTGGGATTATTAAAAGAACTATTCCTGTATCAGCCAAAAAGCATATTCTAGCTCAGGTGGTCTTTGCCACACAAATTTGGTTGATGGTCGTGAGTTCGAGTCCTTCTGCGGCTAATGTTTTTTGCCTCCTCTAGCCTGCTAAGTTGGGCCATAGCGCAGGCATAGTGAAGGCTGCGAACGATGGATGGGCTAAGGCCCGTGAAGCCACGATCGAAAACTTGCACATGGACGTGTGGACCCCAAATTAGTACCACCTCGTTTATATTGTAATTTTGTCTATACAAATCATAAAAGCGTATTATGACATGAGAAGAAAGCGTATTGTGACGATGAACCCGGAGACCCAGTCTGTGCTTTATTATTAGGGAGAGACTAGCAAAAGAGCCCGTGCGTTGCAACGGGAGAATGCAAGGCCTAAGAATCAGGCTCGAAGGTATAGATATCATAATTGTGCAATATTATCAAATATGTCAAATATGTACCTTTAGGATCCTCGTACACGTCAGATAGCATTGCCGATTTTTGTTAACATTTAACTCACTTTTCTTCTTCTTATTCCACTCATTATCTCTGTCCCCCAATTCAAGATTGTCGCTATAAGCAATGGCACATCCGACATGCAATACCGATGGGCATTGAGGAGGAGATATAGAAAATATAAAAAAAGAGCATTCTAAGGGCGATTGGAGTCGAGAAAATCGATAAAATCCTGGAGATAAAATGTTACTTACGGTATAAAAGGAGGCATTCTGCTTCCGCTCGTTTGATTTTCAAAGACGGGTCGCCGTTCATCATCATGGTGGTGACATAACTCGACTCTGGTGCTTTTGCACCGGAAGAACAACCTGTTGGTCAGCGAGGGTTGCGGATGAGTATGGTTTCCTGTGCTCGGGTTGTGTAGCTTTGTACCTAATGTACACCTTACCGTTGCCGTCATCAGGGCCTAGATGCCGCCCCATAGGCCTTGCCTCTACAAGGTACCACCTCTGACAATGCAATCTGTGGACGCTGTTTTCAAGTCCGTTCTCTATTGCAGACTCTCACCACCATCGCTTGCTTGCAGAGGTCGACGACATGTCCCTGACATGGAAAAATACTACTACTTTATAAATAGGTAGTTCTGAGTCAATGGAAGAAAAACAACATCCAATAAGCTATTACTTTAAGAAGGGTGTAGAATAGCGCTGCACCTTCTTGTTGGGCGAGCGCACAAATCTCTTAGTCGATTCATCTGCAAAGCACCAGCCCACCATGGATCCAGCATGTCAGCTTCCAACAGTCCGGCATCATCCTGTTTGTCTTTCTTGCCATTGGCTTGCCTCGTACAGTTTTCCTTTTCTAGATAAATCACACCTAAATCCATCAAAGCTAGCTTCTTCTAGAAGACAAATAAGTCCCAAAAAATACAGAGCATCAGGTCATGTGGTAGAGATGAATTGATCTGGTGCCACCAAGCATGGAAGTACGACAAAATTTAATCACCCAGGTTCACCTAAATTACCTCGGAAGTATATGAATCAGTGCTGAGCGGAACTGGTGCATGTATCCAGACAAAAAAACACATCTATATTGAGCAGCTTCATGGATAATCAAAGACGCAGATGGCCACGCCTCAGGTATATCAATCTCATAAAATCCACAACAAATTTCCCAACTCTGTACTCGATCCAAAGAACCCGCACACTATCTGTAGGAGTTGGCGCGCGCGAACCTTTTTTTTGCTGCCGGAGGAAGAAATCCGGCGCCAGCGGTCACGGCGACCGTGACGGCCACCATGGTCTCCGTTAGGGGTGGGCACTTTTGAACCGAAAACCGAAAAACCGAACCGAACCGAACCATATTAACCGATTTATCTATTAATTCGGTGATTTGATTTTTTGTTCGGTGGGAAATTTTAAGGTTGTTCGGTGTTTGGTTTTTGTTCGGTTTCCAGTGTCTAAAAACCGAATACACCGAAAAAACCGCTATGTACGATACCCCATGCAATACCTTATTTTCAAAAGTGCAGCGGGGGCGCGTCCTCTGGCAAATACTTGTTGGTTGTGGCAGACGTCAGGCCAGCCGCTAGATAAGTTTCTAATCTCACAATCTAACTAGTACTCGTAGGAGTAGGTATGCATGCCCGGCGCTTGGTTATGAAAGTAACTAGCAATTAGTGTATCAATTAGTGCATGAGTTGCTTAGTTTACACGCATCACACATATTCTTCCGTACATAATACATGTAACGCCCCATGTGATTTTTCACTTAGTTATGTTCACTAGTTTGCTTGACCGAATAAAGCACGGACTGATGTTAAGGTTGCTAGCTCTTGTGATATATACTGATGAGTGCATGTATTTTGGTTTTTCGGTTAACCGAATAAACCGAACCGATATATTATGGTTAATATGGTTCGGTTTTTAAATATTGTGTGATTAATTCGGTTTTCATTTCTTCAAAACCAAAATTATAAAACACCGAATAAACCGAACCGTATTAACCATATAAACCGAATGCCCAGCCCTAGTCTCCGTGCTCTGCTCTGCAGGAACTTCATTGGTGCATGTTGCTCCCCGGCATGGATTCCCCCCTTGGCCACAAGAAAGAAGGATCAAGGCTGCCTTGGCGTGCCGCTTGCTGCGGGCGTGGACTGGTGAAGCGAGATGGGCAGATGTTCAGGAGAAGACGACCGAGGATGCAGAGGACCACGCCGCCGCTTCCTTCTTTTCTTTGTCACGCCGCCGCTGCTTCCGTCCAATGCTTCGTGTGAAACCCAGAACCGACGCGTGCGTGTCTGGCCGTATATTTATTTAGAGCATAGAAATTTACGGAATCCTGAATCGTAACCTTTTCAGTCACGATGCAGTCGATCGTTGGTTTTCCAAGTAAGCAACTTCTGGTTTTGCACGGGGGACGAGCGAGAAACGACATACAACAACGGACGGTTAGACGGACGAGAAACTATAGGTACATGATCACATGAATAGTATCACATCGGATGTGGAAAATAATAACTGAAAGCGTAAACTCACGGAAAGAAGCTTATTGTGACGGCGAATCCGGAGACCCAATCCGTGCTTTATTATTAAGGAGAGACTAGCACAAATACCCGTGCATTGCAACGGGAGATAAAAAACCTCACTTCACTAACCCAATGGCTCAAGACTTCCTCCTCTCCCCATGGCCCATCACCAGACATGACATCATCAAGAAACTCCTTGAAATCCTCCACACTACTACACGAGAAACAAAATAAATATTAGGAGCGCTGTCCAAAGATCCCCCATCTTTGGCTAATATAACAGAGAAAAGAGCGGAGTTTGTGTCGCACACAGTTCCAAGTCCCGACTCCTTGTACTTTGGTGACAGGCGCTAGTGGGTCGAGCTGAAAAATAAGAGTGAAATTTTTTTTGTTCGTAGAAAAATATAGCATATGACCAAAAAATAATGAAAAGTTTCTATTGTGATTTAGACATAGTTATTTTTGCATGTGTTATTGCAATATTTTGCTCCTGAGTTAAACAATTCTGATACGTCAAATATTAGTATCACAGTATCATATTAGTATCATGTATGCCTCGTGGTGATTCCACATTTACATCACTTCACTTTTTTAACCATACTTCATGTAGGGTTTTTGATTAATCCGAAAAGTCACTTTGGAGCACGGGCACATTGTAGTCATTTTTAGAAACATATTTTTATCCAAAAAGTATAAAAATGTAGTATATTTGTGTGAATTTTCGTCAAATTTCATGTTTGTATGTGAAAGATCAAAAGGAAGACAATTACGTGCAAAAAAAAAACAAATTGTTTTTGCTGGATTTTTTCTTTTTAATTTATTGAAATTTGGTATGTACTTGGATTTTCATATTTGTCAGGTTTATTATCTTCTTCTACTTTTTTTTGTGGCGACGTTGCTCTAGTCGCGCACATACATTTGTCCCTACTTTTATGGATGTGCAGACACATTTTTCCTAGCAAATATTGGGCGTACAGAAGCACTTTTTTAACTTTAGTGTTTTTTTGAGACAATCCAATCAGCTTTAATTAACAGCCATCCATGAGGTGGCTGCGCAGCTTTTTTTTTTGAGAACATGGTGGCTGCTCAGCTGGGCCAGGGAGGCTGGGCTTGGGCGCGAGCGCTGTGCTGGGCCTTGAAGGGTCACGCGGCCCACACGAGCGAGCAGCAGAGGCTGTCGTGTCATTCTCCTCGAACGAGGGCAGAGGCTGGATGTGGCCTGCGGCGGCGCTCGAGGCAAACTCCGACGGGGACGGCAAGGGGCCGTGCAGATCTAGCGTAGGAGTGGCGGGGATGGGTTGCCGGCGGCCGGATCTCGCCGGATCCGAGCACGGACGACTCGTGGCGGCGGCTGTGGAGCTCCTGGCGTCCTGGAGAGAGAGAGAGAGATGAAGAAG